>NC_141992.1:184523730-184886230 GCF_049901715.1 Pseudonaja textilis | reverse complement strand
GAAAGGGGGCGACTTCTAATAATGGCAATTTAGATGTGAGAAGTGTTCCCCATTCAGGATGTACTCAGCTGTGTGGAAGAAACATACTGGGGGATTTTTTTTTTTTGAGAAAATGGTGAATTCCCTTAATTTCTTGTTTTCTTTTCTTCTTTATATTTTATATAAAACAAAAAACAAAAAAGAAAGAAAAGAGAAAACAGTGAGTTCCTAATATGAGGGTCGGACTAGATGACCCTTAATGTACAGTATCTTCTAACTTTTTTTTAAATTGCATTCACTTATTTCCTTGTGATGTAAAGCGGTTGATTACTTTTGGATTAATGTAGGCCAGGCGAGTTGTGAATTTG
Source organism: Pseudonaja textilis (assembly GCF_049901715.1). NCBI lineage: Eukaryota > Metazoa > Chordata > Lepidosauria > Squamata > Elapidae > Pseudonaja > Pseudonaja textilis. The sequence goes on along the minus strand of NC_141992.1, from coordinate 184,885,883 downwards.
TAGACCGTTTATCAATTATTATTAATTTATTTATTAAATGTGTTGGCTGCCTGTCTCACCACAAGCTTATGGCTTGACAGATTGGGCCAATCTAATTGATAGCAGTTGTGGAATAATGGCTTAAAAGCATGTGGGAAGGCAGTTTATCACTTAATAAGAAGTAGTTCAGAGAACCAGCAAATACCACCTCTGACTGACCCACCTCAATCTATTCTCTGACCTAGCTGGGTCTTCTTTTGTTGCCCTGCACAGGAGAACAGAGCTGGAAAGCAGGTTAGTGGGGTGGGGAGGGAATGGGGATTTTACAGTATCCTTTCCCTGCCACGCCCACCAAGCCACACCTACTAAGCCACGCCCACAGTAACGGTGGTAAAAATGTTTGAATCCCATCACTGCTGAAATCTAGTAATAATATCTAAGATTGTTATTGAAGGATCTAAACAAATTGTTACTTTTTAAAATAGGTTTTTGGCATATGGTGGCTGTTGGTAAATATTCAGTGAAAAGTGTTTTCATCAGACGGGGGTGGGGAGGAGTGTCCTCCTCCACCTTAGTAAATAATTGCCTCAGCAAATAAATTTTAACCATCAGTTTCTGACCATAACTCTTTCCACTATGATAATCTACTCTGTAAATAGGATAGTTTATCAAAGGTGATCTCTGTCTCCCTCTTTTTTGTGAAGATTATGAGAGTGATTGATTGAAGGCTGGAACTTTTGTTTCTACATATCACGAGCCAACCAGGGGCCAAAAAGACATTGGAAAAAACACTGTTTTCATGGTCCTTTGAGTGATAACACTCTCCCAGAATGGGAGTTCAAAGGGATCTTTACAGATCTTTTTGAATGAACAGGGAGCAAGTTATCTAGTCCTGAACCATAAAAGGCTTTAAATGTGGCAACCAGAGGTGGGATTCAACATTTTTCTACCTACCGGTTCTGTGGGCATGGCTTGGTGGACGTGGCAGGGGAAGGATACTACAAAATCCCCATTCCCTCCCCACCCCACTAACCTGCTTTCCATCTCCGCTCTCCTGTGCAGGGCAACCAAAGAAGACCCAGCCCATCAGCTGGGACTTGGGAGGCAGAGAATAGATGGGGATGGGGCCAGTCAGAGGTGGCATTTGCCGGTTCTCCAAACTACTCCAAACCTCCGCTACCGGTTCTCCAGAACTGGTCAGAACCTGCTGAATGCCACTTCTCTGGTGACAACCAATACCTTACATTGGGCTGAGAAGTCAACCTGTAACCAATATAGTTCCCAAACTAGAGATGCTGTCCAGGAAAAAATGAAACACCCTCTTTCAGCCCCTGCATTCTGGACCAATTATAGCTACCAAGTACTGGAGCGGGGGGTCCTTAACTTAACACCATAATTGGGACTGGACATTCCATTGCTAAGTGAGGTGATTGTTTATCTTATTTATTCAATTTATATGATGCCCATCTTGCCACTGAAAGCAACTGTGAATGGCTTACAGGGAACACCTAAATATAAAATCAAATACAAATGATGTGAGTTAAACACAGACTAAAGCATAGGGGCCTGAGTGGTGCAGTAGTTAAGTGACTCTTGCCCCATTTTATGACTTCTGCCATGGTTGTTAGCAATAGCAATAGCATTTAGACTTATATACCACTTCACTATGCTTTACAGCCCTCTCTAAGCGGTGTACAGAGTCAGCCTCTTGCCCCCAACAATCATTTTACCGACCTGGGAAGGATGGAAGGCTGAGTCAACCTTGAGCCTGGTGAGATTCAAACTGCCAAATTGCAGGTAGCCGGCAGTCAGCAGAAGCAGCCCTGCAGTACAGCACTCTAACCACTGTGCCACCATATTCATTAAGTGAAGCATGAAGTCATTAAGCAAATCTGGATATACCTATTGGCTTTGCTTGTCGGAAGCTGGCTGGGAAGGGTGCAAGTAGCGATCATGTGACCGTGGGATTCTTATAAATCTGCGCTAGTTCCCAAGGGCCCAGATTTGGAGTAGTGACTCTCGGGACCCTATAACAACCATAAATCACTTTTTTTTTCCAGTGTTGCCGCAGCTTCGAACAGTTGTGGACCAGGATAAGTAATCTGATGGGAGGGAACAGCTATCCAATTACAATCCTTCACTTTCAACCCATGTGACCTTGCCAATTAGATGGGTGCAGGAAGCAATCAAATGTTTCGTTAGCACAGACGGTGTCCCTGATACAGAGTTCAGGAGGGGACAGCAACTTCTTAAAAAAATGACATCGTTGAATAGCAAACCGAGCCTGGAGCACGAAACACGCACCTTATCACAAATGCTAAGGATTAATTTTCACCTTAGATTGTGTGCATTTAGTTGAGTTCAAAGCAAGACCTTCTGGAACTGATGGATGCTTCAGTTAGCCATTGTAGGCTTAAGTCCTATTGGTTGCAATGAGGTGTGATGACCCAGATTGTAACACAAATGTAACAAAATCCAAAACACAAATAAATGTCCTTTAATGCCTCCAACTTGGCCCCACTGTTCAGTAATTCTCAGTTGGAGATAAAATGTACTCAAAAAGTCTTCAAAAGAAAGCAATACAGTCCAAACTTAATGAGCAAATAGAGGTGAAATAAAAAAAAAAACCAAACAAACTACAATGATGAAATGTCCACAATGGACAAGGATAAGTAATTACCAAATTCAAGGAGATAACAAGGCAGAGTCTGTTGGAAGGACGTCAACCAAGATAACTTCAGCCCATGATAAAACACGCTTTGCTTCTGGCAATGCTGTGTTGTAATCATCTCCCTTATATACTAGTCTCCCCAGCTGCAACCAATGAGGGGGATCATGGCCGCTTCCTCTCTCGTAAGCCAAGTTGTTTCCTTCTCCGTTCCTCCCTGTGTGTCATAGGATGAAGAAGGGATAGGCCTGGTTCTTCCTCTGACTGCCCAGCCAGCCTCTGCCCTTCCCCAGCCTCCTCCACAACCTCCGGAGCCATACTTCCACTCCCTGTCAGCTGTTCCTCCTCTCCTTCAGAGTCCAACTCTACCAAGGGCATGACATGAGGCATAGTTGCATCTGGACCCAATCTAGATCCCTACATATATTGTTTTGAAAGTGAATACACGTATCCCAGGATAATGTTGCAGGATCCAATGTGGGTTGGTCACTAGGACCAGAGGTTTGTCTTTTGAGCTTTTGGATTGGTGCTATAGTCCATCTTCAGGGAACTTCTCCCTAGCTTAGAGAGAAGTTCCCTGAAGATGGGCTATAGCACGAATCCAAAAGCTCAAAAGACAAACCTCTGGTCCTAGTGACCAACCCACATTGGGTCCTGTTTTGACCTTTTTCTCTATTGGCCAAATGTAAACCATTCAGCACTAAACCTTTAAACCATAGGGAACTCAAATCCAGGTCAGCATCATCGACTTTCATTCTCCTCCAGAGGTCTCATGAAATGCACCGCTTCACTCCTCAGCACCCAACAACCCACCTTAACCTTCCAACTGTGTATCTTACAGAGGTTACATTTCAAAGCGGGGATCTGTAAACCCACGGAAGATGGGGAACTACAATTCCCAGCAACACCCACAGCTGCCCGCTCAATGAAGAGAGACATTGGGAGTTGTATCTATGGAGATTCTCAGTCATCCAGGTCATGGTTGTCCCAAAGGTGCTTCCCCCCCCCCCCACCACAAAAAGGCAACTGGACTTTGTTTTTCCTTTGAAAGAAAGCACCTTTGGGACATTTGGAATTGTAGTTGAACTGATGAAGCTTCTTAGATGAGAAGCGAAACGTCGTCTTCTTCCTCTTCAAATAATAAACCATCCAGCTCAGAGGTGGTATTCAGCAGGTTCTGACCAGTTCTGGAGAACCGTTATCGGAAATTTTGAGTAGTTCAGAGAACTGGCAAATCCCACCTCTGACTGGCCCCGCCCCCATCTATTCTCTGCCTCCCGAGTCCCAGCTGACTGGCTGGGTGTCCTTTGGTTGCCCTGCACAGGAGAACGGAGCTGGAAAGCAGGTCAGTGGGGTGAGGAGGGAATGGGGATTTTACAGTATCCTTCCCCTGCCACGCCCACCAAGCCATGCCCACAGAACCGGTAGTAAAAAATGTTGAATCCCACCACTGAACCAGTTGCTTTGCAGGGGGAGGAAAGCCCTTTTGAGACAACTATGACCTGGATGACTGAGAATCTCCATAGACATTGGGAATTGTAGTTCAGGGACCTTTGCAAGGTCCCAGATTCAACCTCTGGGCCGGTTGTCTAGCCCTAATCACACCGTGTGTCAAAAGTGGGGTGTCGCTTCTTTAATCAGAAGAAGGCAGCTGTCTTGCAACAGAGAATACAAATATGTGTTCCCACATCTGGATGGAGGGCTCCCTGGAAGAGTGGAGCGTTGTTGTTCTGCCTCCAAGGGTTTTGGAGGTTGACCCCCTCCTCTTCTTTGTGGAAGCCCCCTCAGATACTGGACGACTGCTATGGTATCTTCCAATAACACTGATGATGTTACCTAGTTTGGTCAAATGAAACATCTGCAAGAAAACAAGCTAGCAGATTAAGAGGTGGAAGGGACCTTGTAGGTCATCTAGTCCACACACACACACACCGCCCAAGCAGGAGACCCTACACCATTTCTGACAGATGGCAGTCCAGTATCTTCTTGAAAGCCTCCAGTGATGAAGCTCCCACAACTTCCGAGGGCAACTTCTGTTCCATTGGTTGATTGTTCTCACTGTCAGAAAGTTTCTCCTTATTTCCAGATTGAATCTCTCCTTGATCAATTATCCATTATTCCTTGTCTGGCCTTCAGATGCTTTGGAAAATAGCTTGACCCCTTCCTCTTCTCTGTGGCAGCCCCCTCAAATATTGGAAGACTGTTACCATATCTCCTTTGGTCCTTCTCTTCACTAGACAAGCTCAGAGTCAACCCTGAGCTGCACATTTTCTCCTTTACTAATAAAGACTGCTATCAGAATGGAGCTGGAAGGGACCTTGGAGGTCTTCTAGTCCAACCCCCGGCTCAAGCAGGAGACCCTATTAGTATATATAGTATTTCAGACAACTGACTGTCCAGGTTTTTTTTTTTTCTTCAAAGACCATCCCGTCTTTTCTATTGTATTACCCCCTAGTCCTGTCTGGTCTGTCCGCTCCCAGCCAAAGCGTCTCTCTCTCTCTCTGTCTGTCTGTCTGTCTGTCTCTCTCTCTCTGTCTGTCTGTCTGTCTCTCTCTCTCTCTCTGTCTCTCAGTAGTTCTTAATGGGACTAAATCTACAAGGAGGGAAGTAAGCAGTGGGGTGCCACAAGGTTCGGTCTTAACGCCCAGTACTCAATATCTTTATGAATGACTTAGATAAGGGAACTTACCAAATTTGCAGATGATACTAAGCTTGCAGGAATAGCTAACACCGAAGAAGATAGGCTCAAGATCCACATGGATCTTGACAGACTAGAACACTGGGCCATATCTAATAAAATGAAATTCAATATAGAGAAAAGTAAAGTCCTACACTTAGGCAAGAAAAACCAAAAGTACACATATAGTCTGGGTGAAACCAGGCTCAATAGCAGTAACTGTGAGAGGGATCTTGGAGCTTAGTGGACAACCAGCTAAATATGAGCCAGCAGTGTGCAGCAGCCGCCAAAAAAGCTAATGCAATCCTAAGTTGTATTAATAGAGGGATAAAATCAAGATCAAGGGACATACTAATACCACTCTATAAAGTAAGACCACACCTAGAGCACTGCATCCAATTTTGCTCACCATACTATAAAAAAGATGTTGAGACTCTAGAAAGAGTGAAGAGAAGATTAACCAAGATGATTAGGGACTGGAGGCTAAAACATACAACGAACGATTACAGGAACTAGGCTAGTGAAGAGAAGGACCAGGGAAGACATGATAGCAGTCTTCCAATATTTGAGGGGGCTGCCACAGAGAAGAGGAAGGGGTCAAGCTATTTTCCAAAGCACCTGAAGGCCAGACAAGGAATAATGGATGGAAACTGATCAAAGAGAGATTCAACCTGGAAATAAGGAGAAATTTTCTGATAGTGAGAACAATCAACCAATGGAACAGCTTGCCCTCGGAAATTGTGGGAGGCTCATCCCTGGAGGCTTTCAAGAAGAGACTGGACTGCCATTTGTCAGAAATGGTTTATTTATTTATTTATTTTGTCAATTGCTTACAAGATAATAGGTATAAGTAAAAACATAGTTATGAATACATGGATACATATAATAAAAATAAAAAAAAATTAAAAGAAACAATAGGTCAGGGACGGTAGGCACGTTGGTGCGCTTATGCACGCCCCCTACAGACCTCTTAGGAAAGGGGTGAGGTCAATAGTAGACAGTCTAAGGTTAAAATTTTGGGGGTTTGGGGAAGAAACCACAAAGTCAGGTAGAGTATTCCAGACATTGACCACTCTGTTGCTGAAGTCGTATTTCCTGCAATCAAGTTTGGTGCGATTAACCTTGAGTTTGTATCTATTGTGTGCTCTTGTGTTGTTATGGTTGAAGCTGAAGTATTCATTGACAGGCAGGACATTGCAATATATAATTTTATATACTAAGATCGGACCGAAGGCGGTGTAGTTCTAGGCTTTCTAGGTCTAGAATTTCGAGTCTGGTGGCATAAGGTATTCTGCAACGAGTAGAGGAGTGGAGAATTCTTCTTGTGAAATATTTCTGGACTTTCTCAACTGTGTTAATATCAGATATGCAATGTGGGTTCCAGGCTGATGAGCTGTATTCGAGTATTGGTCTAGCAAATGTTTTGTATGCTCTAGTCTAGTTATTAGTGTGATATTACCAGAGAAAAAGCTATGTAAGATTAGGTTAACAACTCTTAACGCCTTTTTGGCTATGTAGTTACAGTGGGCTCTAGCACTTAGGTCATTTGAGATGAGTACTCCAAGGTCCTTGACAGAGTATGGATCATCAACAAGGTCTTGACTATTCAGCCTGTATTTTATTTTCTGATTTTTTTTTTGCCAGTATGTAAGACAGAGCATTTATTTGTTGAGATTTGAAGCTGCCATTTGTTTGACCATTCTGATACATAGTCAAGGTCTTTTTGAAGGGTAACGGTATCGTCTGTGATGTAGGGTCTCCCGCTTGGGGGAGGGGGTTGGACTAGATGACCTATAAGGTCCCTTCCAACTCTGATTATGTTGTGTTGTGTCATCTCTCTCTCTCTCTCTCTCTCTCTGACCCCTTCGTGAAGCCCACATCGCTCGCTCTCGCCTTTCCACACCGGCGCCTGAGGAAACCATCCGCTCCGAGGCAGCGATGGGAGTGCGCGCGCACAGCCCCGCCGCCCTCTCTCGCCATCCCCGCTTACGTTGGCGCGAAGGATCCGGGCGGTCATGGCCTCGGGGGCCCCTGCGAGGCGAGCCCCTGGCGGCGCGGCCCGGGCGGGAGCCCCGAGACGGGTGCGAGGGGGATTCGGAGTGGCTGGAGGGGTGTGTGTGCGTGCGTGTGTGTGGGGTTGGATGGGCGGGCGATGCCTGCGGCTTGGGGCCCTGGCGCGCTGCGATTTGTGAAGCGGGACGTGATGAAACCTCCCCCTGGACAAATCACGGGGAAGCGACCGACCTCCCCAGGTGGGATTAGTTGCAGCCGGACGGGCTGGGCAAACAAGAGCGCCGCGCTCGGATTCTTGCCCAAGGAGGCTCCAGTCCTCGGCCAGGCAGCGGCAGGAGGATGGCCAAGGCAAGCGGGTTGCGGCTCTACCAGGTACGGTAGGGGAGCCCCCCTTTGGCTTGGCGGGCAGGCAGGCAGGAGGGCGAGAGCCTCCCCATCCCCTCCCCACCCGCCGATGCCAGGCAAGAAACGGTGCTCCGATCCTAGAACTGGTAGCGGATGAAATGTGTCCCCGCTGAGTGTGGCTTTTTTTCTTTTTCTTCACTCCTTCGGCAAGGAGACGGGATGACCCGTCGGAGCAACTGTTTTGCTATGCTGCAAAATCGTAGAAATGCCCTTAACGGAAAAAGGAAGGAAGGAAGGAGAAAAGAAAAGAAAGAATAAGAAAGAAAGAAAGAAGGAAGGAAGGAAAGAAGGAAAGAAGGAAAGAAAGAGAAAGGAAAGAAGATAGGAAAGAAAGAAAGAAAGAAAGAAAGAAAGAAAGAAAGAAAGAAAGAGGAAGGAAAGAAAGAAAGAGAAAGGAAGAAAGGAAAGAAGATAGGAAAGAAAGAAAGAGAAAGAAAGAAAAAAGCAAGGAAAGAAGGAAAGAAAGAGAAAGGAAGAAAGGAAAGAAGATAGGAAAGAAAGAAAAAGAAAGAAAAAAGGAAGGAAAAAAGGAAAGAAAGAAAAAAAAAGAAGGAAGGAAGGAAAAGAAGAAGGAAGGAAGATAGGAGCTTGCTTCGTTTTATTAACTTCTTTCTTTTTTTCCCCTCTTTTCTCTCTCTCTGGCTTTCTCTCTTCTTCGTCTTTTTTTTTCCTCCAGGTAACCTCCTTGCTCGGTTTGGTTTTGGGCATGAACATCTGTGCTGGATTTACAGCTCATCGTGTCAGAAGATCTGGTGAATTTGGGGAGGAGGGTCCGGATTCAGGTATAATGTGGGTTAAAGGGTCCGTTTCTGCAGCCACTTGGGAGAGGGAGAGTTGGGGGAGGAACAGTGGGGGTCCTAAAAATGTACCTTTTTGTCACCTTTCTTTCTTTCCGACTGCTCCCCAACTATATCAAAGGTTATGTGAAAAAGCTTGCATTGGTTGACCTTCAGAACATGCTTATAGGTAACCTATTTACTTCTCTCTGAGGGTGAAGGATTGAGTCAGGCATATTCTGTTTATGTGCTGGGGGCTGATGAGATGTGTATGTGTTTGTGATCATATTTAACGGATCCTATTTTGGAGTTGCCCCCCCCCCCCCCGCTCCGTATCCCTGAAACAATGTGAGCAATTCTTGTTCTGTTGGATTAGTTTGTTTGCAGGTAGAGATTTCTTATTATCTGCTGCATAGTCCTATTGGTTGTGCAAAGTAAAAATGCGCAGATATGAAACGAGAGGAGGGAAGAGAGTCGAGAGAAAAAGCAAGTGTTTCATGTTGGAAGTTGTGGGCAGCAGATGTTCTCCAACTTGCACATTTCCTTTAAAGTTGGTTTCCTTTCATTTCAGGGGGAACAAAACGCAGGCTAGCCTCCTGCACTCTCCCTCCTACTTCCTTGTCAAAAGGGGCATTCAACATCTCAGATCTGTTTTTTTTAAAAAAACAGAAGGGAAGGTCTGCAGGATTTTATGTAATTTGTCTATGGAGTGACCTTCTCTTTTTTTCTGATGGACGGTGTGTTCCTTTACCTATTTTCCTATTTACCATTTAACACTGGCTTTTGTACACAGGAAGCAAAGGCACATCCCTTCACGGAAGCCTAAATTGCATAAATTTGGCACCCAGCAGCGCAATAGCGATGCTACTCTTGAAAATATATACAGATGTAACGTGGGCACGCCAAAGGCTCCTTTCATCTGTCGCCCTCCTTCCAGTACAGTGATGCTGCTCTGATGCCTCTAGAACTTTCCATTTCTTCCCTCTTTATTTGGCCCTAATTTTGAAAGATATTTCTGTGAGCTTGGCTAAAACACTCTTGGCAACTTGTCTCCTTGGTCTAAGAAAGAATCTCGTGGCACATTTCTGTTTGTACCGATCAGTGGTTTTCAGATGTGTTGGTATTCCTGACTCATATGGTAGTTTTTTTTTTGCTCTGATACAAAAGGGAGAGGAGGAGTTGGCTTGGATACAGTCTTCTCCAAGTTGGAGCCCTCCAGATGTGTTGGCTTCCAGCTCTGGGTTTATTTTATTTTTTTCCCCCTTCTTCTTCCCCAAGACAGTATGGCTAATGCTGCGCTAGCTGGTGGGGGAGTGATCGCCCAAGGCTTCAAAAGAGGCACCAATTGGGGAAATTGAATTAAATATCTTAGAAACAAAGCCTTCGTCTACGCAGAATTAGTAACAGAACAGAACAGCAGAGTTGGAAGGGGCCTTGGAGGTCTTCTAGTCCAACCCACCTTGCTCAAACAGGACACCCTATATGAATACCATTTCAGATAGTAGGTATTCTTAAGAATCGGAGCATCAAAATCCTTTTTTGTGTGGTTTTTTTTTTTGAAATGTAAATGCCAAGTCTGGCTCCGTTTGGAACAACTTCTGAAGGAGCTCTTGGTAATGCAGTAAAAACAGTTTGATTGGCTAAATATCAGCTGTTGACACTCCTTAAGGATAGATGTGAGGGACCTGCAAATATGCCCTACTTATGCTGTAGTATCCTCTTTGTTTACAGTGAGCAAAGCCTGATTCCAGTGGAGAAGTGATACCATGGCCGATTTGCTGGTTCTATTATAATGATCATGATCTCTCTCTCTCTCTTCCCTCCCTCCCTCTCCCCCCCTCTCCCTCTACTTCTCTCTCTCTCTCTCCCTCCCTCTCCTTCTCTCTCTCTCCATCCCTCCTCCTCTCTCCCTCCCTCTCCTTCTCTCTCTCCCTCCTCCCTCTCCTTCTCTCTCCCTCCTCTCCTTCTCCCTCCCTTCCTTCTCCCTCCCTCCCTCTCCTTCTCTCTCTCTCCTCCCTCTCCTTCCCTCCCTCCTCCTCTCTCCTCCTCCCTCTCCTTCTCTCTCTCCCTCCCTCCCTCTCTTCTCTCTCTCCCTCCCTCTCCTTCTCCCTCCCTTTCCTCTCTCTCTCTCCTCCCTCTCCTTCTCTCTCTCCTCCTCTCTCCTTCTCTCTCCCTCCTCTCCTTCTCCTCCCTTCCCTCTCTCCTCCCTCTCTCTCTCTCCCTCCCTCTCCTTCTCTCCTCCTCCCTCCCTCTCCTTCTCTCTCCTCCCTCTCCTTCTCCCTCCTTCCTCTCCCTCCCTCCTCTCCTTCTCCTCTCCTCCTCTCCTTCTCCTCTCCGCCCTCTCTCCCTCCCTCCTCTCTCTCTCCTCCCTCCTCTCCTTCTCTCTCTCTCCTCCTCCCTCTCCTTCTCCTCCCTCCTCTCTCTCTCTCTCCCTCCCTCTCCTTCTCTCTCTCTCCTCCCTCTCTCCTTCTCTCTCCTCCTCTCCCTTCTCCTCCCTTTCCTTCTCTCCTCCCTCCTCTCTCTTCTCCCTCCCTCTCCTCTCTCTCCATCCCTCCTCTCCCTCCCTCTCCCTCTCCTCTCACTCTCTCCGCTCACTCTCTCCCTCCTCCCTCCCTCCCTCCCTCTCTCTCCGTGTGCTGTCCTTGCCAAAGTTGCTTCTAATGTATCAAAGCAGTGGAAACAGGATGTACAGAATGTGAGATCAGAAAGCCTTGCACTCCTTATCGCAAATGGGAGAGCTGGACCATTGTTTGCGAAGAAGAAGGGAGTGCTGTTACAGTATGCGGGATAAGTTAGGTTTAACTAGTAACAAATGCCAGATCAAAGGAGCCTGTCTTAGACTTTGATAAGCACACATGATTCCTATTATTAGTAACAGTGGTTGCAGATGGAGGAGCCTCTCGGAGGAAGGCAGCCTGGAGGTTTGAGACAGGGGCCTTTTTACATGCGCCGTGGAGTTTAGCGTGTATGTGAAAGTACTTTGCATGGCTTTTGAACACATTCTACTGTCTGACCCAGCTGCTTCCTAAGTTAACGTTTTGGAAGAATGTTTCCTCCATCTGTTGCTGGAGTTTCGCTTGCAATATCCTTGCAGGTGCTGGTGGCAGTATTTGCAAATTCCAAACATATGGCTAGATTTATTAAAACAGCCCAGCTACCATTAAGGAATTATAACTGACTGGAAAGCCTCTTCCAAGCTGACTTCTGAATTAAAACTCTCTTTCGGGATATGCTGCTTTTAGATAAGCGATGGCTGTGTTGGCTCACTATGTTTAGGATCCAGAGTGGCCCACCTCTTAGCTCAGTATAAACCAGGGCTGTCAAACTTGTGGCCCGCGGGGCAGATGGATCATGCGTTGGCCACGCCCTCGCCTGGTGTAGCAAAGGGGGGGAGAAGTCCTGATAGATCATGTGACACCGCCATGATGTGAGTTTGACACCCCTGGTGTAAACCATGTGGTTTAACGCTTGCACAGAGTACACTTAAGTTAGCCCTCTTCTGGTTTTAATTTGCTTACTTAGCATTTATCTGACTGAGCAATAGCACTTAGACTTATATACCGCTTTACAGTACTTTACATCCCTCTCTAAGCAGTTTACAGAGTCAGCCTCTTGCCCGCAACAATCTGGCTCCTCATTTTACCGTTCTCGGAAGGATGGAAGGCTGAGTCAACTTTGAGCCGGTCAGGATCAAACTCTTGACAGTTGGCAGAATTAGCCTGCAATACTGCATTCTAACCACTGCGCCACCACAGCTGTGCTTGGTATTCTCTGAACTTGGTTTTAACAAAACAGAATAACAGAGTTGGAAGGGACCTTGAAGGTCTTCTAGTCCAACCCTCTGCTCAGGCAGGAAACACTATACCATTTCAGACAAACGGTTGTCCAATCTTTTCTTCTTACAGATGTCTCATTACCCAAACTAGGTAACATCATCATGGCCCCTCTTTTCAACCCTGAGCTATAAATATTTTCCTTTGTTGATTTATCGGACTCCTTTCGACCTAACCATGAAATGAACAGCTTCCGTTGTGACTGTTTTGAAGCATCACCTTAAGGCTTACAATCATAGAGTAGCTTCTCTTATACTTGGGAAAGAAAGCCTTTGGCTGCTTGGAGATGCTCTGCTCTCTGCAACATTGCGTTGCCATTACTGACACTGAAGCCTTGCGTTGCAATGTCACATATTGTGTCCTCGAAGCATTTTTGTACAACATGAGACAGAAACTGCTGATCTATACTTCTGAAAAACCACAGCCCAGTTTTGTCCTTGAATTCCCTCTGCCCTCTTACAGGACATCATTAGTCAGCAGTATTCCTATTGTAAAGGTTTGTGTGACATTACACAAGTTGCTTCCTATTCAAGCAAAGCAAATAGGTAGCACACAATCATCTTAGGTGGATGATTTGAGAACAATTCGATTCAATTTGAGAACAATTCAAATCAGATCAAATCTTCACTACGGTCATAGAAAAGCACAGGAGAACAAGTCTGTTGTTACACAAGATTAAACTGTTGTACAGGTTTATACATTCTCAAGCAGGATTCTTCCCCAATTTTTTTTAAAAAAATTGGGAAAATCGTGGATCGAAATCCAGAACTTTCCATATGTTTGTGGCCTGTCATTAACTGTGGCCTTTCTTGCCACCCACAGTACTGTCATTAAAAGGTTGGTTTTTTAAAAAAAAAAAATTAAATCACTTCTACTGCCATAGATGAATTTGGAAGGAATAACAGAATAAACACAACTGGAACTTTCTGCTTTTTGATTTAATTTCCATTTAGGTTGCATTCTGAAAAATTGACAAGCCACATCGTGAATGTCTGGGCTTATGTTTAGGGCCTAGAGCAGGGGTGTCAAACTCAAATTTCATTAAGGGCCGCATCAGGGTTGTATTTCACTTCAGGGGGGGCCAAGTGAACATAGCTGGCGTGGCCAGCTCGATGTCTTGCAGCCCTCTGCCAGCGAAAACAGAGCCCAGGGGGGCCGTCAGTGGTCCTCTGGGCTCCGTTTTCAGCTGTGACGGTCTCCTGCAGCCTTCTGCCATTGAAAACAGAGCCGGGGGGGGGGTATGTCCTCGTGAGCTATGTTTTCTCTCACAGAGGCCCCGCAGGCCGGTCCTTCACAGTTTCTAGGGTATGGCTCTGCAGGCCAGATCTAAGCACCCTGTGGGCCGTATCATTGAGTTTGACACCCCTGGTCTGGAGAGTTGGAGCAGCTAAGAACATTTCCATTATAAATGAGTTAGTTAAAAAGAGTATCCCATTTTGAATGGAAATGCTGTTGCCTGCTCTAGCTGTCTGGAATATGAAAACAAGTACATATCAAGGATAGACACTATTGTGTGAATCTTATATAGTAAACAAAATTCATACCCTTTTTCTCAAGGTCACAGCTCTACTCCACTTCCATGTTAAAGCAGCTGCAAAAAGATGCTTTGATTTCGTAGGTTTCCTAGAACTCATGGATCTGTGCAGGACAGACCAACTGTCTCAATATCTTGAGAAGTACCAATAGAATGACAAGCAATAGCATGAAGGGCAACTCCCTAACTTACAATCTTTGTCCTAGGTTATCCTTGTGCATCTTTTGCAAACCCATTTCATTTAGTTTTTGGAAAATCAAGCAGGTGATTAAAAAAAAAAGTTACCTCTGCTGAACCACGCTCAGTTGTAATGCATGGTTAATGACCCCAGCATTTGGAGACCATATAAACATTGTTTGCATAAATCTTAGAAGCAATCTCCAAAGGAAACAAAAAGAAAATTGCATTCTTTCCATCATACAGTTATTTTTCCTGTCATATGGTAAATTTACCCTCCAGCAAATTGGAACTAAAAGATGCAGTTATTTTTTTTTCATAAAGTTGGTTTCTTAACCTGAAGTTGAACACAAGTATATAACATTCCATACAAGGCCAGACTAAGCAGAATACTGTGTCTTATGTTTAAAAAAAGTGGAAAGCTGTTCTTTAAATAACTCCTTCCTTTTCCCTCCCCTTTCTTTTTCCTTTTCCTTCCCTTCTCCTCCCCTCCTCTCCTCTTTTTTCTCCCTCTCCTTTTCCCTTCCCTCTCCCTCTCCCTCCCTCTTCCATTTTCCCCTTCTCTTATACACAGTATTACTTACATGCATTTTAATTTCAAACAGTTACATATTGTTTGATGCAATATGAGTCACGGTGGCGCTGTGGTTAGAGTGCAGTACTGCATGCTACTTCTGCTGCCTGCCGGCTGCCTTCAATTCGACAGTTCAAATCTCACCAGGCTCAAGGTTGTCTCTGCCTTCCATCCTTCCGAGGTGGGTAAAATGAGGACCCAAATTGTTGGGGGCAATATGCTGATCTGTAAACCACTTAGAGAGGGCTATAAAGCGGTATATAAATCTTAAGTGCTATTGCTATTGCTATATGGACTTGTCCAAGCTTCTTGTGCCCCAACAATTGTCATAATGTCCCCAACTATAATTGCAGACTGGAACAGTTCTAAGCAAAAAGACCTCAGTTGTGCAAACTTTGTGAATGAGTTAAGCTAAATAAAACAGATACATAAAATTATGAGAGAGGCCACGAGAAAAAGCATCGTCATCGTATGAAAAGTTATTCTGCAGTTTGATAGATGAGTATAGGAGAAACTGAGAATAAATGAGAATTAAAGGAGTTCAATGGCTTCTAGTTTTTAGAATTATTTTTAAATGTGTTTTTAGACTTCAATGAGGTGTTAAGCCTAACATATTCTCCCAAGCACTGAATTGCTTCCTTTGGCTGTGTTAATAGTTCGAGAACTATTAAACTGTCTTTTGAAAACAGATTAACTCTTAAAAAAACAAGTTTATAAACTGTGTCTTTATATTTATTAAACACAATCCTTCTGTCCTCATGAAACTCTTAGATTAAGCCAGAACACATGGAAAAAATAAAACAATAAGCCATATCACCATAATAACTTTATTACAAGCAACAGAATTTACTTAAATGCTTATTCCATCATTCCTGGGAATGATTTCAAATTTCACACTTTGGATTCAGATGTTTGCTCTGATATCAGAATAATGAGCATTTTATACTAAAGAAGCAAAAAAGGCTACCACAATTATTTAATATTAAAAAATAGCCTATGGTGAAGGCCAACAGAGGAGAGAAGAAATTTTGCAGAACAATTAAGGAGGACGCCCAAATTAGACAAAAAAAAGAAAAGCTTTGAAGTTGTGACACTATTCAATCTTTCTCGTGTCTGTTTTGTCCTTTAAGTGATTGCTTTTTGGATAGCATCCAATTTAATTGCTTTGCTGAATCCTTGGGAACAAAATGAGAAGGACTCTTAAAAGCTGACCTTACATGTAAAGAAAGAGTATAGCAATAGCAGTAGCATTTAGACTTATATACTGATTCACACTGCTTTACAGCCCTCTCTAAGCGGTTTACAGAGTCAGCCTATTGCCCCCAACAATCTGGGTCCTCATTTTACCGACCTGGGAAGGTTGGAAGGCTGAGTCAACCTTGAGCCTGGTGTGATTTGAACTGCTAAATTGCAGGCAGCCGGCAGGCAGCAGAAGTAGCTTCAGTACTTCACTCTAACCATTGTGCCACCGCAGCACTTTATAACCCTTAAAAGATGGCATCCAGTGCTCACCTACCTTAACTACATCCTTGGGAAGGTGTCTTCAGTCTAATCGCAGTAGGGTCAACCTATTTTCCAAAGCACCAGAATGCAAGACAAGAAACAATTAACTAAGGAGAGATTGCCTAACAGTGAGAACAATTAACCAGTGGAGTGGCTCGCCTTCAAAAGTTGTGGGCACACCATCACTGGAGGCTTTGAAGAAGAGACTTGTCTGCAATGGTATAGGGTCTCCTGCTGTTATTCTGTTATTCTACTAAAGAATGGAGTAACAACTTGGAATCCTCTTCATGCCTCTTCATGCAAGCGCAGATTTGCCCTTTGATTTTACTGAAGGCCTACATTCTAGGATCATCTTTAACAACTCAGCTTGATGTGAGTCTTTCCTCTAAGGCACTTACTTTCTGTAACATTCTGTCCTGTCTTTTTTCCTCTTATTAGGCCAAATAATATTCAGTTCAGTTCTCTTGACAGTCTACTCATTTTTATATCCAAGGTCCACAGTCTTTAATTTGGATAACTTTGGTCAAAATATGGGTTTTTCATGCAATATGTGGAATGTTATTTTGGCACAGAATATATGCAGCTTTTATTTATTACAGGTTGATCCAGGATAAGACAAGTGATTGGAGAGATATACTACTCTTTGATTTTTTTTTCTTGCATCTATCTCTTAGCTCTCTTTGTCATATACTTTTATTTTTCTTAGCTCTCTTTACCATATACTTTTATTTTTCTTGGATGAAGCAGTTGAGCGTTTAACCTCCTTTGAATAACCTTTGATCAACCAATAATGACTTAACTTATGATGTGATATTTCTCTCTCTCTCTCTCTCTTTCTCTCATATTCAGTCTTATCAGATTCCCCCTTGATCAGTACTTATGGCTCCTGCAAAAACCGATGCTTTGAACTTGATGAAGCAGAGCCTCCACTGTGCCGTTGTGACAACCTGTGCAAGAGTTATAGCAGCTGTTGTGTAGACTTTGATGAACTGTGTTTAAAGACAGGTAGGGTGCAACTTCTCTGGTCCATAGAAAGAACAATGCTAATGAAGAGTTATTGTGACTTTCTTTTTTTTTTTCACCAAGCAATGTTTTCTAACCTTGTTTGCATGACTGTTGGTCCCATTCGAGGAGCATTGGGGAAAGTGAAAACAGTGCTCTGCCATCCTTTTGGCTAGACATTACTTGATGAGCATGAAACACAGAGGCTAGAGCATCCCAAACAAGATATTTATTGGAGAATGATCGTGGCTCCTTCACACACAGAGGCCAGGGGATGGCCTCATCCATTTATAATCTTCCTGCATTGTCCAGTGTTCCATCCATTTTTCATACAGGAGAAAATCTGTATGAAAAGTAGAGTCATCACGCTACAAGTGTAGATGTGTTTGTGATACTCCTCCACCCTTTCCTTAAAAGAAATGTGGCTTAAATAATGTATGATGTTGACTTGGAAGATTTATAGCAATCAGAGGTTTGGACAACATGCTAAACTATTGAAACTGAAATGGAACCGATAAGTTTTCATTCTTGGGACTACCTTGTATGTAAACATGAGTTTATTTACATGCATGAATGTTTAACCACCTGTCAAATTCTGCTATATGTTTAAGTATCTTGTGGATCAAATTTGTCAGATTTTTGACATAGAAGGAGAAAAAAAAAGGAAGAACTATTATAGGTAATCCTCAACTTATGACCACAATTGAGCCCAACATTTCTGTCCCTAAGCGAGGCAGTTGTCAAGTGAGTTTTGCCCATTTTATTACTTTTCTTACCATAGATGATAAGTGAATCACCACAGTTATTAAATTAATAACACGGTTGTGAAGTGAATCTGGTTTTCCCATTGACTTTGCTTGTCAGAAGGTCACATAACCCTGGGACCCGGCAACCGTCTTAAATATGAAGCAGTTGTCAAGGGTCTGAATTTTGGTCACGTGACCATGGGGATGTGGCAATGGTCTTGTGAAAAACGGTCATAAGTCACTTATTTCAGACCGTACTTCGGACAGTCACTAAACGAATAGTTATAAGTTGAGGATCACCTGTGCTCACTTTCCTTCTAATGTTACTTTTCATAGATGTTGGCTAGGTGTCAAGCATTCTCAGCCATAAATCACAGACTCTAAATCACATAATGACTAGCTGAAATGTTTGAATGAGGTTATTGGGTTTTTTTCCTTCCAAATGTAGAGAATCAGACTTGAACAGGAGTTTAGAGCGCTGTTTAGAAAATACGGAACTAATATGAAAAACTCTTTCAGCCAAGAATTATTTATACCCCGTGTTTCCCTGAAAATAAGACCGGGTCTTATTTTGTTTTGGGCTCCAAAATATGCACTAGGGCTTATTTTTGAGGGTGTCTTCTTTTTCTTTCCATATACGGGAGGTCCACTTCTAGTTGCTTGCGGTGGGGCAGGAGGCTGCGCGGCAGGCCAATGCCACTGCCACAAGATGTGTGTGTGTGTGTGTAGAGCTGCCCCATGCACCCTGAACCTTGCATACCTCAGGGCCTAACCCCTACAGCTAGGCCACCCATGCCCCAATATTTGACTCGCCTCACGGCAGCATTTCCAGTAGCCCCATCCAGCAGGATCCCACATGGAAATGACACGAGGTGGGGGATGGAGCTGCCCCACACGCCCTGCACTACCTTACATCAGGACCCCCACAGCCAGGCCACCCATGCCCTGACATCTGCCTTGCCTCACGGTTGTGGCACCAGCACACCGTTCAGCCTCCGGTTCCATCTTCTGCTGGGAGAAAGCAGAAGAAGTGAGCTGGAGGCCACATAAGCTCCTGCGGCACATGGTTGCTGTGGCTGCCGCAACAAGGCAGGTGTCGGGGCATGGATAGCCTGGCTGTGGGGGCCCTGAGGTAAGCCAGTGCAGGGCATGTGAGGCAGCTCCACTCCCCCCTTGTGGCCACGGCACCGTGAGCAACCAGATGAAACAGGCACGCAACCAGCTGTGCAACCTCTTAAGTAGGACTTATTTGAGAGGTGGGTAGGGCTTATATTAGGCACGTGTAAAAACATGCTAGGTCTTATTTTCGGGATAGTCTTAGTTTCAGGGAAATAGGTAGTTGTGAGAAAAGGGTGATGTATTTCAATGCTATGATCATTCAGCAGATAGTCTAAAAAGTAAACTTGGTAGATCTGCCCTTTTCTTCTGGGCTGCCTTTTTCGAATGTTCACAACAGACTTCAGGGAACGTATCGGATGATACTGAGTGATTATAATGCCATTCTGTTGCCTCAAAATATGCTGCTTTGTTTTTAAAACATTTCTGCCCTTGTGATGACACAAGCCGGTGGTTGGGAATGTACCAAAGAGCGCTGTGGAGAGACCAGGAATGAAGATCATGCCTGCCACTGCTCAGAAGACTGTTTATCAAGAGGAGACTGCTGTAGTAACTATCAAGTGGTTTGCAAAGGTATTTCCTCCCATTTTTTTTCTCTTCCTATATATCAAGAAGCTTTTTGAAGTGTTGTAGCTACTGGTTCTGCAGGGATGGTCACACCAACTGTTGTGCAAAGGGAAACATATCAGGCCAACCCTGTTAAAGCATGTAATGTGATAACCATAACAATTCTTACTTAGTACGTGGCAGTGTGAATGCCCGACTTCTTAAGGAATCTCTGTGGATTTTACTCTGCTAGTGGTTGCTATCTATAGGGGGCTTTGCTCATCTCCATTTCAAGAGCCGTTGAGCCAGCACTGCCTGAAGACATTTCTGAGGTCATGTGACCAGCATGACATCATGGAGTACTGTTTCCTCCCCACCAAAGTGGTACCTATTCATCTACTCACATTTGCATGCTTTCGAACAGCTAGATTGGCAGGAGCTGGGGCGAGGATGGGAACTCACCCTGTCACATGACGCTCGGATCTGAAACCTGGGCTGTTGGCTTTCTACCTGACAAGCCCAGCATCTTAACCACTGAGTCATTGCACTGCCCCAAGGAGTCTGTAATATTGGATTTTTTTGCCACCAAAACAGCTTTTCTACTACTACCTATGGGTTAACTTCCTCAGTCTTGGTTAAGTTTTTTTATTTTTGGCCAAGGGCCTGTGCTGAGAAATGGATGGAGTGGAGTAGGGATGTCAAACTCGATTCCACTGAGAGCCGCATGAGGATTGTGTTTTACCTCGGGGGTTGTGGGGGGGCTGGCCAGGGAGTGTATCCAGGGAAGCCAGCTCAATGTCACTCAGCTCAGTGTGGCCACACACGGCCTCCTCAAGCTCCATTTTCGCTGGCAGCGGGCTGCAGGAGGCCGTCATGGCCAAAAACAGAGCCTGTGTGGGCCAAGCTCCGTTTTCACTGGCACAGGCACCATGGTCCAGTCCTTCACTGTTTCCAAGGTGGCTCCGCAGGCTAGATCTAAGCTCCCCAGGCATTTCATCCAGCCCTTGGGCCTTGAATTTGACAACCCTGGAATAGAGGAAGGATTCCATAACTTAGCCCTAACCAAAAGGAAAGTAAGTGGCTCCATGCAGTTTTGATGGCAAAATTTTCAGAAACATCTAAGGAGGATAGAAAGCGACTCGCCCCGAGTCACCCAAACTGGTTTCCATGTCTAAGCCGGGATTAGAACTTAGTTTCCCCCTTTCCTATTCCAGCACCTTACCCAACTGGGTCTTCATTAAAATAATGCATTATTTCAAAGAAAAATATGTATTATCTCTTCAGTCGTTTCTCTTATTCAAGGACCACACAAAAGGTCTTCAAACATTACTCTTCAAACATTGCCTGACCATTTTAGTTGCTTGTTACGCGAGCCAAGCTCTTTTATTTTGAAATAGTCAATGTTCTACTACTGAATACCTTTTGAACTTTATCTCTTTAAAAAAACCCGGTTGTAAATGCATCTATTTTTGTGTCTTATTTGAATCCAGAAAGGTGCCTTTTTCCTAACTCCACTAATTCAAATTTCTGTTCTGCATCCTCTATCATGCAAAAATGGACTTCTGTTGCTAAAACATGACTGTGGCTCCATAGAAACTAGTCCATGACAGCTTGTGTCATAACAAATCTATCAGTCTGTAAGTGCCACAAGGCTTTCTCTGTCCTTGCTGCAACCAACAAACATAGCTACCCCTTCAAAAGTTGTTTCCACTGGTAATATTAACTTTGGGAGTTTGTTTTGCATTTGCTGTTAAGCGGAGAGAATTGAGGATTTTATTTTCTTTAATTGACGTAATCAAGGGCCAAGTTTGCATCTTGCAACACTGTTCTCTTCAGGCAAGGTATTGGAAGCTGTAGCATTAAAAGGCAAGGATGAGGTGGACATGGGGACAGCTATTCTGCTCCCAGAATTTGCTTCAGAGTGGCATTAATAGTGTGAATGCATCTGATACATATATGCTTGCAGACCGTGTTTACAAATTACCGTGTTTTTCAGAGTATAAGACGTTCCGAAGTATAAGACGCACCTAACTTTGGGGGAGGAAAACAAGAAAAAAAATCTGCCTCCCAGAAATTTGCCTTTTTGCAGCAAACAAACAGCCTGGTCAGCTTCAGCACAGCCTGATTAGCACAAGAAGCTGATCGTTGGTTGGATCAGCCTCCTGAGAATCAGCCGTTGCAGGCTGCAGGGATTGCCATAGGCTATTGCTGCCTCTGCGCACCCCATTTTTGCAGTGGGGATCGGAACGGGAGGAAAATGGGGTGTGCAGAAGCCAAAAATGGAACACAGAGGCCGAAAATGGGGTGTGCATAGGCAGCAATAGGCAATGGCAATCCCTGTAGCCTGAAACAGCTGATCGTTGGGAGGTCAATCAGCTGCTTGTGCTAATCAGGCTGTGCTGAAGCTGAAGCAGGCTGTTTGCTGCAAGGAGGCAAATTGCTGGGAGGCAGAGGCCAAAGGGTGGGGCCGACGGGTAGGCGGGCCTTCGGCAACATTCACTGTATAAGACACACAGACATTTCCATCCACTTTTAGGGAAAAAATGCATCTTATACTCCGAAAAATACAGTACATAATTTTTAAACAGCTCAGATTTCTTGATGTTGAAGCTTGGCCCTGAGAGCCAAATTAGAGTGAGCGTACATTAGGGAACAGCTCAGCTCACATATCTCACTAAGTCAAGATTTTTTTACCTCATGATTTGTTGAACAGGGCATGTTCACCTGACGTTCAGATACATTAAATTACAATTCATAGGTTCTGAGTCATTCACAAGCCAACAAGAGTGCTTAGCAAATACAACGTGTCTTCCTTCTAGATATGTTTGCATAGTTTCCAAATTTGGGGGGACTTATGGGCATCTTGGGATTTATGGGATCATGCTGTGGTCCCTCTCAAAAGACAGTGGCTGTGAAAGCCAGAAGCCAGCCTTCTACCGGAAAGCAAAGTAACTATAGGAGAAGGGCAGGTGTGCCCGGGGTGGGGGGCAGAGTCAAGAGAGTAATCAGCCTGGAGTCATTATGTTCCCAAAAATGTTCTATGTCCAACGCTGCTTGAATTCCATTAACTCTTATTTAGCACCAACTAGATATTTGAGTGTATAGGCATGAGCAATAAATCATCTTAACTGGAGCTTAATGTGTGGTCTTGATTCTTTGCGCCTGACATTAACCATCAGATTGCAACATCAACCTTTTTGGAATCCAGAAGCATCGCTAGAAATGCCAGCTTGGTTTGAAACTGGCACTTGACTTTTTGGCATGCATATTTCCAATTATTTTTTTTTAAAAAAAATGAAAATAAACTTAAAAAAATTAGGCAGGGAGGAAACTGGTAGACATCAAAAATTTTTGTTGGTATGTACATGGTCAGCTCCAGATACCACTGGGACTTGAGCTAACATTGGAAATGCAGAGGAGTCTTGTTGTTGCAATCCAATGTCTGTTTACTTGAGAATAAATCTAGGCAATCGTAATGCACAGGATAGGACATTGTTGAAACCTAACCCAACTTCACATGATATGTGTTTCCTTTTAGGAGACACTCCCTGGGTCATGGATGATTGTGAGGATATTCGGACTCCAGAATGCCCAGCAGGGTACGTTCTTTTTTTTACTTCCTTGAATGAAATTAAAAAACCCCACTGTCTTGGCTTCTCCTGATTGCCAGATTAGTTGTGTGTTGTGTGACTTCTTTAACTTTGGAATTGCCTGATCCACAGAAATCAGCATGAAGTTACATATATTTATCATCACCATCTTCATTTAATGACCTCATAATCCCTTGCAGTCTGGGCAACTGAATGGAACTAGCAGTATGTTTTAATGGCCAGATGCCCTTCCTGTTGCCAATGTGGAGTTTGGTTCAGCAGCTATATTCTCAAGAATGCTCCAGAGAGACAAATATGTGTCTCAATCTAGGACCAAACTCACAGCCTCCTGATTGGGAGGTGAGAGCTATACCTCTAGACCACCGCACCACTCCTTTTTTTATAATAAACTTTATTGAACTTTTATTACATTAAAAACATAAAAAATATATCACTCAATAACAGCAATTTGCTTATCATACAACAATAATTCATGGTCTATTTACAGGTATTGATTTATGCGTAATAACATTCTTTTATCTGTTACTTATATTTGATAACTATCCATCTTTAATCTATCTTCAATATTTCATAAAGTGTGGGAACAATGGTATAGCTGGATAGAAGGGACCACCGCACCACTCCTATGTTAAATATATTTATATCCTTTCAAAAGTTGATGTCCAACTCAATAAGAAGCAAGAGGTGCTGATCAAAAGACCATAGGACCTTTTTCTTGGGAATGTGTATAGCATCTGGATCCCAGATGAAAATACCTAGGAAACTTTTAAAAACTTTTGCTAAATTGGATTGCATTTGTTCTCTCTTGCATGCTCTTACTGCAGTCCGTTCTACCGGTTTACTAAATTATCTTTATTCTTTAGTTTTCGTCACCCTCCGCTGATCATTTTCTCTGTGGATGGTTTCCGTGCGTCGTACATGAAGAAAGGTGAAAAAGTGATGCGCAATATCGAGAAGCTAAGTAAGTGGGCATGCTTGGACATATATCTCAGAATGGTGAAGCTATTGACTGGCCATGACTTCTGCTGATTTGGGTTGGCCAACTTTGCTTGAACCCATACGATAAAGAGGGTAGGGCTCCATTAGCGTTTGGATGGGAACAGAAATCATCATCATCCTCACAAAATTCAAAGTAGAAATGGAAAGATTATGGCAAAAAAGCAAAGATAGAATCCATAGTGATGGAAGCCTTGGAGTCAACCTCTACCTATCTGCAGCATCACTTCAGCACCATCGACAAATTGACAAAACCAGTCAATTGCAAAAGGCAGCTTTACTTAGAACAGCTTACGTTCTGTGGCAATATCTTTAACACCATCAAGCCTTGACATAACTGCCTGTCCCAGCTCCTTGGCAAGGACTTGATATGTGAATAAAAATGCTAAATCCAATCTAGGCATCTGTCTGTCTGTGACCAATTGAATGAAAGAAATGTTCTATTTCACATACGCATCAGGTTAGCATAGGATGAAAATTTATAACAGCCTGTCTTGAGAGGTATTTACTGAGAAGTAAATGAATAGATAAAATTCTATATATTTTTAGAGCAAATTCCAAGGAATACAGACTTAGATAGATAATAGATGGATGGATGGATGGATAGATATAGATATAGGTAGGTAGGTAGATGTACATACATACATGTGTGTGTGTGTGTGTGTGTGTGTGTGTGTGTGTGTGTGTATATGTATATATCAATTATAACTCAAATTTTTGCATGGTCTTGTTTAGTTCTTGTGAAAAATGCCATACTTTGTGTTGTGTGGTTCAAAGCAAGCAGCATACATAAAATTGAATTTATCAACAGTTCAATGTGGTGTTGACATCTTGGCGAGGAATGCCATAAAAGCTTTCCATTGTTCAAAGCAGATGTCAGTGGTGGGATTCAAATTTTTTTACTACTGGTTCTGTGGGTGTGGCTTGGTGGGTGTGGCAGGGGAAGGATACTGTAAAATCTCCAGTCAGAGGGTGGTATTTGCCAGCTCTCCAAACTACTCAAAATTTTCTCTACTGGTTCTCCAGAATATTCAACCCTGCTGAATATCACCTCTGGCAATCATGATATTTCCAGCTTTATAGTTGTGTCCAAATATGAGAATGCGTTCAATGTCTCTGGAAATGTTTGAATTTTTATACTTAATAGAATGAGGCATTTTTTAAAAAAACTGCATTGCAATTATACTCCATGGGTTAAAATTTGATCAGATGTAGAATGTGGTCATCTTCAAGAAATGAACTGTTTTTACTCTAGGATACACATCTCCCCTTGTTTGAATGTTGGTTTTTATGTTGCCGAAGAATTGAGCTCTATCCTCTTAACCATACTGCATGTTGGCAGAGTCAATATATTAGAGGAACTGAATTGAATAATTTGTGGGAATCCATCCATTCTCTTTTTATACTATGTGAATCAAACTGTTACATTAAATAACAATAAGTTTAGTTTGTTATATCATTTGTTATACTATCTACGGTTAACTCAGTTTTAAGATTTAGCATCTTGGGTGAATTGAACCATGTTGTTTTCAGGATCCTGTGGAACTCATGCCCCCTATATGAGACCTGTCTATCCAACCAAAACCTTCCCAAACTTGTACACTCTGGCAACGGTAAGTTTTCTTTTTCTTTATGCATACACATAAAATATATATTTAAAAATACTTCTTAAGCATGGCTGGGACATTAAGACTCTTGAATATATTACCTCTTTTGAACTGGAGGAAAACAGCTCATTAATTTGAGGATGGCCATTTATATTCGTGGGGCAGTGAAATAATGAAAATTATGTAATCTGGGAAGAGTTGAGAAAAGACAGACTCTAATCATTGAATTATATCTTGACTTGTGGCTTAAAGTTGTGGTACCCCCAAGTATAATGTATCTTCAGCTCCATCCTATTCATGCTGGCTGCTGATTATGGAGCTGAAACCCCAAATCTAGAGGGTATTGCCTTGGGAAATTTTGTCAAAATGATCTTTAGAAGAGAATGTTTGTAGCTCAGGATTGAGATGTAGGGTCCCTGGTGCTTTCTAAATTTGCTGGTTTTCTTGCAGACATTTCATGTCTAGTAGCACTAATGATGTTACCTAGATTGATAATGAAATGCCTGCAAGAAAACAACCGATGCTCAAGGAACACCAAGGACCGCACAGAATTATCTTTGACTCTAAGTCAGGGGTCTCAAACACAATTTACCTGGGGGCCGCTGGAGGCAGAGTCTGGGTGAGGCTGGGCTACACATAGAAGTGTTTAGCCAGCTAGCGACGCATGGAGAACGCACTAATATTATACTTTCATATCATGGTGGGGGCCACAGGATATCATCCTGCGGGCCGCAATTGGCCCGCGGGCCGCGAGAATGGGACCTCTGCTCTAAGTGGAAGCTTCAGTAGCAAGTTTAGACCCAAAATGAAGACAGCCATAATATGAAATAGATGTTCTGAATTCCAGGTAATAAAATGTGATCTGATCTGATTAACTAATTTGCTTTTGCTCAAAGGGACTGTACCCTGAATCTCATGGAATCATTGGAAATTCAATGTATGACCCTGTGTTTGATGCTATTTTTAACCTTCGAGGAAGAGAGAAATTCAATCACCGATGGTGGGGAGGTCAACCGGTAAGTGTCAGTTTTATTTGACTTTGGACCATTATGGTTAAATATCTTAGCTAGTTGCTTTTGCTCTTTTACATGCAATTAATTTCAGTCGGTAGTTAATTCAATCAATGCTACTTTTCTCTCTCTTTTTTTGTCTTGGCCCTGCTCCTTTTTGAAGCATGGCAGCGACATATATACCTTGGGTCCGTGTTGGTGAACCTATGCCACGCGTGCCGGAAGTGGCATGCAGAGCCATTTCCCCCGGCATGTGAGAGGTCGTCCGGAAGAGCCCCACTGCGCATGCGTGTGTGCGCCGTCGCCCGACAGCTGATTGTTGGGTATCTGGCACATAAGCACAGGGGGCAGAGGGGGTGTGTGCGGGAGACCGCTGCGTGCTGCATGCTGCACGCGAGGGGAAAATGCACACGGATGCGGTGCACGAGGAGGGAGGCATGTGTACATGCTCAAAGATGCGTAGCGTGCGAGGGGGGAATCATGCATGCATGCACAGGTGCACGGTGCACAAGGAGGGAGCATGCACAGACATGCGATGCACAAGTGGGGGTCGCGTGCACATGCACAGGGGGCGTCGTGGGGGCTTAGCACGCACTGCCTTCTGGGTGCTGGCACATGAGTGCATGCAACACACGCAATTATCAGCACGGGAGCGGAAAAAGTTTAGCCACCACAGCCCTGGGTTATGTAAAACCTGTGAATGATTAAAGCAGCCGTGTCTTTCTCTAGACTTATGAAATGACTTTTAAAATGATCCTTGACTATTCATTAAAGGTATTCATTAAAATACACACATTTACAAAGGGCCTTTGTGTCGAAACTCCAGGATTGTCTTCAACTAGATTTGTCAATTCTGGACAGACCAAGTAGGAAGCTGCACATTGAACAGGATTTTTTTTTACCTCACTTGTTGATATTTCCCCGCTCTTTGAGGGTAGTCTTAAATAATCTTATGCATTCTATTTAATAAGGTAGATATGATTACTATTATTCAGAAGCCTCTGAAGGTCACTTCAGAGCGTCTTCTGAACAGGCTGTTTGAACATTAAGGAGCCTTGTCCTTTGAAGAGACAATATAGCTGCTTTGAAGATTTCTGCTCGTCAAAAGATGTGGGTGTGTGTCTGTATATTTATCCATAAAAGACATTTTTCCAGTGTATATGAACAGGTACACCTAGAGGAAAAGAGCTCACTTGGAAAGATCAACAAATTACTATCAACCAAAAGAATCCCTTCAGATCGTGACTGATATGCATCTCTACCGCTATTGTTTACAGAGACATAATTATCCTATCCATAATTAGGGATAGCTAGTTTAGATAGCCTTGCTCAAGCTATTTCTAGAGCCATTGTTATTATTTTTCTATTCAATCCGGTCTTTTCAGTAAGGATCCTTACTTAGTGCCTCTTACTAAGAGGATCTTCTAATCCTCTCAGATTGAAAATAACTTGAGACTGCCTGAGTTTCCCTTTATATATTTTGTGTAGCTTTATTCTTGGGACTTTATGTTCTATTTCTTATCTGAACTACTTGTTCTAAACCCTTCTAGGAATTTGACCGGTGTTATATAATTCTCAGATCCAAATGCTTAAATTCTTAGGAGCGGTCCTAGAAACCAACGTTTTAGTTGGTTTTTAAAAACCTTTTTACTGTAGGAAAGTTTGTCTTTATAACACAGACATTTTGAGCCATTGTAATCTGATTATATTTTCCTCGTTAGATATGGATTACTGCTGCTAAGCAAGGAGTGAAAGCTGGAACATTCTTTTGGTCAAAGTAAGTGTTGGTTTTTAGATAGTGAAAATTCATACATAAAAGAGTTTTAGTAACAAAGCTACAATCCTAAAGGCGTGAACAGGGCTTAATTCTCAAATGAAGTTGAAATGGATTTCCTTGGCCTACCTGTTAATGGCTTTTTCAGCACATTTTCTGCTCTTTTCTTGCTTCTTCATAAGAGATTAAATTATATTTAGAATGTGCTCCTTTTGTTACTTTTTAATACCTAGTTAGTTTCATAGTGTTTTTCTGCAATGCTTAATTGAACATTCTTTCAGGAATCAGTTGACCGAGGAATGAGAAATCAGTGGTCTACAGTGTTGGTTGGAGTGAGATAGCTTGTTTTTCTACAAGTTTGTAAAAGTGTAACTACAATCATGAAAATATTATGTATGTCTTCCGGTTGTAAAGGTATTATCCAGCCTTCACTTACAAGTACTTTGTCACAGTACCTAATCTACCTTAGTCTGCTGTATCAACCAATATTATCCGGCATCACTGGTGCATGAATAAAAGGAAGACATGAATACAGTAGTCGCTGACTTATGACTTATATCCAGAATTATGTTTGTAAATCATGCTGGCCGTTAAATGGGACATCCTATTTTACGATATTTTGTGGTGAACTTTAAGCAAGTAACCATGATAGTTAACTCAGGGGTCTCCAACCTTAGCAACTTTAAGACTTGTGGACTTCAACTCCCAGAATTCCTCGGCCAGCAAAGCTGGCCGAGGATTCTGGGAGTTGAAGTCCACAAGTCTTAAAATTGCTAAGGTTGGAGACCCCTGAGTTAACTGAATGCTGCGGTTGTTAAGCAAACCATTTTCTGCCATGAATGTTTTTTTGTCCAAAGCCGGAAATAAATGCCGGTTTTGAGAAAAATGATAAATGGTAGTCACATGACTGCAGAATGTTGCAAAGAGTCCTAAATGCAGGCTGTTTGCCAAGCATTCAAAATGTGATCATGTGACCTCCCACCAAAGGGAGAGGCCATTGGACTTCAAATCCAGATTGTAAGTATATATTTTTTGGGGGGTGGGCGGTGGAGTCTGTTATAATTTTGACTCCGGTGATAAGTCAAGGAGTATCTGTATGTAAAAACAGCATGCTCTTGTTGTGGCATGTTACTTAGCCACCGATATGTCATGCTGAAGGGAGTATCTAGCCACAATACCAAGTAGACATTGATAGTTTTATTCACTGTGAATATGTGTTATTCCTCCTTTTAAGTTAAAGCTATTATGCTGACAGCTGCTAAAACATCATAGGGAAGCGAAGTTCAGTTGTTGAGTTACATTTCATTTGTTGAACTACATGTTCTTAAGGAAATGCTTTCATGTATTTATCATGAATTTCCCACCACTTGGCTTGACTAGATGAACACAGTTTTTGTTCTGACCAAGGCTTCCTGAGACAGTATCAATCACACGCTTAGTCCCCAAAACCCTCTTTTTATTTCAGTGGCTGTGAATTATATGCATTCACAGCCCGTAATGAGTCCCAAATAGTTTGTGAATAGTCCCAACAGAAGTCTACCACAGAGTTTTTTGAGATAAGGCTGATAAGCACCCATCTTTATCTTCCTTGAAATGCTACCAATGACTAAATTGTCAATTAGCTGTACAAGGCCAAATGGAGCACAAAGTCAACTTTTCAGATTTTAAACCAACCAGAACAAACAAAGTTGCTTCCTGCAAAGACTCATGTCCCTTTGCTCATCCTTTATGTCTTATGGGAGAGGCAAATCATCTCCAAGCCTTACTCCCAAGTCACCCCTTTTGTCTTAACTGTTCTTGCCTTCTGGCAGCTCTGTGCACACACGCACTGGGAACAGGCTCCCCCTGTTCCTCTGCCTTGCTGATGTCAGATTTTGGAGGCTCTGGACTCAGTACATAACTCTCAGATGGCCCTGGCCCCATCTCTGTGTCAGACACGGATCCCTCATCTGGGCCCTCCCCAGACTCCCGGACTGGCCCAAGTTCCTCCCCACTTTCCGACTCTGCTGCCAGCTCCACAGACAGCCGGTGGACCACAACAGTTTTAATATTAATATAATATTTAATATAATATGGTCTCTCTTGATTAAGAAAAAAATCCTATTCATTTTTCAACATGACACTTTAATAATCCCATCAAATGTCACACAGTAGAGAAGAAAGTTTGCCAACTAGCAGGGACTATGGTCATTCTTCCATATTTAATATTTCTGAAGAAAAGAAAGACATATTTTTAAGCTGAGCATTTAGTAACCATGATTCCTGGGATTTGGTGTTGAGGAGGCAATTCAGCTAATCTGATTTGTAATAGGCAGACATTTCTGAGGTAAATATGGCTTAAAGAAGAATCACCATGTGAAGTTCATCAATGGAACACCTGATCTTAATGACGAACTCTGTAAGACCCTAAGAAATCAATAATCTAGCTGAGGTTTCATCCTTTTTCTGTCTGTTTTGATTTAGCGTGATCCCTTATGAACGGAGAGTATTAACCATACTGCAGTGGCTAGCTATGGCAGATACTGAAAGGTTGGTCTTTTCTCTGGCTCCTCCCTTACTTTCATAGCAATGCAATGACTGTGTAATTGATACCTTTGGTAGAAATTGAATTTTGATGAGACATATATGTTTGCTTGATGAGCTAATGATGTATATGTTGTACTGGGGAAATTTAATTACATGGGTTAAAACTGTTGATATATTGGTTTTCCATTGTTCCTATTTAGAGTAATAATCCAAGAATTGGGCAGTTATCAAGATTTTTTTAATTGGGTAATTGAGAATACATGGCATCATATTTTGCTCTGAGGGAAGAGTCCAAGAAGGAACAATTATAGCCTTTCCCCATCTTTTAAAGATAATTATTAAATGTTTTCCCAAGAGCTTGTGCCTCTTTTGGCATACTTTCTAATGTTTTAATGAAGTTACAAAATAGAACACTGAACTGTTTCATCACTGGAAAAATATATGAAGTGGCAACTTTTTGATTCTTTGTTTTTGTTTTTCCCATAAACAAGAGTGTATACAAGGTCAGAACCCTGCCTGAACTTGCTCCCATTCTGCCACGATAACCCAGCTTTGCCTCATCCCAGCAAAGTGAAAAGGAAAGGGAAAGTCCTGAATGCTCCTGGGGGTTGGGAAACTACCATCCAGGCAAGAAGGAGGGATCAAGTGGGGACATAGCCTAGAGTCATTGCTCAGCTGCAAGAGACCTAGTACTAATTCCTGTTAAATTCTATGGAACTTTATCTGTTTGTACCCAGGGAAGGGCAGGGAATCTGGAGAGTTTCTTGTATTATATATACAATACAATAAAGTAGTCAACCTTCTATAGAAGACCTGTATATTGTGTGGGTCAGAAGGAGGACTCTGTAGCCCCCTCACATTTTGGATATAAACAGTTTCAAATCCTTCCCTTGGGATGGCGCTATAGCAATAGCATTATATACCACTTTGCAGTGCTTTACAGCCTTCTCTAAGCAGTTTACAGAGTCCACATATTGCCCCCAACAATCTGGGTCCTCATTTTACTCACCTCAGAAGGATGGAAGGCTGAGTCAACCTTGAGCCTGGTGAGTTTCGATCGGCCAAATTGCAGGCAGCTGGCTACAGCAGAAGTAGCTTGCAGTACTGCACGCTAACCACTGTGCCACCGTGGCTCTATAGGGCATTATATGCCAAAACAACTAGACACAGCGACAGTTTTTCCCTTATGCCATCACTCTGCTGAACTCCTAATTCTCACAGTGCTGACTAATGTCTATGGATACTTACCCATTTAGTGTGGCTGTAGTATTATTATTTATCCTACTTATTAGCTTCTTTACTCCTCTCTTTTGTTGGTATTATTATTCTGTTGCTTTGCATGTACACTGAGAGTTTCTGTACCAGAGAAACAAATTCCGTGTGTGTCTAATCACAATTGGCCAAATAAAGCATTCAACTCAATTTGAACTCATTACATGTGGATCTGGTTGCTTGCATCTTAACTCCTGAGGAGAGATTACTGTCTGAAGCATCTCTGGTTCTGTTTCAGCAAGTTGACAGGAGACTTCTGCAAGCAAAGCCTGGAGCAAGTATTTAGTGGGCTCCAGCTTTGCATGTACAAACCTCACAGTTTGTATCCTAAAAGTTATTAGAATTCTGTCAGGGCAGACTGATAGTAGAGTCAGGATTTCCTAAAACTCATGCTGAATATTGATCCAGTAGAGCAGGGGTGTCAAACTCAGGGACCTAGAGCCAGATCTGGCCCACAGGGTGCTTAGGTCTGGACTGTGGGGCTGCCCTGGAAACAGTGAAGGACCAACTAGCAGTGCCTCTGCCAGAGAAAACGGAGCTCAGGAGGGCTCCATTTCCACTGGCAGAGGGTTGCAGGAGGCTGTCGCTGCCGAAAACGGAGCTTGGGAGCCCGTTTTCTCTGGCAGAGCATTGGGGCCACCACAGGCACGCGACATGATTGACATTGAGCTGGCTACACCCACTCTGGCCATGCCCATCTTGGCCCCCTGAGTCAAACACAACCCTGATGCAGTTCTCAATGAAACCGAGTTTGATATCCCTGCAGTAGAGAGCGTCATAAAAACCCAGAGATCTCATAAACCCCAACCAGACGCCCTCAGAGTCATGCAAAATCAAGCAAGCTTATCCTCATGATTGGAACTATTATTGTTAATTTCCAGCCAACGGGCTTCGTTTACCTTTGTTGAAAGGTTTCAGCAATAATTTACTGGATATATGCATTTTATTTTTTATTTCTTCACCATCTCTAAATACAATGAAACCATTCATTTTATTCAGAGGGACAGGGTGAATGAATTTATCATTTTAGGGGATTGCAGTATTGGAAAGTGAGAATTGCATGCTAAATAAAACTTGCTGATGTCTGCCTTTCTTTTCAGGCCTTACGCGTATGCATTCTATTCTGACCAACCAGATATGGCTGGCCATCGATATGGTCCATTTAGTTCTGAGGTTAGTACAGTTCATC
Organism: Pseudonaja textilis; assembly: GCF_049901715.1. Taxonomy (NCBI): domain Eukaryota; kingdom Metazoa; phylum Chordata; class Lepidosauria; order Squamata; family Elapidae; genus Pseudonaja; species Pseudonaja textilis. The sequence goes on along the minus strand of NC_141992.1, from coordinate 184,852,349 downwards.
TTTGCCCATAAGTGGAATGCAAATCTGATACCTGGTTTTGCCATATTCACATGAACCTGTATTGCTAGTCCTGAGTCAACTGGTTGAAAGCTAGTTAATTGTTCACCTCCATAAGCCTCCAGAGGAAATAGGACCAGCTGAAAAATATAGATACTACATTTATAGAGAGTATTAAACTGTTAATAACATTATCCATCTGCTTAAAGTTTCAGGGACTGGCGATCTGTGTCTCTGTATGTGTGGCTGTGTATATGTATGCATTGACAGAGCTAGGATTTTCATCACAGGCTTGCAGGTCTACTCTTAGATATAATCAAGGTTGACTAATTGTTTTTTTTTTAAAGCATTGTGGTGTGAAAGGAGCATTTTTTCCATGTTTTGTAACAATTCAATAATTTCACACAAATTGTTTATGCCACATTTGCTTTCTGCAATGATGTGCTCAGTCAAGAGGCTTATTTAACTGCAGCCTTTAGTCAATGATGTTGGCCACTAGGGTAGAAACAAGGATAATACAAAGCAGGGTTTCTCAACTTCAGCAACTTAAAAACAGGTGGACTTCAACTCCCAGAATTCTCCATGCTGACTGAAATCCGCCTATCTTAACATTGCTGAAATCGAGAAATGTTGCTTTAAAGCATAGAAGGAAGATTGCATGATCACTAAATGGGCTGTGTGGAATCTCCCTCCAGTTAAAATCCATAATCAAACCACTTGAGTGGCTGAGGCCCAATTATACATTATGTTGATCCCGTACTTTGGCCTTGAAATCTAGGGCAGAGACCTAATTCACACTGAACTCTGGCACTGGCTTTGGGGCAAGGAATTCTCTGAAACCGTAATACTGTCTTCCTTTTCCTTCCCCGTGAATCCAGGGCCAATGTGAAGTTTGAGAAAAAAACTTTTCCAAGTTCCAAGCACAGAGGTTAATTATTCTGTTACCTCACGTCCTAATAAAGTGCTGTTCCACAGGGAAGATCTACACAGTTAACCTTTGATCATAGACTCTGAGGGAATATCCTCCCAGCCACATAAGAACTGCTTAAACAAACAGCTCCAACAGGGTTGGGAGAACATGGAAAGAATAGATCAGTGTTGGGTTGTGGCTCCAGGCTGAGATTGCTAAACTGGTGGATCCCTGCCACCATTGAAAACAATTTTATGCCTCTGCTGATGGGCCTATTAAGGTTAATCAGAGTGTTGCAAGCGTTTTATCCACAGTTTCACTCTTGGATAAAGAAATGGCTTTTAAGAAGTCTATATCTGAGGACAAGGAGAGGATTGATTTCTTCAGCAACGCGATTCAAAAATCTTAATGTAATTATATTATTTAAATCCAAGTTTCCTGATTTTATTCCAAGACTGTAGAAACATTTATGGTACAACACCCTTCTTCAGATCTGTACTCTGCAGATGTATTGGATGTCAGCTTCTGCTCTTTCCTGGCCACTACGTTTATTGATAGCCCTTGAGGGATCTATCTCTTATATCTTTGGCTCTTGGGAATCCCCAGCTGGTTATTGCAACACTCGATTCTGCAGCTCTCAGTATATTTTGGGAGTCCAGAACCAAAATAATAGTGCTAAATTTAGAGCTGGAATTGGCTACAGGCCTCATTCTCAATGTTGTAGAAGAGTCATCTTGTTGTAGAGGTCATCTCCACCCTTTTTGAGCATCAGCCTTGGAGGTGGGGACAGTAAATTCTCCTCCTAAGGTGCAGATTTGTGAAAACAAATTTTGGCTTTTGCAACTATTTTATTTGGCAGTGAAGTCCAGCTGCAGTCTATAGAGCCCTGCTTTGATTCGTCCCAAATTAGATTATTTCCTGCAATTGGTATCATAGTGACTGAAGGTCAGATAAGAATCAGAAGCAACATGGAACAGTTGCAATTATTTGTTTGGGGCAGAGATAAAGGTACATAATTCCCTTCCCCTCACTGAAATGTTCAGCCCTCAACTCATAAAGCTGTTGTTTCCCTTGAGAGAAAATGGAGAAGAGACATATGTAGGGGGCGTGCATAAGCGCACCAACGTGCCTACCATCCCTGTCCTATTGTTTCTTTTATTTTTCTTATATGTATCCATTTCATGTATTCATAACTATGTTTATTCTTATACCTATTATCTTGTAAGTGATTGGCAAATCAAATTAAATAAATATTCACCTCATATATCACAATAGGTTTGGCTTCAAGTTTCTTTATGAACCTTTATAGAAATTAGCCTTTCTGTGGAAATTGCACAGATGTTCTGATTTACATCTGGACACGATTCTTTGAAAGAATATAAGGAACTGTAAATATATCAGGAAACTCTTAGCAGAAAGAGGGGAAAAAAACCCAGGTAGTCCGGGAACAAAACAATATTGCTAAATTTAGAGCTGGAATTGTCTATAGACCTCATCCTCACTGTTGCGGAAGTATCCTCCTGCTGTGGAGATCATCTTGACCCTTTTCAAGCTTCAATAATATTGTCATTTGACAATCAAAAGCAATTATTTCCTCTTTCCTAACCCTATTCCACCTATTTGTTTTGAGCTGGCAAAATGTTATTAGAAGTTAAGATGTTTAATCAATAGAACTGGGAAACAAATTTTAGAAGACTCCAATTCCCAATTCCTTAAATAATTATTTTTGTACCCAATTGAGGTCATATTAATTGATTATGACCCCTAAAATTTCTCCTGATGTGAAAAATCTCTTGTAATGTGAAAGCAAGCTAAAATAGCATCTATATTAGGTTAAAATGGTAATTATGAAATATTTTACAATTTTCAATGTGTTTTTATATTTTTATTAGTTTAGGAACTGTATAAATACTGTAACCATGTTGTGAACTCAAAGCGTAGTCATATCATAGTTAACATGATTTTTTTTACTGCATCACTATAGAAGTTCAGATTATTAGGGTATAAGTTATTAGGATTATTATTAATAGGCAAAGGAAAATATACACAAGGCTTTTAAAGTCCATTACAGGTTAAACTTTAGAGTGATTTGGGTGTTAAGATGAAGAAATGCCACCTATCCAGAATTGTACGTGAAGAAGATCGCATGTAATTATTGCTAGGATGGTTACTACTGTGTGTGTGTGCATATGTGTATGTGCATTGTGGGTATAGTTTCAGGATATGGCTTGTAGCAATGTTTTGTTTGTATTTTGCTATCTATATGTTCTTAATGGTTACCTTTGATGGTATTTGTAGCACGAATCATAAACCATAAATTTCAAATGAAATAAATGTAATCTTCACTTGAAAAATTATCATCTGCAGAAGATTGTCATCTGCAGAATGCATTTACCCTCTAATCCCCCTTTTTTTTTAATGCTGTAACAAGGGCAACCACAACAAAACAGTACCCCTCATCCCCCACGAAAAATTAGGCTGGTTAAAAGAGTTGTCCTCCACATATTGCCAGACAAGAAATGTTGCCAAGACAGTTGATGAGGTTTGGAGTTCAGTAATATATGGAGATCCAAGATCACTCTTGCTTCAGAAGATAATTTACAAAGTCATTCCAAGAGGACCAATAAAGGAGAATATTTGTAACTCAGGGTTGAAACATGGGGTCCTTTGGTGTTCTCTGAGCTTGGTTGTTTCCTTACAGGTGTTTCACTACCCAAACCAGACTAGCACTGATGATGTTACTTGGTTTGGGTAATAAGACGTCTGCAGGAAAACAACCAAGCTCAGAGACCAAGAGGGACCCCTCCATTCCAAGAGGAATGTAAAGTAGAATTAACATGGCTGCAAGATTAGCTTTGATTTTAATAGACAGTGATACTGACTTCTCAGCTTAGTCTTGGCCATGCTGATTGGAGTTAATGAAGTCCAGTGGCCTGGGCCAGGCTCCAGGTTGGCCAACTAAGTCAAAATATTGAATATGAGAGTTTCTTTTCCCTTCTGACCTCCCTAGTAATGAGTTGTGCCTCCCTACTGAGATCAAGCTTTGAAGTTTGATCTCTTCTGTTTATATATTTAGTATTCAGCTCAGCGTACTGTACTGACTGACAAGGAGAGCACTTTCTACATGATAGGCTGACTTCCGTTGGTAAATTGATTTACTTGGGCAACTTATTCCCCCTCCCCCTTAATCCAGAGGTATTCTAGTCAGTTTCCCTAGAAATGCTTTACTGCTAAACTCAAGGTGGAGGTTGATGATGCAAGGAACTTTTAGACCCATTTTTGATCTATCAGCTTGCAACTTCAACCAATCAATTGATTAAGTAGCAATCTGTATGTGGGTAGTAAAGTCGAAGTAGGTTTTGTAGAGTCTGGATCCCAATAATGACAGCTAATGCACAAAGATCTGGGATCGGTCTTCCTTTTTTTCTTCTTAATGTAACTCAACTAGTCATTAGATACGAGATGGGCATCAAATAAATTTCATAATAAATAAATAAAACCAGAGCCACAGTGGGGCAAACAGTTTTAAAATATCCAGTCATGGTTCTCTGGTCTCATATCTACTTGTTGTTTTTGTGTTTTTAGCCCAGTCACTTGGAAAATCCTCTGTCTGACAAACATTGCACATTCACCCCTTATATCTTAGTGTATAATGTCCTATTTGGAGACATTTTGTTTCAAGTATTTGACTAGTTCTTTCAGTTCTAGGTGTGTCATCATCCTCAGCTTTTATTGATCTCATTCTTCCAACGTAAAGCTAAGATCTGGCTGATTAATACAGTTTTGGCTTTCTTCCTAGCTTTAATTTCTTAAGAAAGAGAAGCTATCCCTTTTGTGAATGTTTTGTACCAATTCTGTTTACCATGATCAGTGACTTGGACTTAAGGACTGCTCTGCTGCTCTTCTAACATGCTACCCTGGAATGGGGGTTCTTATTATTAGACCCACTTGATGGCATAAGTTAAAACTCTGGCTGCGCTTCTCTTGGAAAGAGTGAGTAAACTCTTGAGAATCCTTCCTCCAACTGCTGCTGCTTTCATCAAGGCTGCACGAAGCTTGAACTCTTCTCTTCTCTTCTTTTTCTTTTTTCTTCTCCTGTTTTGTTTTGTTTTTTTAAAGAAAACCGAAGCTGCTTTCTGGAGAGAGAGACACAGAGAGAGAGAGAGAGACAAATGGAATTGGATTAGCATTTCCTTTCCAACTGTTTATCCAAGAGCAAAGAAAAAGCATGGCAAATGGTAATACTGGTTTGTTTTTTTTTAAAAAAATATTATTATCTTCCAAGAACATGGCTCTGCGATTGGAACAGCAAAGATGGTGAATGGCTATGCAGATAGGAGCAACCGGCCTTGTAAATCCTTGCCAATTTTCAACTTCCCTTCTCTTCGCTTCTTTCTTTCTCCATTTTTTTTAAAAAATAAACAAGCTGCATTATCTTTCTGTATGTGTTATCTTTCTCTGTTCGGAGAATCTGATCCTAAAAGTTGCCAAGAACTCTCATTGTAGCTGTCAATTGGAGTTGCATGCAAAGTCGCTTCTTTTTAAGATCAGTTTGAACAGCATCCAGCATCTCTGCACTGCTTGGGACTGCAGCTCTGTTGTTTTCAGGCGATTTCTCTTCTTCTTAATACATGGTTCATTCATATCTTTCCCTCCCTTAGTTTTTTTTAAAGCCTTTCCTCACATGTCACAGTACAATAATCGTGGAAAGCATATAGCTAAATCTAAGGATATCCTATCATACAAGGGGCAAATGCAGTGTGTTCCCTCTCCCCTCCCATGAAAGATCAAAATGAATGACAGGTCAATATTTATGCCTTCCGCATTATCCAGTTAATAATGCCATGCCTTCTTGGAGGTCTTTTAAAAACTGGGCATGCCTCCAGTTGCATGGAGTTGATAGTGACTGGGAATTCAACAATAGAAAAAATATTATATGAACAATTTTAATTTATTCTCTCCAGCAAAAGAGAATTGGAATCTTACTGTTATTTAAATAGTGAAGCATTGATAAGTTAGTACAATTTAAAACGTAAGTATGTTGGACGTCCAGTAATAGCAATAGCTACTACTGATGCTTTCTTTCTCTTGATAAACATGAAAAGAGTATTTCCCCCTCCCAACAAACAAACAAACCAGACATCCTCTTCAGAGTGTTGTTTCCCACAGACCCCAGGACTACTAAATTCTAATTAAATTAAATTCTTCTTTTCAACCTTGTCCTTGACTTGACCATAAGCCCAGTATTAAATGGTTTGAACCAAGAATTTTGGTATACCGTGTCCTAGAGGCGGCTAGTTTTTAACAATCTGATGTTGAGATGAGCTTTTTCTGAGTCCAAGCATCTCTCTCCGTCAGTACAGGAGAGTAGTTTTGGGTCTCCTCTTACTCCATCTAAAAGACCTAAAAGAAAAATCAGTACTAAGAGGATTCAGAAAAGACGTTTTGCTCCTTCCAAGAGAAGACGAAAAGTACCTAGAATGGAACACTTGTCTGCGGAATCCCGTCGGAACAAAGTAAGTTTTCAAACCTGGTACATATCAACTGCTGAGACTCTTAAACAACTTGATTATTTTTTGTCCTCCCAACTTTGGGATGAACTTCTTCCAAATCAAACTTTCAGTGCAGCCATCTTGAAAGGCAACAACCACAGATTGCCATCAAGAAGTTGGGTTCAATTGATGTTTACATTTTCCTTCTTCCCACTCTTCTTTGGGCAGCATTCTCTGTCTCTTGGTGCAATCTTTAAATCCTTCTTAACTATTGTTTTTAAATAACACAGGATTCAGGTGCAAAAAATCCATTTAGACTGTTCCACCCACAGGTAGATAATATTGGATTGGCCTGTAGAATCATGCTTATTGTCACCCTCCTTACAGTTATTTTTTTTTTCCAGCCAAAATGAATTTCTTAGAACTGATTATTTGGCTCTCTGGAAAGTTCTATTTGTAAAATTTGCAATGGGTTGAAGAAATTTGTGAATGTTCCAACACTGGAAGTTTTAAAGAATAGATTGGACAACCATTTATCTGAAATGATATAGGGTTTCTTGCCTGAGCAGGGGGTTGTACTAGAAGACCTTCAAAGTCCCCTCCAACTCTGTTCTGTTAAATTTTGCCAGGTTACTCCTGTTCACAACATGACATGACATCACTAGTTTCCTTTAGCGGGAGACATCAAATAAAGCCTGGTTCATAAGAATTGGTCTGTGATCCTTTCTTATTTCTTGAGCGATAACTGTATGGTATCAAATTTTTCCAATGCTGGAGGATGCTTGAAGCTTTATGAATATTTTGAAGCAATGAATATCAGGAAGTTCAAAGGAAATTTATTTGAGGCTGCTATCTATTTGGACACTCATACTCAGTGATCAAGTTGAATGAAAATATGATTGTAAGGAAGTCCTGTATCTATAAGGTGTCTTCATGCTGTATATAGAATCTGTATGGGACATGGATATGGCTTAAACATAGATTAAGAGCATGAAAGGTTGACCAAGGGAACCTATAGCCATGGATTCAAGTTGATGTTTGAGTGTATGAAATGTCTCTTCAAACTTTCGTGATGAATTTGGACATAGGATATAAATGGGATGTGCTATCCTTTTTATCTTGGGAATGCCATAATATCATCATCAAAGACAAATCTTCCCTTAAAATTAGCAAATGAGAGCTATCCAAAGCACTCAATTGGGATTGAGGAATGTGCTCTGTAATGAATACTGGCGTTCTCACACTGAAAGGGAAGAGAGAATGGAAAGAAGCTTTTCCTGTGTCATGCTTTATATATAAATCATGTCCAGCTGCATTCATTCTTAAATAAAGGACTCCTCAATTTTGTTTAAAAAAATCATTCACTGAGTGAGGTCCATAAAACCTGCAGGTTACATGGATTCCCATCTTCTAGCTTGTTAAAATAAATGTACTGTTAGAAATTAAGGTTGGAAAACTATTATCCAAGAACTTCATGAACTGAAGTGACCCATCTCTCTCTTTTAAAATTATCTTGGTTCTATGCTTGATTCTTTATTTTAGAACATGGCTTCTAGAGATGAGCTTATGCTCAAAATTGATCCAGCATAAGTGTGATATTTTTTAACGCCAGAAGACCACGGGTGCACATTACAGTATAACTGTAAGCTTGTTAGAATTTCTTTGAGTTTGCTTAACTCTCTAAGATGAATGATTTCTCATATGAGTTGGAGTCTACATTACAGGTTTTATGGAAAATCTTAATTTGTTCTTTATTTCTTTATTAGTACTGATCATGCTGTTTTGAATATAATAAGATACACCAAATATGTTAATATTCTCATAATTCTCATGATAATAATATAATGAAAGAGAATAAATACCTGAAAAATAGAAACTATAAATCATCTCCAAACTTCACTTACCCAGAGGGATGAGTCAGAATATCTCTGAAAACAGCTGCTAAGGAATAATGTGGATGAATTTATTGTTATCAAGTCTTCTTTTTTTCCCCAAAAACTTCTGGTTAGTCATTCGAGAACCATAATTCTGGACTATATTGGCATTTGATGCAAAGCAGTGCTTCAGAGAGATTAATATAATAGAATAAAGTATAATACAACTGATATAATTATAGCAGTTTATGTAAACATACCATCAAAGGAAAGGGCGGTCTGATAGTGTAAAACTTGTAATGATAGTTTTAAAAAGAAGGTTAATTCTCCCTCTTTGTGTAAATATGTGTGTATATATAGATGTTAGGTCCACTAAGAGATATTGACAAGATCCTTGGGCAACTAATGGATGGATTAAAGCAGCTGAACTTACACCGATGTGCCAACATTATCTTCGTGGGTGATCATGGTAATTAAAAAAGTTTCCCTTGGTTTTGATATAGAAAAGTCTTCATTTCTACTGGAAAGCACTTTATTAATCTGTTAAATTGAGCATCTGTAGAGATTCTCAGCCATCCAGGTCCTGGTTGTCCCAAAAGTGCCTTTTCAAGAGGCAATTGGAGTTTCTCTGTTTTTCCTTGAAGATGTTTCCTTGAAGACGGATGAGAACGAAACATCTTCGAGGCAAAACACAGAAAGTCCAGTTGCCTCTTGAAAAAGCACCTTTGAGGCTATTAAGCTGAACTGTATTTGAACTGAAATTGTATTTAGATGTAGAAATTATTATGTGCCAGCACATAGTATGTGATCAGCCTAAGATAACGTACAAAGTTTTTAGAACAGGTTGATTGTGAATGGATTTCTGAACAGCTAAATCATAATGCAGACTTTGGGTTTTTAAAAATTCAAAAATAGTTTTAGCTGATTATAAAGAGGCTTGATGATCTCTTATAATTTTATTCTCTAATTCACATTTTTGACTAGCACAATGGCTAACTTGGTAAGACTTCTTGGCTGCTGTTCAGAACTTCAGGGCTTAGAATCCTTTTCTTATTAGACTATACTTGGACTACTTAGACTATACTTGTGGGAATACTTTAATCTTTAAAACTTAATCCAGTGCATTAATGTTTTCTAATTGCCGAAATGGTAGTTACTTTTCAGCATCATTTAAATTTGTGGAAGTTATTTCTGGGTTAAACAACAAGCTTAGACTAATACATGCATAACCGGATTCCATTTTTAAGATTTTTTTTTCTCTGATTTCTCACCATTAAAAAAAATTGTTACTATAAATTTGTAAAATCTAAAGGATCACACTCTTCTAACATGAAAGGAAGTACCACAAAATACTTTTGGTTGTATAGGTTGTAGACCAAATACCATGAACAATATGTCTTTTAAAGCTGAAAGAGACCTAAATGTACCTCATTAACTAACATTTCAATAGCAAATGTCTATGCATACTTCTTTCAATAATGCAATGGTACTGCTTATTCTGTAGGAATGGAAGATGTTACTTGTGAAAGAACTGAATATTTGAGCAACTATCTATCTAACGTGGATGACATAACTTTGATACCTGGAACTCTAGGGCGTATTCGTGCCAAAGCTAATAGTAATGTTAAATGTAAGTTTACCGTTCTGCATTCACCCTGTAGCTTGAAATGTGTCCACTTTCTTCTGTGCTGTCTCTGACCTTGGCTTCCAACAGATGTGATGGCAAGGAACGTATTTATAAAGGTGCATCCACCTTCAGAGAGACACAGCTACTGTTTAGAAAAACAATTGTTCTTTTACATGATTGATAAGTTGGGTAAATTTACCTAATTGATAAGACTGGTTTTTAAATAGAGCCAGATATTTGAAAATATCTGAGATCTAATTTTTTTTACTTCACAATAAATTAAATCCCGAGAGCCATGAGCCAAGAGAAATTAGCTGATGCATTTCTACAAATGTTTGCAAACAAAATTGTGTAGGTTCTAGAGTGGACCAAGCTTGCTAGCAGTTGTTCATCTTGAGATCTGAACTTCACTTTTTTACTATGTTCTTCCGTGAGCCCTACAGTGATTCCACTGGGAGAAAAAAAAAATCAAAACTTGTAGTTTAGTTTAATGCAGCTAATTACTTATGAACATTCATGTGTTGAAAACTCAGCTATTGGCATATTTTTTACTTTTCTTTCTCTTTCTGTTTGAAATCTCCACATCCATGTAACAGTTGACCCCAAAGCCATTGTGGCCAATCTCACAGTAAGTATCTCCTAAGTATCACCTAGAGCACAATTTTTAAATTGCTCTGAATAATTTGTTAATTAGGAGTGGTGGGTGGCCTAGAAGTGGAGCTCTTGCCTCACAATCCGGAGGCTGTGAGTTCAATCCTAGCTAGAAGCAGGTATTTCTCTCTCTGGGCACAATGAGAATATTTCTGCTGAAGAAAACTCCACATTGGTGGCAGGAAGGATATCCGGCCATTAAACACTCTGTTTGCTCCATTCAGTTGCCTATACTCCATCCTGCAAGGGATTATGAGGTTGTTGAAAGAAAGAAAGAAAGAAAGAAAGAAAGAAAGAAAGAAAGAAAGAAAGAAAGAAAGAAAGAAAGAAAGAAAGAAAGAAAGAAAGGAAGGAAGGTTGGGTTTATTAATTTGGGTGTGGCTTTAAGTGAAGATTCAGAGTGTTCTCAGAGGAATTCTCATAAGCGTAGATACCACGGAGAAAGTTGTATAATGGTTGTGGAGGTTCTAACCATGTTTTGCAGAACTGGGCTGTGGCACTGCAGAATATCCACAAATATTAACAGTTTTAATTCCCAACGTTTTCACTGGAGAGAGGAAACTAAATTAAATGATGGATAAAAGCTAGTTTGGAGCTGCTGATGCTAGGATACAAGATAGATCAGGGCTGTCAAACTCAGTGCCTGTGGGCTGGATCCAGTCCACTGGGTGCTAAGGATTGGCCCGCGGAGGCCACTCTAGAAACAGCAAAGGACCGGCCCACAGGGCCTCTGCCAGTGAATACGGAGCTCGGAGAGGCTGTGCGTGGCCCACCCAGGCTCTGTGTTCAGCCATGACAGACTCCTGCAGCCCTTTGCCAGCAAAAACAGAGCCCAGCAGACTGTGTGGCCTCCCTGAGCTCCGTTTTTGCTGGCAGAGGTCTACAGGTAGCCGTTGCAGCCAAAAATGGAGCTTCAATGAGTGATTGAGCTGGCCACACCCATCCTGCGCCCCCCCGCCCCTGATGTGGCCCTCAGTGAAATTGAGTTTGACATCCCTGAGATAGATCAATGAACCATTTGATCTTGATCACATCTGGGCCAGTGGTGGGATTCAGCCAGTTCGCACCACTTCGGGAGAACCGGTTGTTGACTGGTTGTTGGAAGAAATCATTAGGGCAGACAACCGGTTGTTAAATTATTGGAATCCCACCACTGATCTGGGCTTTTTATGGCCTCCAGGCTCCCTGCCAAACCCACATAAGGTCAATTAGAAGTTTTAAATCAAATGCAAATAAGTGTACATAATGCATACAATAGAACTACATTGCTTTTAATTTTCTTTTCCAATTTACATGTGCATGTGTGTGCTTGCTTGCCTATACACTTTCACAACCTTGTTGGTTTTGACTGTTCCATAACAATTCCAGTTTCTCATTTTCTCTTGGGAAAATTAATTGCCCTGCCCTGGTCTTGATTGATTGATTATGGACTGTCAAATCAATGTCAACTCTTCATGGCCACATAGATAGATTTTCTCCAGGTTGCTAGTCTTACCGCTGGTCTTACAATATCTACAAAACGGGGGCTGCTTATCCTCACTAAACAGTGATTTTTCCAGTTAGCAAGTAGGTTGGTCAATGTCTTGCACAACCCTTTTCTGAGCATGCTTCCTTTGTTTCAGTGCAAGAAGCCAGACCAACATTTCAAACCTTACCTGAAGCAACATCTTCCCAAGCGTTTGCATTATGCAAATAACCGAAGAATTGAAGATATTCATTTGTTGGTGGAAAGAAGATGGCATGTAGCCAAGTAAATACGAATTTTCTTGTCCTTTTGATTTGCTGTAGATCTCTCACTTAACCAAATAGGTCATCTGCAAACTCTCTTAACTGATTAGTTCGATGTGATTTTGGGCCTCTGTTAAGAAATCAGCTATGATATGACACTTCTGCACCTCAATCTGTATGGATTATTTTTTTATATTTTGGTAAGACTTTGGCTAAAAAACATAAGAAGAGCAACATTGATTCCTTATTTCATAGTGTCTTTTGAGTTAAGCAACTATAACATTCTAACATAATTTGGGTGACCAGACTTCCTACTGTTCATAGCGTCTTTATTTTACAAAAACATTTTTAGGTAGCAGACCGTAGACAATAGCCAACTTGGAGGCCAGATTTAGCCTGTAAAACAGTATTTTCCAGCCATTGAAAGCTCACTAGGTTTAAGTCAAGATGTACTAAAATGTTCTTATTTTTTAAGAAAAAAAATAACACTGCTTTTAGAATTTCTATGAGAGATTTTTCTCTCTCTAATGCACCTTATAAATAAAATGCTCCTATGATATGCATATTGACTGACACTAATCTTCTGACAGAAGTTGATGGTAGCACATAATATATGCCATCAAAATTGGTTGAACTATGTGGAACATGCATCATGACGCAATGGCATTAATCACATAATTAATCATGTATTTTCCAGCTGCTGAGATGCAGCTACATAGAGGCAAGGTTTGTACAATGGTATTACTGTGTGTGTGTGTTGTTATTTTTGTGTCATTGTGGCTTGCTGAAAATGCTGCTCTCTTCAACCACCATTTGGGAAAGCAAACAAAAGTTCCTTGTTTCTTTAGAGATTTGTGGATCAGCTATATTTTCTTCAATCCACTGGAAGTTGAACCTTAATGTTTATAGAAATTAACTGATGGTACATTCAAGAATCTTTGTAATGTTTTTAGGAGGCCTGGAGATGTGTTTAAGAAAATAACCGGGAAGTGCTATTTTCATGGAGATCATGGCTATGACAATAAGATCAACAGTATGCAGGTAGGGGCAGTAAACTAATCGGAGTAGTCAGTAAGCAGTATTGTTGGCATATGTAACTTACAGCAACTTACAAATGTATGTTTTAATTAGAAGGCTCATTTCTTCAGTCTTCTTACTGCATTGTAGCGAGAAAATACCTTAAAGATCATTATTGCAGCTTATTTTATTCATCTTTGGATATTCCAGGTGGTTATACCAAAATGTTTTAGAATGAAACCATAATAAAATATAAATCAGGAAAATATAAAATAGGAAAAAAAACTCAAAAACAAAATACCAAGAACAAAAGCAAGACCACGAGAGTAATAATGGAATGATGGATGGAAATTGATCAAGGAGAGATTCAACCTAGAAATGAGGAGAAATTTTCTGACAGTGAAAACAATTAACCCATGGAACAGAAGTTTCCTTCGGAAGTTGTGGGAGCTTCATCACTGGAGGCTTTCAAGAAGAGATTGGATTGCCATTTGTCAGAAATGGTGCAGGGTCTCCTGCTTGGGCGGGGGTTTGGACTAGATGACCTACAAGATCCTTTCCAACTCTGTTAATCTGTAAACTGTAGAAGAAGATAATTATTTGTAGCTCAGGGTTGAACTGTGGAGTCCTTGGTACTCTCTGAGGTTGGATGGTTTCTTGCAGATGTTTCATTACCAAACTAGTGGAGCTAGCTTGGTAATGATACAGCTGCAAGAAAATAACGAAGCTCAGAGAGTACCAAGGACCCCACAGCAAGATCACAACTTATATTTCGAAAGAACTCTTAACACAAAATTGCTCTCTTGACAGAAAATTGGGAACAGTGAGCTGATTCAGCAAATCTTGTAAAAAGAGAACCAAAAAGCATGTTTTGAACATTAAAAAAAGGGCTAATTCTTGGAGGGTCTTTACTTTGGTCTGGATTTATTTTATTTCAGCAACAGAAAAGCTCACATAGGAGCTGACAACATTAATATTACTGTTTTTTCTCTGCTAGACCGTCTTTCTAGGCTATGGCCCTTCATTTAAATACAAAACAAAAGTACCTCCATTTGAAAATATTGAACTGTACAACCTTATGTGCGGTAAGTAAATTTAAGATAAACAGTATATTTGATTTCTTTTCTCAACTTTCATTTTGGCTAATATCTTATGATTCATTTACCTTCCTTCTGTAGCAAGCTATCTAAATGGAAGGACCAAACCCTACATTTATTTCCTGCCTATGCAATCCTTGTTTCGTGACCATAATTATGGTTGACAACTCTGTTGTTAAGTGAAGCATTCGCTAAGTAAAACCGTGACTGTGCTGATGACCTTATTTCAGCTTTCCTTTGCTTTACAGACCTGCCTGCAAATATTGTAAATGTTTGGTTATAAAGTTACTTTTTCATCACTTTGTAATTTCAAAAAATTGCTAAATAAGACAATTGCTAAACAATAACAACAGCACTTAGATTTATATACCACTTCACAGTGCTTTACAGCCCTCTCTAAGCGGTTTACAGAGTCAGCTTCTTGCCCCCAACAATCTGGGTCTTCATTTTACCGACCTTGGAAGGATGGAAGGATGAGCCAATCTTGAGCTTGGTGAGGTTCGAACTGCCGAACTGCTGCAATTGGCAGTCAACCAATGAAGTAGCCTGCAATTCAAGATTACCTGAAGTTGCTGAGAGCTTTTGAGGGGAATTGAATAACAAATTAAATGCAGAACATTATTTCTGCATTAATCTTCAGACATTAATTTCTCCATGGGAGAAATGGGGCTTCTGCTGTAAGTCCAGTAATTTGAAGTGTTAGCAAAACATAACAAATTGAACATAATGAGCCTTATTTCAACTGTAAACTTGGTTCTTACAAATGGTTTCATATTTTGGATGTTAAGGCGGAGTATATTAAAACTTTTGAGAATGATAGTAAATCTAAACCTCCCTTCAAACTTACCATTAACCATTAGCCATCTAAAGTCACCCCAAACAGCAAGGTGGGCAGTCTAGAAATTTAATAAATAAATCCAGTTTTCTAGTCTAGGAGACTTTTACCACCCTACCACTTCAAAGACCTTTGACTTCTATATACCAGAAAGACCTATTAGACAAACTCATTTATATAAAATTTAAATTCTCTGCAAGGATTCAGAGTTTAGATATGTTAGGCAACCTTGCCTACCCTCACCTCATACTCTTGTACTGGTGTTTACATATGCATAAAATTCTCCCCTCATACAGTATATAAGACAGATGCTACTTTTAATCCTGTTTCAGATCTCCTTGGTTTGAAGCCTGCTCCCAATAATGGGACACATGGAAGCTTAAATCACCTCCTTCGGAGCAGTACCTACAGACCTATCATGCCTGAGGAAGTAGCAAGGCCACTCCATCCAGTGGCTACAACACCTTCATCTGACTACGATCTGGGGTGCAGTTGTGACGATAAGGTAAATTCACAATATTCATTGGAAGCAGGAAGCTCAGAAGGCGATTGATTCTAAACCTGCTAGGAAGAAATGAATTATATTGATCCTGAGCCGTGTTTCTCACCCTTAGCAACTTTAAGACATGTGGACTTCAACTACCAGAATTGGAGAAAAATATCTATCTTTCCTTGCTGATAGTAAGAATGAAGCATCATTTAAAAACAATGCCAAATTCAGAGTTGGCCTCTGAATGAATGTTTCTTAAGAGCGCATTATCGCTGATTATATGGTCAAAAATGAAGATTATCTCTGTGGGGTCTTGGGTTGTTTTCTTGCAGACATTTCATTACCAAACTAGGCGATACCATCAGTGCTAAAAGGGAGTGGGGTTTGCTCTCTTTTTATATACAAGTGGCTTGTCCTGTCAATGTTGGTGGGAATGTCCTTGGCGATTCCTTGATTAGGTTGTTTACGGATAGCTTGTTTGGCTGTGTTAATAGTTCCTTGATTGGAATATTGTTTACTTCTTGATTGTTGGTTTAGTATTCATCCTGCTGTTAATGTCTGGGTGTTGATTGCTGATGGGAAAGTGTTTTGGTCTTTTTTAATTCTTTTTTTCGGTTTTGATTCTGGGTTGGGATTCTACCAGTTCAGACAAGTTCTATAGAACCAGTTGTTATGATTCTGTACAGTTTGGAGAACCGGCAAATCGTGCCCCTGGCTGGCCCCACCCCCTCTGCCCAGTCAGTTCTTATCACATATGTGCAACATTGCGTGTATGCCCGACATTGCTGACTGCGTTCTTCCCCACCCAGCCACTCCTTAAGGTATTTTGTTCCCCTCATGACGATCAGCTGTTCTTATGATCAGCTGTGCCGGGATTCCCTTTACTTACTTACTGCTTTACCCAGGAGGCTTTCCTGAAGCCCAGGAAGGCAAAAAATGGAGGGGGCACAGCACTGGTGCCAAAAAAAGGGGAGTCACATGGCCACACACCCCTAACCATGCCCATAGAACCAGTTGTTACAAAATTTGAATCCCATCCCTGTTCTGATTGTCCCTTTTGAAGAGCATGTAGACACTGATATCTGCCTAAAGGTGCATGTGCTGAATGAATGAACAGAATCTGACTGTGTAAAGCTACAGTGAAAATAAATAGATGTTTGTAATCCTGAGGTAGGTGAGGTAACTGGTCAAGTGTCAATATCCATCATATGATGTCAGCATGCTGTGGGTTTCCACCTGCCAGTTCTGGCCTAAGCTATATTCCATGATGTACTTATCTGAATGGGGCATGATGGCTCAGTGGTTAAAGATGCTGAGTGTGCCAGCTGGAAAGCTGACAGCTGGTTTTGAGACCCGAGGGCTGCACAAAGGGTGAGCTCCTGTTCCTTGGCCCAGCTCCCACCCACCTAGTAGTTCAAAAGCATGCAAATGCGAGTAGATTAATAGGTACCATTTCAGTGGAAAGGTAACAATGTTCCATGCGCTTTTGGCATATAGCAGGGGTGTCAAACTGGTGGCCTGTAGGCCAGAGATGTTCCATGCAGGCTATGCCCACCCCAGCTCCGCGAAAGGAAAAACGTTGCAAAACATCACATGACAGCAACGTGACGCGGCAAGTTTGACACGCGTGGTATATAGCCATGCTGGTGATATGATCTCAAAAAATGTTTTCAGACAATACTGGCTCCCTTGGCCAAGAATGGAGATGATAACTGTGCCTTAAGAGTCGGACATGACTGGCAGGGAAACCTTTATCTTTACTTACCTAAGTATGCATAGCTGGTTTTTTTTTTAATTTACTTATTTTATTTCTATAGTTGCCCATCTTAACAAATGACTTTGAATGGAGGATGCTGGTGAACCATTTCCAAATCCATTCAACCCAAACGTCCTTGCAGAGGTTGTGTGAAATAGCATGAACCCTTCCCTGAGCACAGGGACCAAGTGGTCCTGAAAACCCATTTTAATCTATCGGATTAGGCCTCAGCTGGTCGAGCATGCTTTTCAGTTTAAAAAAAAAGTTACCAGTAACCCTTTTAATAGGACCCAATTGTCTTAATGAGAGATAGAAATAAGATAATCTTTTCTTGTGTGTGTTTTTATTTTAAATAGAATAGGTTGGATGAACTGAGTCGACGTCCTTATAGCAGAGGAACAGAAGGTAAGGATCCAATAGAAAATCCAGTAAAACACTGATCATTGGCAATCATATTACTGGTGTGGGCCTCTCCCTATAATCATGCATTCTAAATCATAATAAAACCAATCTGATTTTTTTTTTAATTTGTGCATTTCATTGGTGTGTGATGAGGTTTTTAAGAGCTTTGGTAGCTAACTTTTGATGAATGGAAATGCAAAAGCAATGTGATGGTTTCCAACAAAGTGTGCAAATGCGTTTAAATCAGTGACTTGCTTTTGCAGGTTATAATCCAATAATAAACTAACTCCTCTTTTCAACCAGCTGTTCTAACTATACTTACCTATGAGCTCTTTTCCATCCTGTCTTCCCATCTCTTGTTGAATTAGCTCAAAATCCACTTGGTGCAAATTCAGTGAGAGATCCACTATGCAGTCTTTATATTAAAGCTGGGCCTAAATTAAAATGTTATAATTTAAGATATTATTCAACAGCGAGAACCTACACAGGAGGAGAAGGATTTTATACCAACGACCCTGAGAATGTATTACCTGAGGATGGATGCGTCCCGCCACCAGGTAATCTTACTTGACTTGGCTTCTTTTTACCTCATACAATATCTTAAATTATCTCTTAGCTACATTAATCTAAAGACTGCCTAGTTGATCTTCCTTTTATTTTCCATTTACCAAGGATTCCTGTATCCCATTCTGAAGAAAAGCAGGTTTGGATTGTCCGAGTTCAGAAAATGTGGAAATAGAGAATGCTTCCTCCTAGCAAGTTTTGGTGGAATGTGTTTAGCAGTTCTGAGTGTGATAAGTCCCTGAGAACCAGAGCAATACGTGGAGTTACTTCTGAGTAGTTTATTCTTGTTCACCTACAGATTGAATCTTGACAGACTAAAATAACTATCTGCATAACTATAGATAGATTCTGTGAACTGCTAGGGAGCAATCATCTTAGCTCTCTTTCTGCCTATCAGACATTCCAAGGTCCGTGTTTTTGGCCTCTGAGAGGCAACCACTCCTTCCTCAGTCTCCAAACTATGTTCCACCACAATTTCACATGTTTGCAGACTATAAACTGCTTCATAGGTAGCTCAGACATCAATTACTTTTTTCTTCCTGTTTTGCATTTTTACACCTGTATTTATGGCTGTTAACATTAGTTAAAAGTCAAAAAGACTGTGCTTGATGGTATTCCTTGACAAAAGAATTCTTGTAAACTTCAGTGTTTGCATGACAGTTTTTAAACGCTCGGTTCTTAAAACTTGCCTCTATATAAATGTTATACTTTTTTCTCTTATGGTCAGCATCCCTGCTTCTGTCATTTCCTTAATGTTTATAATGTTATGTAGATTTGGACACAAGTTATTTTTTATATTCTGTTATGAAAGTCACTAGTTGTTGACTCTAATTCTTTCTCAGGTTTTACAGACTAATGATTACAGATCTGAACTGCAAAAACCTAGACAACCACAAGGTGGAACCAAAGAGACTATTTGCATATCTTTGTCACCATCTAGTGGTTATGTGAATTTTGGGTACCTTCAGTTCTCCTGCTCTAGTAATGAACCTGTACTTGCTGTTGAGTAACATTAAAAAATCTCAAACTTCATAATTTAAATCTAAATTTTAAAGGCAATTTAGTGAAAGCATGTCATCAGACAGATGGAGACTAAAGACTTCCCCATGTATTCTTACTTTCTGTATCAGCTCTCCATATTACTGCAGTAAATCTTTGTGGTACAGTGTGGCTGGGTACAGGGAAAGAACACACAGACTGGTTTTTATTGTAGAGTTTTGTAAAATGGTTTTGATAAAATTGTGTGTTGAAGCTTCATTGTTCCTCTCCTGTTACCTTTAATTTACAGAGAAGCATCTCCTTTATGGCCGCCCAGCGGTTCTTTTTCGTACAAAGTACAGCCTCTTGCATCATCATGACTTTGAAAGTGGCTACAGCGAAACATTCCAGATGCCTCTCTGGACATCTTACACTATTTCAAAACAGGTCAGTAAGGTTGCCTGTTTTAGTAACGGGTGGGAGGAGGAGGCGTTGGTAGCATCCCCAGCTTATCCAGGCTCTGTCCAGCACAGTCATCTTTCAATATACAGTATGTAATTTGCAGCTATATACATTTTCTTTTTTTTATTTTCTTTTTGTTTGTTTGTCAAACATGTACAAGATAACAAGTATAGGTATGAACATAAACATGAACAAAGGGAGTAAATACAGGTAAATGGGGACAGTAAGACGGGGCGGTAGGCACGCTGGTGCGCTTATGCACACCCCCTTTAAGAACCTCTTAGGAATGGGGTGAGATCCACAGTGGACAGTTTGAGGTTGAAGCTGTGAGGGATTGAGGCTGTAACAATGGAGTCAGGTTCCAGGCATTGACCACTCTGTTGCTGAAGTCATATTTTCTGCAATTGAGTTTGGAGCGGTTTACCTTGAGTTTGTATCAGTTGTTTGCCCATGTATTATTGAGATTGAGGCTGAAGAAGTCATTGACAGGCAAGATGTTATAGCAGACAGTTTTGTGAACTATGCTTAGATTGGACTGCAGGCGGCGCAGTTCTAGATTGTCCAGGCCCAAAATTTCAAGCCCGGAAGCATTTGAGGAATGAGGAAGAGAGTTGAGTGAACCAGTAATTGTTAAGATGATATACTGGGGCCGGGGAGATCCTGGTCGAAGTCCATCTTGAGTAACAAAAGCTCACAAGGTCGTTTGGAACGAATCACTCTGCTTCACAAGGGAATTGTTTTTGAGAAACATTGAAGGGGGGAGTGGTAGTTATTTTCCCTTTAACCCCTGGAAAGTAAAGGTTATATATATATCTGCACTTGTTCGATTCAATGTGACCAGAATAAAAATTTAAACATTAAAATAAAACAAAACAGAATAAGGCAGTAGTGCAGGGGTGTCAAACTCAATTTCATTGAGGGCTGCACCATGGTTGTGTTTGACCAGCTATGCAACCAATCCTTGCATTACATCTGTCACAACATCTTGCAGTCAATCAAGTGATTACCATTTGTGAGCTTCACAACTGGCTTCCAACAAGCAGTTGTAATCTAGAATGTGGAAGTAAAATTGCAAGGTGTAGTCATGTGATGTCTCTCTTAACAACTGCAGTGAGTCACTTAATGATGTAAGCAGAAAAGGTGTTGTAAGTCTGGTGTGATCATATGGTTTTTTTACCCTAGTGACCATGGTGTTTAGTGATGGATTTCCCAATCCCAATTGAGGCTGTTAAGTGAAGACTGCCGTTATATAATACAAGCATACAATATGAACACACACACACACACACAAAATACTTTGTTTCAAATGTCACCTGTCTATCTTCTTCTTTTGATGCAGGCAGAGACATCTGCTGTCCCAGACCAGGTGATCAGTTGTGTAAGACCTGATTTGCGCATTTCTCCAAGCAATAGTCAGAGTTGTACCGCCTACAGAGTGGATAGACAAATGTCTTACGGATTCCTGTTTCCTCCCCGTAAGCTGATGTGGGACACCTGTTAATTTTTATATTCCTGGGGTTGGCATAAAAATCAAGATAAAGAGAAATATCAAATTGGGACCCAAACAGCAAGGACAACCCTCTATCTAAATCTACAACCCGAGCTACGGATATTCTCTACAACTTCTAAAAAATCAAGCTGCCTATGAAACACAGAAGTTGGAACACAGAAAGAATGTGTTCCTTTCGGTTTTTGAGACTTAGAGAGGAATTCCGCTAATTCCACATTTCCTTGGGGCAAGGAGGCAGGAAGTGGCTTCAGCCCGGATGGTTTCTTCACATGCTGAAAACCTCTTATCAAAGATAATAAGGGGTCTGGAGCAGGGGTGGGATTCAAATTTTTTAACAACCAGTTCTGTGGGCATGGCTTAGATGGTGGGCATGGCTTGGTGGTCATGTTATTGGCTGGGCGTGGCCAACTCTATCACTCACATCGAGGCACGCATCTCCTCGCCTGGCCTCTCATGACTGTGGGGATGCTGCAACAGTCGTAAGTGTGAAAAATGGTCATAAGTCACTTTTTTCAGTGCCATTGTAACTTTGAATGGTCACTCCACACAAGCAAAGTACCAGCAAAGGAGGGAAAAATAACTCCAGAGAAGTTCCTGAGACAGGAAGTCTCGTCCTGCCAAGAATGTAATAAGGGTTAACGGAAAGGCAGTTTCTATAAGCAACGCCAGAATGTTTCCTTCCTGCCTTCCTTATAGGATTAGTCCAGTAATTTCTTCTAACAACCAGTTCTCCAAACTGCTTAGAATGTTAACAACTGGTTCTAGGAAATAGGTGCAAACTGGTAGAATCCCACCCCTGGTCTGGAGGCTAAACCATATGATGAATGATTGAGGGAATTAAGTATGTCTGGTCTGCCAAAGTGAAGGTCTAGAGATGATATGACAGCAATCTTCTAATACTTGAGGAGCTGTCACAGAGAAGAGGGCATCAGCCTATTCTCCAAAGCACCAGTGGGCAGGGCAAGAATGGGTAGAAGATCATTAAAGGGAGATCCAACCTAGAACTAACGAGACATGTCCTGATAGTGAAAATAATTAAGCCAGAAGTTGTGGGTGCTCCCATCACTGGAGGTTTTCAGGAAGAGACTGCTCAGCCATTTCTCCAGAATGATGTAAGGTCTCCTGCTTGAGCAGGGCATTAGACTAGAACAGTGGTCACCAACTGGTAGTCCGTGAGAAAATTTGGGTGGTCCACAGAAAAATTATTTGCATTTTTTATATTGCACTAAATCAGGGGTCCTCAAACTATGGCCTTTGGGCTGGATACATACAATGAACATTTGTGTTGCTGCAGAGTCTCTCCCCCTTCCCCGGGGTCTTTTTGTGCAGGTTGGAAGGGGGCAGAAATTCCAACTTAGGGTCTGTTTCAGCCTCCTGGGGCTTTGGGCAAAATGCTGCTAGCGGCGAAATGCCAGAGGGCCTTGTTCCAGTGAGACTGCATCATGGCCTGGAACTGGCTGGCCATCTCAGCCCGCTGAGC
Organism: Pseudonaja textilis; assembly: GCF_049901715.1. Classification (NCBI taxonomy): domain Eukaryota; kingdom Metazoa; phylum Chordata; class Lepidosauria; order Squamata; family Elapidae; genus Pseudonaja; species Pseudonaja textilis. Next base: position 184,829,479 of record NC_141992.1, on the reverse strand, counting down.
CCCCAAGCACCAGTATCTGGCCTTGCATTGCACTCCCGCAGGTCTTCCCTCTGATTGGAAAGCCTATGCTTGTAGTCCTCGGTGAGGCGCTTCTGCTGAGCCTCCTTCTCGGTCAGACCCAACTTGAACTGGGCCAGCTGTTCTGCAAATTCTTTCTCACAGTGGCTGGTCCAACAACTGCTTCCTGTTGGGGCCCTAAGGAGCCCAGGCGGGTAGGTTAGGAGTGACTGGGAGGGGAAGGGTTGGTAGAGGCTGGATAGGTGCCCCTCAACATAAAATGACATCCAGTTGGCCACACCTACCCAGTCACATGACCACCTAGCCACATGCACCCAGCCAGTCATTATGCAGATCATATTAATGGTCCGTGGGATTTAAAATGATTAATTTAATGGTCCCTGAGATCCAAAAGGTGGTTGATCCCTGGACTAGAAGACTTCCAAGCCCTCTTTCAACCCAACTATTCTATGTTCTTCTAAGAATATGATCTCCACTAGTTCTTGATTACTATCTAGAACAGAGGTCTCCAAACTTGGCAACTTTAAAACTTGTGGACTTCAACTCCCAGAATTCTCCAGCCAGTTGGCTGGAGTTGGCTGGAGAATTCTGGGAGTTGAAGTCCACAAGTCTTAAAGTTGCCAAGTTTGGGGATCCCTGATCTAGAACTAGTCTTTACACATGAACCCTGAAGTTTACCAGTATCATTAATTCTGGCATGCCATAAAAACATCTTATTTTTTTTAAAATTTTCAGAACTCAGTTCCTCGGTAGAAACAAAATATGATGCTTTCCTGATAACAAATGTCATTCCCATGTTTCCTGCTTTCAAAAGTAAGTACACAGTTTTGGGATCTTTGAGGTAGAAGGGTGTACAAATGTTGGCAAATAAATAAAAAAAATAGTTTTAAATTTTGCTTTGGAGAAGCCAAGTGCTTGCTTTACACCTTGATGAGAGTTGAATTAGATTATTTCCAAGCAACAGTGGCATCATGGAATGGGGTAGCCAGCCAAATTGCTATTCCTATTAGAATATTTTAAACGGCTGGATGAGGAGGGTTTTTAAGCTTGGTCAGAAACATATAACATTCTAGAAACTTTGGTTTCAAGCTCTTTAGGTGTTTAAAAATCATAATCAGCATTTTGAATTGCAAACATGCACAAAGGGCAGCTGAAATAATAGTGCCATTTGATGTGCCAGTCTTTTAAATTAGTTAAAGTCTAGACATTCTACTTGGAACCATATAGGGCAGGGGTGTCAAACTCAAGGCCCATGAGCTGGATCTGGCCCACAGGGTGCTTAGATGTGGCCCATGGGCTGCCCTGGAAACAGTGAAGGACCGGCTCGCGGTGCTTCTGCCAGCAAAACTGGAGCTTGTGCAGGCTGCGCCTGACCCTCCCGAGTGCCATTTTCACTGGCAGAGGGGCTGCAAAAGGCCGTCCCAGCCAAAAACAGAGTTCATGAAGGCTGCACACAGCCCTCCCAAGCTCCATTTTCACTGGCAGAGGGTTGCAGGAGGCCATCACAGCCAGGGGTGAGATTCAAATTTTTTAACAACCGGTTCTGTGGGCGTGGCTTAGTGGTCATGTGACTGGGTGGGCGTGGCTTGGTGGTCATGTTATTGGGTGGGCGTGGCCAACTCAATATCACTCACATCGAGGCACTCATCTCCTCGCCTGGCCTCTCATGACTGTGGGGATGCTGCAACAGTCATAAGTGTGAAAAACGGTCATGTCACTTTTTTCAGTGCCATTGTAACTTTGAATGGTCACTCCACACAAGCAAAGTACCAGCAAAGGAGGGAAAAAAAATTCCAGAGAAGTTCCTGAGACAGGAAGTCTCGTCCTGCCAAGAATGTAATAAGGGTTAACGGAGAGGCAGTTTCTGTAAGCAACACCAGAATGTTTCCTTCCTGCCTTCCTTGCAGGATTAGGCTAGTAATTTCTTCTAACAACAGGTTCTCTGAACTGCTTAGAATGTTAGCAACCGGTTCTAGTGAATAGGTGCAAACTGGTAGAATCCCATCCCTAATCGCAGCCAAAAATGAAGCCCAGGAGACCGTTTTCGTCGGCAGAGCACTCGGGCCACAGGCGCTGCTGATACAACTGATGTCAAGCTAGCCACACCCACCCCAGCCATGCCACCCTAGCCATGCCCACCCTAGCCACGCCCACCCCAGCCACACCCACCCCAGCGTCCCGAGGTCAAACACAACCCTGATGCAGCCCTCAATGAAATTGAGTTTGACAGCCCTGATATAGAGCTTCTGAAGAACAGCGCCCTGTAGAGCAGCTTCCAGTAATCTAAACCAAGAGATGAGAGGTAGTTTGGTGTAGTGGTTAAGTATCCAGCTGGAAACTGGAGATCTTGAATTCTAGTCCCATCTTAGGCCCAAAGCCAGCTGGGTGACCTTGGGCTAGTCACTTCCTCTCAGCCCTAGGAAGGAGGCAGTGGCAAACTTCTTCCAAAGAAATTTGTCAAGAAAACTGCAGGGATTTGTCCAGGCAGTTCTCTGAAAATTAGCTGCTTGGTCCTGCTTGTTAAGGCACAGGTTAGAAAGCAGGAGACCGCGAGTTCAAGTCCCACCTTAGCCATAAAAGCCACCTGGCTGACTTTGGACCAGTCACTCAAGAGGTGGTATATTCAGCAGGTTCTGAACAGTTCTGGAGAACCAATAGTGGAAATTTTGAGTAGTTCAGAGAACTGGCAAATACCACCTCTGACTGGAGAGTTTACAGTATCCTTCCCCTGCCATGCCCACCAAGCCATGCCCACAGAACTGGTAGTAAAAAAAATTTGAATCCCACCATTGAGTCACTCTCTCTCTCTCAGCTCAATCCACCTTACAGGGTTGTTGTTGGGAGGAAAATAGGAGGAGGGAGGAGTATTGTGTGTGTTAGCTACCTCGAGTTATTTGTAAAAATAATAAAGGCAAAATATAATAAATAATACATTGGACACACTGGAGGAAAAAAATAAACAAGAGAATAAAAAGGGCCCGGAGTCACTTTGGAAGATCAAGGAGATCCAGAAATGATCACAGCTGGATGTCTGTTGCTTCTAGCCAATCTTCAGGAACAAATTGAATGCCTTTAATTATACTTGCCCTAAATCTGTTGCACCCCTGTGGGAGGAGGTTTTGAAGTATCTATAGCAGGTCTATTAGATTCTGTGCAGCTTTGTTCCCTAAGCCATCTGCCTTGTAAACTCACAGGTTTCTTTTCTGTATGTATACATTTGAACTAGACTGTAATGTTTCTCTATGTCATATATGTGTGTGGGGGGGGTGGTATATGCATAACGGTTATCTTTGAGAGCTGACTGCAACGAGATTTCATTTTAATGTATACGGATTACAGTACATTTAAAGAGACAATAAACATCTCTTCTCTTCTCCTCTCCTCTCTTTCTCTTCTTATTCTTATTCTATTCTTATTCTATTCATTTTGAAGTTCCTTAAAATATAGGGATGAAAGACATCATCTACTTAACTTAAATTACTGAAAGTACAATCACAAAGAGACGCCAGTGGCATTATTGTGGGTATAGGTAATGCCATAAGGAAGACAATAGTGGTGGAGCTCATCTTTTTTGTATGAGGAAAACAATGTGATATTTGTCCAGTCTGCACAGCAGTGCCTGCCACTGAAGGGCTCTTAGTTATTTTGTTCGCGCTCCTCTGTTTGTTGGGAGTAAATCCCTGTCTTTCATATTAGGCCTGATTTAGAATACATAGCTAATATTCTGTGGCACTGATAGTCAGTTAAAATATTCATTTTTCCATCTTACAATCCTACTAACATTCAGTTTAGGTAAGCTTGCTCTCTTCCAATCTTTGTCTCTTTCCCTTTCTCCTTTCCTGTCCCTTCTTAGATGCTCAGGTGCAAAAGGGAAAACATTTCTCCTTTTGTTTTGCTTTTCGTTTGTTTTGCTAGCCCTCTGCCAGCGAAAACGGAGCCCATTTTCGGCCTGGATGGCTTCCTGAAGCTCTCTGCCAGCCCTGTTTTCAGCCTGGACGGCCTCCTGCAGCCCTCTGCCAGCAAAAATGGAACCTGGGAGACCCCTTGGGCTCCGTTTTACTGGCAGAGGGCTGCAGAAGGCCATCCAGGCCGAAAACGGGGCTGGCAGTTCCATTTTTGCTGGCAAAGGCACCACGGGCCAGTCCTTCACCATTTCCATGGCTGCCCCGCGGACCAGAATTGAGCACCGTGTGGGCTGGATCCAGCCCGCGGGCTTTGAGTTTGACACCCCTGGCTTAGAAGGTGGGTGCCCAAAGGATTAAATAAATGGCCCAATTCTTGCAAGATTTTGACCATTTTACTTTTACACGGCTCCTTTGGCGTTCTGTGGATGTGCCCTGGTTATTGCGCTCCTAGGAATGAACTGATGTTTTTACAACAGCTTGTGCTCACATACCGAGACAACATTTGTACTAACTGAGCATGCTTTGCAAATTTTCATATTTCCCTAAATCTACAGTTTATAGATAGTCTTTGGACTTATAGCTAGTTGTTTAGAGGCTAATCAGAGTTACAACAGATTCCCCTCCCCCGCAAAAAAAAGATATCATGACCCAGTTCCAGAATTCTGACAGCCATCAATACCCCCTGCCTTTATAACCATTTGCAACATCCTGCAGTCACATAATCTTGATTTATGAAGGTTTTACCCCCAAAAGCCCTGTATTCTGCTTTTTGGCAAAAAAACAATGCCCCATAGCAAATAATGGATGCACTTAATGGCTGCTGCAAAAAAGGTCATAAAACTGGGTCAGTTATGTGATGACCTGGTTTATGACTGTTACAGCTATAATGGGCACTCTCCATTATCATCATAAGTCAAGGACTGCCCATAAAGTCCCATGATGACTTGCTTTACAAATACACCAATTTACAGTAAAAATTCTGGTCCCAAACTGCACTCATAAATCAAGGATTATCTGTAAAAGATTTTGTCCTTCATTCTATCCCAAAGGTGCTTTTCAAAAGGCAGCTGGACTTCCTTGGTTTTTTTCCCTTGAAAACATTCGCTTGTCATCTAAGAAGCTTCTTCTCAAGAAGAATTGAAGAAGCTTCTTGGATGAGAAGGGAACGTTTTCGAGGAAAAAAAAACAAGAAAGTCCAGCTGCCTTTTTGAAAAGCATGTTTGGTCCTTCATTCTACCTTTAACAGAAGCTGGAGTCCTCGTTTTAATTCTAGCTACTTGATGGACTTTAGCTTCTACCCATCCTGTAAGCGCAGACACGAATGTCATGCTGTGGATCCCATTGATTAAAACAGGGTCGTCTGATAGGACTGGGGAGGTGGACCTTCCTTTGTTTGAGTGCCTGTCCTCTGGGAAAGCATCCCTCCCCCTTGCAGAGATCCCTATGGTCCCTACCCTGGGCTCATTGAAATGGTCTTGGAGGTATGGTGGTCTTGCTAGGTAGGTGGCTGGCCTTTTATGGACTATGTATATTAGGATGAATGTTTTATTGCCCTTCCAGATGTTCTTTTTGGTTTTTCTTCCACAGTGTTTTCATTGTTGTAAGCTGCCTGGCATTGTTATGGAGTTATGGTGTTGGGGGCGTTGGAGGGTTTATAAATCTAATAAAATTAAATTGTGGTCTTATTACTAGTATTACTGCAGAACATCTCTAAGTAGCAGTGTATGGCTTTACACAGAGAATAGTGTTTTTTGTTGTGATGTGATGCTTTCCCTGATGGTTTTTAGGATAATCTTGCCTGCTTTTTTTTTTTTTTTTAAATATTTACAGAGGTCTGGAATTATTTCCAGAGAATTTTGGTGAAGAGATACGCCATTGAACGGAACGGAGTCAATGTGATTAACGGACCAATCTTTGACTATGACTTTGATGGTTTGCATGACACCCCAGACAAAATCAAACTGTAAGGATCCACTAGTATTTAAACAAGTGTACATAAAATAAAAATGAACAATCACTAAAGAGAAAGGAAAATAAATGTATAAACAACAACAAATACAGAAGGACAAGAAGCGATGGATGGAAACTAATCAAGGAGAGAAGTAGCCTAGGACTAAGGAGAATTTGAAATGTCTTTGAATATTAATTGAATTGAATTCTTTATTGTCATTGTATGTATACACACAGTATATATACAATGAAATTCACATAACACCCAGACTCAACATGCACACACGCATGACAATCCCCAAACACCTCCCCACCCACCAAAATTCCCCACCTCCTAAAAACACACAAGCATCCACACAACAGAGCAAGTAATACTGTCCAACAGCTCACTGATGGTGTTCCTTAAGTTAATTGTTAAGTGCAATTATAGCTCTGGGATAAAAACTATTCAGAAAACGTGTGGTCCGAGTTTTAATTGTTCTCTATCTTCTGCCAGAAGGCAACAGTTCACAAAGATTGTGAGCAGGATGGGAAGAGTCTCTGAGAATGTTGTGCGACTTCCTTAAACAGCGAGATGCGAAGATGTCATCCAGGGCTTGTAGCTGTAGCTCAATGATATTCTGGGCAGCTTTAATGATTCTCTGTGGAGCTTTTTTGTCCATTACAGAGCTGCTCCCGTACCATACAAGAATGTTGTATGTCAGGACACTCTCAGTGATCCTATGGTAGTAGGACAGAAGTAGATGCTGAGATAGATTTATGTTCCTGAGCATTCTGAGGAAGTATAGCCTCTTCTGTGCCTTCTTCACAAGCATCTTAGCATAAAAGGTCTTCCGAGATATAAGTGCCCAGAAATTTAAAACTACCAACCCTCTCCACCTCCTCACCATTTATGTACAATGGTAAATGTACATCTCTCTTCCTCCTGAAGTCAATTATAAGTTCTTTAGGGTTTTTTTGGTGTTAAGTGTTAAATTATTTTCTTTACACCACAGTGTCAGCCCTTGTAGTTCCTTTCTATAAGCAGACTCATCGTTCTTATTAATTTATTAGTAGCTCAGGTTGGTAGTTATATTGTTGGTTTGAGTTCCGAGCTTGGCGATTTGGTGGCAAATCCAAAGTGCACTGATGATGTCTCCTTGAATGGGAACGAAACATTTGCAAACAAATTGCCAAGCTTGGAGCTCAAACCAACAACATGAGGAGAATTTTCTTGTCAGTTAGAACAATTAATCAGTGGAAGGGCTTGCCTTCAGAAATTGTGGCTTGAGCCAACACTGGAAGTTGTTAAGAAGATATTGGACAAATTTCTGCCTGAGCAAGCAGTTGGACTAAAAGTTGTCCAAAGTCACTTCCAACTCTTATTACTCTGTTAGAAAGAGAGAAATAAAGAACCTGTAATTAGAACTAAATCTCAAGTTCACCAGATTGTTATTTATTTATTTATTAAGAAAATTTATATAGCCATCCAACTCACACTTGGGTGATTTTGGGTGACTTACAATTTTTTTTAAAAAAAATCCACCATATAGCAATCATTAAAAAAATCCAGCCTCACTTCCCATGGAAGCAACCATGCAATCAAATCAGACGTTTTGTAAATTTAGAGAGGAAAACAAAATTTTCAAAGTTGAGCCAGCCTGTTCAAGATTTAAGAAAGGAAGAACTAATGTGACATTTTCTGATTAAGAGAACATATACTTTTCTCAAAATTGGCTAAATCAGGCATGTCTGAAATCCAGTGTTTTATATCTGGAATTACTGGCATTGGAAACAAATTTTAACACAACCCAGATCACTCATCTATCTGGCCCGACATTGTCAGTACTAACTGGCAACTCCTTTCCATGCGTTGTAATCCATGCTACAGAAGGTTTGGCTTGGAGATTGCAATTTTTTTTGTATCTGTTCCTAAACCCTGTGATTTATCCAGCAACGTTATTTGGCTAAATTCACTTAAATCCTCAAACCAAGCTTTTTGTTAGGACAGATAAATGAATCCAAAATCACTCTGTTTGATTTACCTGCAGCTATAGAAAGAATATTTAAGTATTTTCTTACAATAGTTGGCTGTTAATGTTTTGCTTTTTTCTCCTTGTAAAAAATATTTTTTTTAAAAAAAAAATCTTGATAGAAATTGAAGAGTATTGATGGGGCTATTTTGTCCCTTTCGTTATGATCTGCTAGATAAGGATTTCTTTTGTCCAAAGACAGTTGAAATAATTGGTTCCAGGGGTGTCCAAATTTGACAATTTTAAAACTTGTGGACTTTAACTCCCAGAATTCCCCAGGCAGCAATGCATTGCTATCTGGAGAATTCTGAGAGACGAAGTCCACAAGTCTTAAAGTTGCCAAGTTTGAACACCCCTGAATGATTTAAAACTAATAAATCAGTGGTAGATCATTTTCTCAGAACCTGTGCTGCCTTATCTCTCTTAAGACACATTTGTAAAAAGATGAAAAAAAAAATCGTATCTTCTAGGTATGTGGAAGGAAGTTCGATCCCGGTTCCAACTCACTACTACAGCATCATCACAAGTTGTTTAGACTTCACTCAGCCTGCTGACAAGTGTGATGGGCCTCTTTCAGTTTTGGCGTATATTTTCCCGCATAGGCCCGACAATGATGAAAGCTGCAATGTAAGTTCTAGCTTATTCCTCTTGACTTGTGCTTGGCACCAGAGTGCCAGCATCGGATCCAATGTCTTCAGAAAGTTTTTTGAACCATGTTAAGCAGTTGCAGAATTAAAACCAGTTCCAAAGATGTATGGAACAGACCAAGGAGGCAGGATGTCAAAATGGTGGCTACATAAGAGAACCTATTCCCAAAAGGATTGGTTGAGGTTCTCCTGATTTTTTTGACAGCCTACTGAAAGCCAAATCTGGTCTTAGGTTCTGCCTTACTTTCCAAGTACGGGAAGTTCAGAAGAACCCTATCTAACAGTGAGAAAAATAAGGTTGTACAGTAAAGCAAGAAAAACGAAATGTACAGAATAGGTGGTACCTGGCTTAATAGTAGTAACTGTGAGAGGAATCCTAAGAGTCCTAGTGGACAAATATGAGCCAGCAGTGTGCTGCAGCTGCCAATAAAGCCAATGCAATCCTAGGCTGCATAAACAGAGGGATAGAATCAAGATCACGGGAAGTGTTAATACCACTTCATAATGCCTGGGTAAGGTCCCACTTGGAAAACTGCATCCAGTTTTGGTTGCCACAATGTAAAAAAGATGTTGAGACTCTAGAAGGAGTACAGAGAAGAGCAACAAAAATGATTAAGGGACTGGAAGCTTCAATCAGTGGTGGTATTCTACTGGTTCAGCCTGGTTCTGGCATACCGGTAGCGCTGACGATCAGCTGGCAGAGAACCAGTTCGCTCTGAGTCTCTACAATGCTCTGCAGTTGGGCCCACCTCTGCTTTTAGGTCCATTTTAATCTCTCAGCTGTTTGGCGCAGCAGAGCGGATTGCTGTGCTAAACAGCAAGTAACTTAGTTTTTACTGTTTTAATGCATGTGCGATCACGCGAGTCACGTGATCCCACCCCTGCAGCCACGCCCACCAAGCCACGCCCACAGAACCAGCGGTGGGAACTTCTGAATCCCACCACTGGTCTCAATTGTAGTTGTAAATCAAGAACTACCTGTAGTGTATGAATTAGTAAACCAGTGACTATTGTTAAGTATAAAATATAATGTAGATTTTTTTTCTTTTTTCTTTATTAATTTGTATTTTTAAACTGTTTGGGGTTGTCTCTTTTTAATTTTTTCAAACTTTTTAAAAGTTTAAACATGTTGTTATTCATTGCGTCCGTTAGTTGTGGTTTTAAAGTTGTAGCAACGTTTTGGCAGAATCTCATCTGCCATCATCAGGCTTCTGTATAGTGTTTGTCTGTGAGTGAGACTCTGTGAAACTCACAGACTAACACAATACAGAAGCCTGATGATGGCAGATGGGATTCTGCTGAAACGTTGCTACAACTTTAACAGCACAACTATAATTTTATATATATATATTAAATTATATATATATATTAAAAGGTTCTTTTTTTTCCTTCCAGAATTCTTCTGAAGATGAATCCCGGTGGGTTGAAGAGCTCTTGAAAATGCACACAGCGAGAGTACGGGATATTGAACAACTTACCGGCTTAGACTTTTATCGGAAGACAAGTCGAAGCTACCCAGAGATCCTTTCTTTAAAAACATACCTGCATACATTTGAAAGTGAAATTTAACTTTCTCTTAAAATTCAGCCCACCCATCCTCTCATGAAGTGCTGTATATTTTTATATTATATTTATTAATTTGAAACAGGACATTAAAATTATTAGTGTATTTTTAATCTTGCAACAAATCTTAAAAAATATTAAATCGGTGTCTGTTGTGTTTTGAATCTTTAATGTAAAACATATGTTTTTGGTCTTTTTTTTTTTTTTAAGTGCTGCTGATGTGCAGCTTCTTAAAAAGAGTCTCTTGGTTCAAAGCTTCTTAAAATGGTGCAGAAGAATCACTTACTTCGATTGAGGACATGTAACTTTTACTGCATTCCCTTGTGCCGTGCTTTTTTTTTTTTTTTAGTCCTGTATTGTGTATTATACATGTAAAATGACACTGATTGTTAACTATGTGATAGACATATTTAAGCTTCATAGAGAATAGAAACTTAAATATAATAAAACCACACATTTAGGGTTTTTTTTATTTGGTGTTCCTTTCGCAATGGCATACTGCTTTGCCTCCCTTGTTTTCAGGTTGATCCTTTCGTACACAAGCATGCTATAATTTATTGAATGAGCCTCAAATTATACTGATTTTTAAACCCAAGAGGCTGAATATAGGTAGTCACCAACTTACAACCGTAATTGACAGTTGTAAGTCATGGTGGTTGTTGAGGAGTCACCACATGACCATACTCAATTTTATGACTTCTTTTTCCAGTGGTCATTAAAAGAACCCATTATACCCAATAGTGTGGGGGGGTTTGCAGGGGGTGGGGGTGGGAGCTGGAACTGGAAAAGAAATACCAGTTGCTAGCAAGAAATGGCAAAAATTGCCATCACGTGACCACAGGGCCCTGCAAGCAGCCATGAATGCAGACAGATTGTCAAGTGCACAAAAAAAATGTAATCCTGTGACGGGAGGCAGCCATCGTAACTTCAAAACCATGTTCTAAGTAGCTCCGGAGAGGTCCATTTCAACTGTGAAAGATTGCAAGTTGAATACTACTTGTACTATATGAAGAAGTGCTCTATTTTGACAGCTTCTGACCTCTACCCAGGGGTGGGATGCTACCGGTTCGGCCCAGTTCTATAGAACCGGTAGTCCGGAAGAACAGCTGATACCAAACTGATTCGCCCACCGGCTCTTGGCTGTCCTTTATTTCCTGCTATTTCAACCTCAGCTGCTTTGTGTGGCATAGCTGAGGTTGAAAAAGCAGGAAAGAAGAGAATTTTCAAACGCTGCGCACCCACCGCTCCCTGCCCCGTCCACTCACTCCTTACCTGGCAAACTTGCCTGCTAAGTTGCTATTTTTCCTTTTTTTTTTCTTCCCGACCATCAGCTGTTCTACTGTGCCGGGAGATTTAGATTAGCTAGAAAGCAGGACATTGTTGGATTTCTTGCTTTCTAGCTAATCTAAAAGCAGAGGTGAACCTTCCTTAGGAGTGAACCTTCTATATTTCAGGGTAGACACAGGTAGTAGATTGCAGAATCCATAGAACTCTAAAGTGATTCTGTGAGCAACTCAATCTGCCTGCCTGCTTTGCCTGATTTTGGGTAAAAGTTGCTCTTTTTTAAATAAAAAATTCAATATTTACATAAATATTTATAATATTTACATACAAGCCACGCCCAGGAAGTCACGTGACCACCAACCCACACCCAGTCAGCAAGCCATGCCCATCTAGTCACATGACCACCAAACCACACCCACAAATTAGGCCACACCCACAGAACCAGTTGTTCAGACATTTGAATCCCACCCCTGCCTCCACTCACCCCATTTGTGTCATGAGCGCCATTTCTTTAAGGTGATTCCGGACTAAAAGATGATACTACTGTTGTCCAGGAAATGCCTGCGAGGGCTCCTTCATTTCTGATTTTGCTCAGTGAAATGCATGGAGCCTAAGGATGAAGGCCTCAATCTTTTGGAATGCTGCTGTCATTCAGAAAATCATTTTTTTTTTCTAACCAGGCAGTTTGACCTGGTAGGATTTGGCCTTTTTTGCATCGTTCTGCCAGTTGTGGTTCTTGGCACCACCAACCCCCCCCGACTTTAAAATAAACCCCGTGTTTCCAGATGTTTGCTCACTCCTGTTTTGTCACACTGCATGGACTAAGCCTCGAATGGGCATGGTGATTTAGAGCAATTCAAGAATGCTCTCTCGTGTGCAATGCTCTAGCTGGAGCTTTTCATTAAAAAGTCTTAACATTTTCAAAGAACTTTGGTGACCTGAAGTTGTATGAACACTTATTTCATAAAGCAAGAGTTTCAAGAAAGATCTTAGACTGATGAGTTCCCAAGAGGGGAACTGCAAGAGTCTAACCCTTCTTAAGGGTCCTGCAGTGATGGCTTTCTGGACAAAAAAGCAGAGTCCTCCTGAAAACTTTCCTGCTGAAGGCTCAGACTGATTTTAGAATAGAATAGAATAGAATGGAATGGAATGGAATGGGATGGGATGGGATGGAATGGAATGGGATGGGATGGAATAGAATAGAATAGAACAATAGAGTTGGAAGGGACCTTGGAGGTCTTCTAGTCCAACCCCCTGCTTAGGCAGGAAACCCTACACCACTTCAGACAAATGGTTATCCAACATCTTTTTAAAAAACTTCCAGGGTTGGCGCATTTTTAAAAAAACATATTTTAATAGGATACATCTAAGCAAAAGGTCTGTGGTGAATCTTTGCCTTAGGTTGCTCCTTAAATTTCTCTTTTGTGTGAGAAATGTGTGATCTGCTGATTCCCATCTTAGTTCCAGATCAGTGGTGGGATTCAATTTTTTTTACTACCGGTTCTGTGGGCGTGGCTTGGTGGGTGTGGCAGGGGAAGGATACTGTAAAATCTCCAGCCAGAGGTGGTATTTGTTGGTTCTCTGAACTGTTCAAAATTTCTGCTACCGGTTCCCCAGAACTGGTCAGAACCTGCTGAATACCACCTCTGTTCCAGGTGATGATTAATGGCAAATTCACTCCGTCTTTCTTAGTCTTTATTCCCCAACAGACGTGCAAATCTTTGACCCCACTTGGTCCATGTTTTGGGATACCATTAAATGCCCTTCAGTTTGTTTTGTCTGAAATCTATTTTTATTGCAAAATTAAGTTGTTTTGGGTGGATCCTTTCCTAAACAGATGTACCTTGACTGCCCAAGTTTGCAACTGGCAAGAATGATTAATTTTGTAGGATGTCCGTGTTCCAACTGCTGTTCATTATGGGTGACTTCAAACATCATATTTAACACATGGCAGTTCGTGAATTGTCTTCACACAACATGCAGGGCCCTCTTTGTGAAGTAGATTGTTGTGAAAATTCAGTCCTTTTACTTGGTCAATTAATTTGGGGGTGTGTGTGTGTCAGTGTATTATGCAGAGCCAGAAAATGGATTAATTCACTAAGAAAATTAAGGGCACTGTGTAAATATATTCTCTTGAGTTAGTGCCGGACTTAGTATAAAAAAATATATTAATTCAATATTTAATGTATTAAAAAGGATTCAACATCCAGCAGAAATACAAACTCTAATCTAGCTGTGTGTATATTAATATAGAATTTTCCATAAATGTGTTAGCTGCTTAAACAATCCCATGCCAGTTCTAAAAACCCTGTAAGTTTTTTTTATAAAGGAAGTTTTAATTAGCATTTCCATTGTTAGACTAAGTAGTGTTGACTAATGAATAAATAATAAAATGGTTTATGTTTGCTTTATCTTTAAGAACTAAAGAGGCATTGTGCCTGTTTTTTCTCGTTTTCTTCATAACAGCCAGTTAAATTGGATTGTCAGAGGGTACTAATCTAGAGTTACCTAGTATATAACTATGGCTGAGAGTGGATTTAAATCAAGATTAGTTTGGCCCTTTCTACTTACCCAGTCCTGCTAATTTACACTGGCCCTTTCCACTTTCCCAAATATTCCATGGTAATTTCTGATGGGGTGGGAGAATATAAAATGAGAGCACACTCCACTCCCTTCTAGCGCTGATTATGTTACCTAGTTGGGTAATAAAACATCTCCAAGCAAACAACCAAGCTCAGAGAGCATCAGATCCTACAGTTCAACCCTGATCTATAAATATTCTCTTCTCTTCTCATTATGCTTATCTGTTCTCCCCAATTTTTGAGCGCCTATACAAACATCAGTTGCAGTCCCGCATCTTTAATGCACTACATTAGTCTAGTCAGTATGCATGTTCTAAAGGCATGAATAATATGTATTTATTTATTCAACTTGTTCTCCTACATCCACTGAAATCTCTTTCTTCAAGTCTTAGCATAGGGAATTTAGAGTTGCAGAATTACAACTTTATTTTCTAGGAAAAGTTATAATAGTCCCAGCAATGGCTTTTTGAGAACATATGGCTTCTGCTCAGAGGTGGTATTCAGCAGGTTCTGAGCAGCTCTGGAGAACTGGTAGCGGAAACTTTGAGTAGTTCGGAGAACCGGAAAATGCCACCTCTGACTTGCCCCGCCCCTATTTATTCTCTGCCTCCCGAGTCCCAGCTGATTGGCTAGGTCTTCTTTGGTTGCCCTGCACAGGAGAACGGAGCTGGAAAGCAGGTTAGTGGGGTGGGGAGGGAATGGGATTTTGCAGTAACCTTCCTCCAAGAGTGGGGAGGGAATGGAGATTTGCACTATCCTTCCCTTGCCACACCCACCAAGCCACGTCCACCAAGCCATGCCCAGAGAATTGCTAGTAAAAAAAGTTTGAATCCCACCACTGCAAGTTCTACTCCTAAAGGCAACATGGCCTGTCCCTAATCAGAGACGTCTGCAGTTACATTATCAGCTTCTTCCATTATTTTATAGGTTGCCAGTGCAAATATTCTCAATCCCTGAGGATGTAGACAGTGGACTGTCTTAAGGTTTATTAAAGGAGATGACTTGGCTGGCCACTGTTCCAGAGAGGGTAATTCTCACAAACAGGACTGGAAGTGCTCGCAGCTGCCAGCAGCACCAGCTATGCTCCACTTTGAAGACTAGCACAGATTCCACTTTTCAAAAGCCCGTCTGTCTCTTCATGGTCTTGGCACAGCCTCCAGTCGCTTGCTCACCCACTACCCTGTCTAAGCCTTGCTCTAAAAATAATGCTGATGGGTTTTCCAGAAGCAGCCTTGCCTAGGTCTGAAAACAGCTTTT
Organism: Pseudonaja textilis; assembly: GCF_049901715.1. Classification (NCBI taxonomy): domain Eukaryota; kingdom Metazoa; phylum Chordata; class Lepidosauria; order Squamata; family Elapidae; genus Pseudonaja; species Pseudonaja textilis. The sequence continues at coordinate 184,814,261 of NC_141992.1, read as the reverse complement.
GATCTTCAGAAGTTAAATCTCCGGCTTTCCCTTGGTGGAACAGACATCAATTTTGTACAATGGGCCATCTGGAAAAATAATGGTACATTGGCTGCAGTTTGGCTCGGCTGGCTGGACAATGGCTTTCTTTTTCTTCTTCTTCTTCACCTAACTGTTCACAGGTGGTCGGTTGGATTTATTAATCGATCTGTTCAGAAGAAGCTGAAGGCAGCAGGAAGGGAGGGAAGCAGTCATACAGTGGGGATTTAAGATAAAAGAGCTGCTGAGAGAGACTTTTGCAAAATTAGATTGCTGTTTCCATTTAGACCAAAGAGTTAGCAGGGCCAGTTCTGGAGCAATTAATCTTCTTGAAACAGTCAGATGGGTAGTTCCTTCCAATTTCTGTTGCATGAGTTTTCGGATACCAGGTTCCATATTTCATGGAATTTGCCAATTAATCACAAGATAGGGTTTTTTTTTCTTGCCTCATGTAGTGCCCAGGGTGTGCAAAAGTTGCTATCAAATTGTAATTTTTAATAGGAGAGAAGCTGAGCTTTATGATAGAGCCAGCATGCTTTGCAAATGATTTGGAATAAGACCTGTGGGATGCTCATGACCACCACGTCTTCTTACTGTTGCTCATTAAAGCAGCCCAATCTTCTCCAGGCTTCCGTCTATAAAGCCTTAAGAATTCCACTCATTAAAGTTAATCTGACACTGAAAGCTGCTACTTCCTTGCTAAGGGTTACCGTAGTAGCTGGGCAGATTTGTGCTTAAGATGTTGCCTATTTTTTTCCCCACTTCCCCTAGAGCCATGATGGTGAACCTATGGCACGCATGCCGCAGGCAAACTTACCTCACTGCGCATGCGCAGCTTATTTTTTTTCCTGGTTGGTTTGAGGCCTTTTTTGGCCTCCCAGAGGCTTTGAAAAAGCCTCTGCAAGGCTTTTCAGGATGAATTATAGGCCTGTTTTGTGCAGGAAGTGAAAAAAAACGGGCTTATAATTCATCCTGAAAAGCCTTGCAGAGGCTTTTCCGAAGCCTCTAGGAGGCCAAAAAAGGCCTCAAACCAGCTGAAAAATCACCTGTGAAGTGCAGTGCAGGTAAGGGGGTGGTGATGGGGATTGTGCGCGCATGCACAGGGGGCATGGGGAGGGGGTATGCATGACATTCTGGGTGCTGGCACATGAGTGCGTGCGCGCTGGTGCACATGCAGTTTTGGGCACAGGAGCCCAAAAAGGTTAGCCGCCACTGTCCTAGAGACTCATGGTGTCATTATTGTAGTTGTGGGGTTTAATTTAGATTAGGAAAGTAGTAAATGAAGGACATTTTTCCTGTTGCATTATTGTTTCATTTGGATCAAAAGCCCTCTGAGATGCACTCAGGAGAGAAAACAGGTAGTCCTTGACATACGAATGGTCACTTAGTGAGTGTTCAAATTATGATGTACCTACCTCTCCATGGGTACTTAGGACCCAGTTCTGAAGTTTCAATGCCCCCCACCCAATCATCTGACCACATTTCAAGTGCTCAGCAAACCACCTGTATTGATCCTGCTATTTGCAGGATCCTGTGGTCATTTTTTTTTTTTACAAAAACCAGCATCTACTTCCAGTTTTTGGCAACAAAAAAAAAATCATCACAAAAAAGGTCATGAAATCAATTTGATCATGTGGGCGACCTGTTTTATGATTGTCATGACTTATGACCATAATGGGCAGGCTCCATTATTTTTGTAGGTCAAGGACTAACTCCATTCTGTAATTGTCTAGGATGTCTTCTCAGTCATTGAATCTGAGCAGCCTACTTTGTCACTGTGTCTAGGTAAAAGTGTCCATTGAAGATTCCCTTTGGCCACCCATCATAGCTGTTGGCAACGATCCAGCCTTACCTCCTTTTGCATCACAAATCAACCCATGTGCAATCTGTGGTCAGAAATAGAAGTCCATGTACAGTCCACTGCTAATAAAAGATCGGTCACTCTTGCATTGAAGAAGAACAGCACTCTGTAACTACTCGTAACCTGCAACTCAGTTTTAGTATAGATGTATCTCAGGGAAAAGGCCACAGCTGATCTTCCAAACACTTGGTTTGCCAGTGTAAGGGGGTCCCAGTTTCACTGAACAAGTCCACAAGGCAAATAACAGCAGAGTGGAATGGAATTCATCAAGGGAAGAAAAAATAAGAGAGGATTATGAATGTATTCCATGAGGTTGTGTGCTCAAAACCCAAAAGATAACTTGAGTTAACTGCTGATTGACAAACAAGACGGAGTGCCTGCTTTTTCCTCACTAAGCAGAGTCTGTAGGAAAGACATAAGGCAGCCAGGAACAGTATCACTGTGTAAGAAAAGCAACGAACACAAATAGGAATTGGCTAGAATCGGGGTGGGATTCTACTGGTTCGGACCACTTCTATAGAACCGGTTGTTACGATTCTGCACAGTTTGGAGAACCGGCAATTCGCACCACTGGCCTGAGAGCAGAGCTGAACCTTCCTTAGGACTAAAGCTTCTATTTTTCAGTGCAGACTCAGGTGGCAGATTGCAGAAAGGTAAACCTGTAAGTGACATTGTGATTCTGCAAGCAACTCAATCTGTCTGCCTGCTTTGCCTCATTTGGGGTAAAAGTTGCTCTTTTTTTTAAATAAAAAAATTCAATATTTACATAAACATTTACAATATTTACATACAAGCCATGCCCAGCCAGTCACATGACCACCAAGCCATGTCCAGTCAGCAAGCCATGCCCAGTCACATGACCACCAAGCCACACCCACAAATTAGGGCACACCCACAGAACCAGTTGTTAAAAATTTTTAATCCCAACCCTGGCCAGGATAGTTTGTTAAGAGTTTTTCCCTGTAATGAAAAATATGTACCTGACTAACCTGAGACTAAGAGAAGAAAAATAAACAAATCTTATTGATGGTACCTTAAGAAATAAAGGTAAAGCTAACAAGACAGGACTCTCAGAAGTGACCGGCAATGCTTGTGACATGTTTGTGTTCCTCCTGCAGAACAAACTATATATTAGCAAGCAAGTTCAACCTTTCAGAAAAAATTAAAGATGAAGCAATGAATGGCTTAGACTTCAGCTGTTCTTGGGCAGAGAACTACCTCTGGAGGCTGGCATTTTGCTTTACACTTAAGACAGCTCTCCTATTTAAAACCTACTTTATGAAATAAGCATCTAAAAAGAAAATAGGAAAAATAAAATTCAGTAAAACAAGAAACTTGTGGACTTCAAGGAAATTATCTACAGATGCCCCGGTGCCCAAAAGCACCATGTTCATCATCTCAGATACAAAATCTTACACAGCAGATTGTGTGTGGGATTCTAAGTGTCAACTTTTCTATTTAAAACCAAGATGGCAAAGAGGGAGCTGTTACAACATCACTCTGTGCCTAAAATAAAGGTTCCTTTGGACTAATCTTCCCTTCTCCTGATCTGTAAAAACCATGACTTATCTAGATTGTAGAGAGCATATTCACTCATGCCTCCAAAAGTTATGAGTTTGTCTGTGATCATGCTGGCTGAAGTAAAACTCAAAATAACTGTAAGGGGTTGCATTCAGTTGGGGCCACCTGGTGAGATCTACTTCTAAACTTCCCACCTAAGCGCTATGTAGGTTTGCCTGGATAGAGAGGACCACTGGTTTGAAAGAGGGGTTTAAAAAGACACTATCTGTGTTAAAATTGAACAGCTCTCTCTCTCTCTCAACGGAGGGGGAGGAATATGTCACTACATATCTCCTGTTTACAACACGGTCCTTTCAGCAGCTCCAAAAAGGTTCCACACAGGGGTGGGATTCAAAAATCCCAACAACTGGTTCTCTGCCGGTTGCTGGCTGGGCGTGGCCAGGGTGGGTGTGGCCTATCAGAACTTCCAGAAGGATCATTTTTCGGCTTTCCAAGATTCCGGAGGCTTCCTTCAGGCTTCTGGGAGGGCGAAAACAGCCTCCCCCAGGCTCTGGAAGCCGTAAACAGGCCTGTTTCTGGAATTCCAGGAGGGCCATTTTTAGCCTTCATGCAGATTCTGTACTTACCTGCATTCAAAACAGGCTGAGTGGAGTCTTCTGGGAGGGACGGGGTGGAGTGGGAGGGGGCCAGTCAGTCAGTTCAACTACCGGTTTGGCAAACCAGAAGTAAATTTAACGTCCAGTTCAGGCGAACCAGCCTGAGCCGGCTGAATCCCACCCCTGGTTCCATACCTATTTGTACTCTGATACAGGTGACCCAGAATAGCCAGATAAATCCCTTTGTGGCCTCAACAGCTCTCAGAGAGAGTGCTAACAAGCAGATGATTTCAAAGGAATATCTATCCTCCAACTATTCGGTCAGAACTGAAGAAGCTTCTTGGATGAAAAGCGAAATGTCTTCCTCAAGGAAAAAAAAAAAAGCACAGCCAAATTGCCTTTTGAAAAGCACCTTTGAGACAACCATGAGCTGGATGACTGAGAATCTCCATAGACAGAGGTGACTCTACTTTTCAAGACTGAATAAGGTCCATCAGAGGCTGCCATCTGCTGAGATGCTAGCATGAATTAGAAGAAACAGCTCATAGGGTACTCAAGAACTAGTGGGAATGATGCCAAAGCTCAAAATACCAGCCCCAAAACTCAATAAAAAATGACCCTTCCTTTTATGATGAAAAGGCAAATTATTCAGTATGCGGCAAGTAATCATGTTAATTCAATGTGGATAGTTTCTGAACTGGCTCTGCCTGCTTTTTTATTGTGGCTCCAGCCATTCAGTGTATCATTGAAGGATGTCACTCAAAAGACAAAGATTATACAAGGAATATATTCGTTGAAGGCCCTTGGTCGATTTCTCCCTGCCCTTCCTTGATCGTCTCGAATAGGGGTGTCAAACTCAAGGCTTGCAGGCCAAATCCGGCCGGTAGGGTGCTTAGATCTTGCTCCTGGGACCGCCTTGAAAACAATAGCCCGGCCTGTGGTGCCTCTGCCAGAGAAAATAGTACCGGGAGGGCCATGGCAGCTCTCCCACTCTCCATCTTCACTGGCAGAGGGTTGCAGGAGGCCATCGCAGCCAAAAACAGAGTTTGGGAGCCCATTTTCGCTGGCGAAATACTTGGGCCACCACAGGTATCCCCGACATGAGTGATGTTGACCTGGCCACGCCCACCCCGGCCTCCTAAGGTCAAACACAATCCTAATATGGCCCTTAATAAAATTGAATTTAACACCCCCTGGTCTAGAATCTAGCCTAGATTAAGGATATAAGCAGCAAAGCAGGTTCATCGCCAGTAGATGGCAGTCACTATCTTCCTAACTAAAGAAAGCAAATATGTGTATATTTTTCAGAAATATCCCTTTTCATCTAAATATGAAAGTGTGGAAGTTGGCTGCATTCTTTACATGTAACTCCCAGGATTTGGAACGTTTTAAATTTCTTTGCAAGGTTGCACAATCACACTTACTACCAGAAAGGTTTGTAGACCGTTAGGCAGAATATACTAGACTTAATAATGCAAATATAGGATTCATTCCTAACTCTATTTGCAACATATAATCCAAAATAAAATATTGTTTTAACCCATTTTATACCCCAAGAATGGCAGAACTTTTTCCTGGCTAGTTGCTTTATGTCTTATGTCGAGAGATTTTCTTTAGTAATATCAATATTCACGGGGGCAGGAGAGGGTTATATAATGTATGCTTTTTATTTACATTTGTTGTTTCTAAAAAAGCCCAGGCCTTCTTGAGTTATTTACAGTGTTTGCTTTCCCCCTTAGCACAAAAGCCAGCTGGCCAGGTATGCAAACCGAATACTAAATCTGACTATAGAAAATTGAGTGTCGACCAGGGGTGGGATTCAAATTTCTTAACAACCAATTCTGTGGACATGGCCTAATTTGTGGGTGTGGCTTGGTGGTCATGTGACTGGCTGGGCGTGGCTTGTATGTAAATATTGTAAATACACTGCTCAAAAAAATAAAGGGAACATTTAAACAAGACAATGTAACTCCAAGTCAATCACACTTCTGTGAAATCAAACTGTCCACTTAGGTAGCAACACTGATTGACAATCAATTTCACATGCTGTTGTGCAAATGTAATAGACAATAGGTGGAAAGCAGAGGCAGTTAGCAAGACATCCCCAATAAAGGAGTGGTTCTGCAGGTGGTGACCACAGACGACTTCTCAGTTCCTATGCTTTCTGGCTGATGGTTTGGTCACTTTTGAATGCTGGTGGTGCTTTCACTCTTGTGGTAGCATGAGACAGAGTCCACAACCCACACAAGTGGCTCAGGTAGTGCAGCTCATCCAGGATGGAACATCAATGCGAGCTTTGGCAAGAAGGTTTGCTGTGTCTGTCAGCGTAGTGTCCAGAGCATGGAGGCGCTACCAGGAGACAGGCCAGTACATCAGGAGACATGGAGGAGGTTGTAGGAGGGCAACAACCTAGCATCAGGACCGCTACCTCTGCAAGGAGGGACAGGAGGAGCACTGCCAGAGCCCTGCAAAATGACCTCCAGTGGTCCACAAATGTTCATGTGGCTGCTCAAGTGGTCAGAAACAGATTCCATGAGGGTGGTATGAAAACCCGACATCCACAGGTAGGGGTTGTGCTTACAGCCCAACACCGTGCAGGACGTTTGGCATTTACCAGAGAACACCAAGATTGGCAAATTCGCCACTGGCGCTCTGTGCTCTTCACAGATGAAAGCAGGTTCACACTGAATGCATGTGACAGACGTGACAGGGTCTGGAGACGCCATGGAGAATGTTTTGCTGCCTGCAACATCCTCCAGCATGACTGGTTTGGCAGTGGGCAGTAATGGTGTGGGATGGCATTTCTTTAGGGGGCCGCACAGCCCTCCATGTGCTCGCCAGAGGTAGCCTGACTGCCATTAGGTACCGAGATGAGATCCTCAGACCCCTTGTGAAACCATATGCTGGTGAGGTTGGCCCTGGGTTCCTCCTAATGCAAGACAGTGCTAGACCTCATGTGGCTGGAGTGTGTCAGCAGTTCCTGCAAAATGAAGGCATTGATGCTATGGACTGGCCCACCTGTTCCCCAGACCTGAATCCAATTGAGCACATCTGGGACATCATGTCTTGCTCCAGCCACCAGCGCCACGTTGCACCACAGACTGTCCAGGAGTTGGGGGATGCTTTAGTCCAGGTGTGGGAGGGGATCCCTCAGGAGGCCATCCGCCACCTCATCAGGAGCATGCCCAGGCATTGTAGGGAGGTCATACAGGCACGTGGAGGCCAAACACACTCCTGAGCCTCATTTTGATTTGTTTTAAGGACATTACATCACAGTTGGATCAGCCTGTAGTGTTTTTTTCCACTTTAATTTTGAGCGTAACTCCAAATCCAGACCTCCATGGATTGCTAAATTTGATTTCCATTGATAATTTTTGTGTGATTTTGTTGTCAACACATTCAACTATGTAATGAACAAAGTATAAGAATATTTCATTCATTCAGATCTAGGATCTTATTTTTGTGTTCCCTTTATTTTTTTGAGCAGTGTATTATGTAAAGACTGAATTTTTATTTTTATTTAAAGAGCAACTTTTACCCAAAATCAGGCAAAGCAGGCAAGCAGATTGAGCTGCTTGCAGAATCACAGCTTCACTCCCAGATCTATCTTTCTGCAATCTACTTCCTGAGTCTGCACTGAAAATAGAAGCTTCAATCCTAAGGAAGGTTCAGCTCTGCTCTCAGGCCACTTCTCCCTCCCCCAACCCCCTGAATGTGGTATTCATTGGGCCTCAAGTAAGCCTCCTGGGTGGGCTGGGTGGGTAGGCGAGGGGCCAGCTAGTGGTGCGATTTGCCGGTTTTCCAAACTGCACAGAATCGTAACAACTGGTTCTACAGAACTGGTCTGAACTGGGTAGAATCCCACCCCTGGTGTCAACCCTCCAAGCCAACTGAAATATATTGGAAGGGGTGGGATCTATATAACTCCAACATCCAATGACTTCTTGCCAGTCTCTATATTTACAACTTTATCTTCACCCTTGTACAGGGCAGGTTGTCTTTGTAGTGTCTCTAAAAGATGTATAATTCTGTGCAGTATTTAAAGAAAACTTAGAAGCATAGGGCTGGATGGGACCTTCAAGGTCTTCTAGTTTAATCCCCTGCCCAAGGCAGGAGATCTTATACCAACCACACTGGAGAAATGGAAGCCCAACCTTTTCTTGAAAACCTGTAGTGATGGAGCACCTACAACTCTGGAAAGAAAGCTGTTCCATTGATTAATTGCTCTTGCTGCCAGGTAATTTCTCCTTAGCTCCACGTAGGATCTCTCTTTAACAAGTCTGACACATTGCTTCTTGTCCTGCCGTCAGGTCTGAGGTGGTATTCAGCAGGTTCTGACCAGTTCTGGAGAACCAGTAGCGGCCATTTTGAGTAGTTCGGAGAACCGGCAAATACCACCTTTGACTTGCCTCGCCCCCATCTATTCTCCACCTCCTGAGTCCCAGCTGATCGGCTGGATCTTCTTTTGTTGCCCTGCACAGAAGAACGGAGCTGGAAAGCAGGTTAGTGGGGTGGGGAGGGAATGGGGATTTTGCAGTAACCTTCTCCTGCCACGCCCACCAAGCCACGCCCACAGAACCGATAGTAAAAAATTTTGAATCCCACCACTGCCTCAGATGCTTTGGAGAGTTAAGTTTACTCCCTCTTCTCTGAGACTGCCCCTCAAATACTGGAAGTCAGGGTAGTTAAATGTCCCCCATTACAGCAGTGGTGTATTTTCCACGTACCTTAGCTAACTGATTAACAAAATGTTCATCTATTTTCTCTGCTTGGTTGGGTGGCAATCGATAGGAATGTCATTTCTTTTTCCTCCAATATTTACCCAAATAGATCTCTGGTATTACGCATTGCTGTAGAGGTCTAGTGATTTGTTACATACAATGCAATTCCTCCTCCTCTTTTGTTGGGTCTGATTCTTTTGAACTATTTCTATTTATGTTTATATTGGCGAATTCCAAGGAGGGATTAAATAAATGGATAGCATCACCAACAGTGACCTTAAAATCTATCAGTGCTAATAAAAACATTCCCAGTTGCTGAAGACATGTCCCTCCCTCAACATGGATGTTGCCATATTTGTTTACTTGGAGAAGAAAAAGTCCATATATGTGTAGACACCAGATTGGGGAGGTCTGCTTCTGGTAAGGTAATGGTAAAGGTCCCCCTTGCACATATGTGCTAGTCGTTTCCGGCTCTAGAGGGTGGTGCTCATCTCAGTTTCAAAGCCAAAGAGCCAGCACTGTCCGAAGACGTCTCTGTGGTCATGTGGCCAGCATGATTAAATACCAAAGGTGCCCAGAACATTGTTACCTTCCCATCGAAGTGGTCCCTATTTTTCTACTTGCATTTTTACTTGCTTTCGAACTGCTAGGTTGGCAAAAGCTGGGACAAGTAATGGGAGCTCACTCCGTTATGCAGTGCTAGGGATTCAAACCGCCCAACTGACTGACAAGGTCAGCGTCTTAGCCACTGAGCCACCGCGTCCCTCTGCTTCTGGGACCATTTGCCAAAATCAGGACTTAGCATCTGCTGAAGCCAAGATGAGACAAAGAAGAGAACACAAACTTCAGGAAAAGAATGGCAAAAGAAGAGACAAAAATAGAGAGGAATGTTTTAATTTGTGGGAGAAAAATGAGCAAAGAATTTTGCACTCAGTATGTTTTTAATGGCTGACATAAGTAACATTTTTTCCTGTTGTTAGTGAGGATTTCAACTCGGATGTGTCCAATTCCTGGCTGTAATAAACATCAAAGCGAGAAAGCATACTAGATTACAAGCATCTTTCGCCCATTTAGTTCAAACAATTAGTCCAGGGAATGTGACTTATGACAGGGTACTACATGCAGCCAAGGAAGGAAAAGGTGCATAGACCCCAAGTGACAATATTTTAATGAGGCAACATTGTTTGAAGCACGATTTCAAAAAAAAAAACCAAAAAAAATTCCACAGGAACTGAACTGGGTTATCTAGAAATCAAATGATAGACAGATGGGATCGGGAATCAAAGCGTCTGACTCTTCCGCCCTGCCCCACAAATAGAGAAGATACAGATTACTAAAGCAAGGGTTTTCAAACTTGGCAAGTTTAAGACTTGTGGGCTTCAACTCCCAGAATTCTTGCGCTAACATGACTGGAGGAGGAATTCTGGGAGTTGAAGTCCACAAATCTTAAAGCTGTCAAGTTTGAAGACCCCTGCATCAGAAGGCTAGTCTGGTGATTTTTGAGCGGCTCATTCAACTGAGCTTTCGCACAAAAGTGTTGCTATTCTGAGGACAGTTCTTGTGGCACACACAGCTAATAATGGACATCACAGGATGTTGGATGGTGTTGCCTTGAGGACAACGGAATTCCACCTGGATTGTTTTTGTCGTGTGTGGCGTGCAGCACCGTCCATCGTTGCAGATGCCACAGTAACGGGGTTTATACATCTGGATGCTGGTGCAGTTCTGGTACGCCAGATGGGCAGCTGTGGGAGGCTTTATAGTTCGGAGGCATTTCTTCCCCTTCTACGAGGAAGCGCAGAACATTAATTAGGTGGACACTCACATTCAATTTGGTGCAACATAGCCGTGATACATTAAGATGGAACGGGTATTATTTCAATGTCTGGAGGCCACTTGTAATGCTTTTTGGGTTAGGATGGAAGTCAGACCGTCTGGGCAAGGATGCAAAATTAAGAAATCTGTGCAGAAAATGTTTATGGAGATTCTCAGTCATCCAGGCACCGAAAGAAACCACACGGCATCTGCAAGCTTTTTGCAGCAAAAATTACTGACCTCTGGCTATTCTCCACTTCTCCAAAGCGCCACTGCCGCTGTGCTCTAGGCGCCGGCCATGCAGGCTCACTCCATTGACTGCTGCGCCACTTCGCTTGGACTTGCTTGGGCAACTCCCTCCGGTGCAGCGGGCTCAATGGGGTGGACCTGCGGGGCCGGCGCCTGGAATGCGGCACTGCAGCCGCACCGAAAAAAAGACGCGGCGGCTGGAGGCATATGTGACAAGGGTGACATGGGCTGGCGGGGAGCCCAGCGACAACAATGGCTCAGCCCTGGCTTGCCTTCCCTGGCAGCCAACTGTGGGAGGAAGGTAAAGTCACGGCCATGGGATGACGAAAGAAGGGGTCGTGGGGGAAGAAACAAGGAGATTAAGGGCCAGGGCCTCTGAAAGGGGAAACGGGGTGATGTAGGATTAGCCCAGGACTTTGACAGATTAGGCCATGCCTGCCTGGGCAGAAAATAGGTAGGTAGGTTAGGGAAGGGATAGAGAGAGAGGGGGATAGAGAGAAAGAGAGAGAGAGAGAAAAGAAAGAGAGAGGGGGGAAAGAGAGAAAGAGGGAAAGAGAAGGAACAGACAAAAAGTACAGAAAGTAAAAGGGAGAGAGAAAGGAAGAGAAAGGAAGAAAAGGATAGACAAAGAAAGAGGGGGGATGGAAGGAAGGGACAGAAAGAAAGAGAGAAAGAGAGAAAGAGAAAAATGAGAGAAAGAGGGAAAGAGAAAGAAAGAGAAGGGGAGGAGAAAGTGAATGGGATATGGAGGGAGGGAGGGAGGGAGAGAGAGAAAGAGAGGGAAAGAGAAAGAGAGAAGAGACAAGAAAGAAAAGAAAGAGAAAAGTGAAAGAAAAAGGTAGAAAGGGAGAAAAGGGATAGACAAAGAAAGAGGGGAGGATGGAAGGAAGGGACAGAAAGAAAAAAGAAAGGGAGGGAGAAGGGGCTAGAAGGGTGTGTGTGTGTGTGCGCGCACGCATGACTGTCAAAACTCCAAAAACAGGTCAAGTAGCTTTGGGGACGTCAGTCATAAATCAGAACACTTGCTAAGCAACCAGCCATTAAGCGAGAACCACTTGCATTTGGTTTGCCAGTCACATGGCCACCTGGTCATGCCCACCCGGTCACCTGACCACCAAGCCACACTCACAAATTAGGCCATGCCCACAGAACCAGTTGTTAAGAAATTTGAATCCCACCCCTGGGTGGGGGGCGCTGAGGATGACTTTGTAGCACCAAGGGGGTGGTGGACTGAAAAAGTTTGGGAACCACTGATCTAGTCCATGGGTCACCAAACATGGCAACTTTACAACTTGTGGGCATCAACTTCTGGAATTGCTTAGCCAGAATTGTCAGAGTTGAAGTCTTAAAGTTGCCAAGTTTGGAGACCCTAATCTAGTCCAGAATATTTCCCATAGTGGCTCAATCTAAGACACCCAGTACACTCACAGACAGGTTGGTAAAAATAATTGAAATAAGGAACCTGATAACCCTCCAAGCCAAAGTTCTATGTGCTCTTCTCTCCAAAATGAATACAGATTAGCACTATCACTTGGACATGCTGTCAGCCATACCTTATCAGGTAGTGGACTCTTTTCACAGGGGCGCACTTCACATAGCCTCATCTCTTTCACCATCTCACACATTGGGTTCTTGTTGGTGACTCTGGTGGAGGCTCCCATGCCACAGCTGGTAGAACAGGCACTCCATTCCGTTGTCTGCTCAATGCAGTTAGAACTGGAGTCAGAACCTTCAGCCCTCAAGGTAGCTTCCTGTCTGAATCCTGAAGGCAAAATTGCCACAGTGAACTGCTCAGTTGCCCAGAGGTTCTCACACAGTAAAAGATTAAGATATTAGCTGCAAACTGGAAAGGATATCGTTGGCTATCAGTACGTTGCTCAATCATGTCCTGCAGGCTGCTAAACATTTTTTTAAAATCACCCTGTAATCCTTTTGACTGGGGGAGAGAATGGAGCTGAGCGTTTACAGGCCGGAAGCCCTTCCTGATGCCTATGCGGAGTTCACAGCAGATACTTTCTCTTTGCACCCCCATAGAAAAACATCTGTTGCTGCCTAGGATTGAATTCTCAATCTTCCGAGTGGAGACGAAGACTATAATTTTTACACAAAACTCCAAACAAATTCAGCCATAAGGGCCACCCGAGGAAACGTATTATACTGGTCCTACTGCACATGAATCACATTGTAGTTTCAATCTATTTCTGGGTCTAATTTAAGTTGCTGTCATTTGTAAAGTTCTAGGACAGGGGTGTCAAAACTCAAAGCCTGCAGGCTGGATCCATCCTGCAGGGTGTTTAAATCTGGTTTGTAGGGCTGGCCTAGAAATATCAAAGGACCAGCCTGCGGTACCTCTGCACACAAGGGCTTTGTGGAGGCCCCCATGAGGCCCCTGTGCCGCCCATTTTTGACCAGCAGTGTGCTGCTGCAGGCCGGGGAGTCAAAAATGGGCAATGCAGGGGCCTCATAGGGCTTCTGTGAGGTCCATTTTCGGCCAGGAAAGTGCTGCAGGAGGTTAAAAATGAAATTTGGGCAGGGGGCAAGCCCATTTTGGCTGGCAAAGTGCTGCAGGAGGCATCTGTCCCATCTCCTCCCATTCTCCCTGCTAGCCCACAGAGGAGAACTACAATGCTGATTCGGCCCTCAAAGAAATCAAGTTTGACACCCCTGTTCTAGATTACTAAAAAAGCAGGATAATAATAGGACCATGATGGTGAACCTAGAGCCATTTGTGGCGGCTCGCGAGCTACAGGCAAACTTATCTCACTGCACATGTGCGTGCCTCACAGCTTTTTTTTTGGCCGTTTTGAAGCCTTTTTCGGCCTCCCAAAGGCTTAAGGAAGGCTTCTGCAGGCTTCTACAAGCATTGTAGGCCGAAATCTAGCTCCGTTTCGTCACTTCCATTTTTTTTTGGAAAAACCGGAAATGACGAAACGGGGCTACATTTTGGCCTACAAGCTTGTAGAAGCCTGCAGAACTTTCCTCAAGCCTTTGGGAGGCCGAAAAAGGCCTCAAACCGGCCAAAAATCAGCTGTGAGGCGCAATGCAGGTAAGGGGGGAGAGGGGTGGGGTGGGTGGGTGATTGTGCACACATGCGTAGGGGATGTGGGAGGGGGGCGCGCATTGCCTTCTGGGTGCTGGCATGCGAATGCGAGCGTACAAGCGCGCACACAACTTTTGGCACAGGAGCCCAAAAAGGTTAGCCACCACTGTAATAAGATATCTGAAATGCCATCTTCTTCCAACATGGCCCAGTCCAAAACTACCACATACAAGTGCTCCTAGACGTAGAACAACAGTTGACAATAAAACTTGCGTCACTAAGCAATGTGGTCATTAAGTGCTCACTGCTATGACCTTTTTCCCATGGTTGTTAAGCAAATCACGCAGCTGTTTAAGCAAACCTTGCTCCCCCCCTCCCCGATTTTGTCAGAAGCTCCCATGGAAGTTTGCAAATGGTGATCATGTGACTCTGTAGGATGCTACAACTGTCATGACTATATGCTGGTTGCCAGCGCCCAAATTTGAGCGCATGGATGCTGCAACAATTGTAATTGTGAAGACCTGTTGTAAGTCATTTTTTCAGTGCTGTTGTAACTTCAGTCGCTAAAAAAATGGTCATAAGTGGAGGACTACCTTATAAGTCACCATCAAAAGACATGAGGTGGATGAAGATGATGAAATAAGAATTTACTGCGGAGGAAAAAACTAACCAGGGAAATAGAAACATTACATTTAGTTTCCAGCTGTTATGTTATTTTCTCTTCTGAATGTTCATTGATGTAAGGGTGGACAACTCATTTCTCTTCCTCAAGGTGTTTATTGTCTTCTTTTTTGTACACCACATTGATTTAATATTTGTTTAGTTTGCTGCCTTGGGTAGCTTATGATCAAGAGGAAGTCTATAAATATTTCCATATGAGTAAATTGTAATTTTAAAAAATGATTTTCAAAAAATGATGCATTTTGTAATATAGCAAGGATATCCTTGACTGGGAGGTCCCAAACCTAGACTCAAGGCAGATTTGTAGTCAATCTAATATAGACACTGAAGGGCTGCATTCCTTTAATAGGCTAAACTTGATGTTATATAAAGATAGCCCTTGACTTATGACCACAATGGAGCTCCAAATTTTGGTTGCTAAGCGAGACAGCCGCTAAGAGAATTTTGCCTCACTTTATGACCTTTTTTGGACATAGTCGTTAAGTGAATCATTGCAATTGTTAAGTTAGTAACACGATTGTAAAGTGCATCTCACTTCCCCATTGGCTTTGCTTGTCAGAAGGTCGCAAAAGGGGATCGCGTGACCCCGGGACACGGCAAGCATCGTAACTATGAGTCAATTGCTAAACATCCAAATCTTGATTGTATGGGGATGTGTGAAAAACAGTCATAAATCACTTTTTTCAGAACCGCTGTAACTTCAAAACGGTCACTAAATGAACTGTTGTAAGTCGAGGACTACCTGTATAGCATTAGCTACTTGCAAAACTTCACAGCAATGTATAATTAATACCAGCCATTAAAGAAAAGTAAAAAACAATAATAAAAGCACACACGAAAACATCATGTAAATATATACACAGGATAAAAATAAGCAGGGGTGGGTTTCTACCAGTTCTATCCACTTCTGTAGAAGCTGTAGCTCTGAAGAGCAGCAAACATAGAACTGGTTCTATGTCTGCTGATGTTTTTTCCCACCCGCCCACCCGGGCTCTTACCTGATCTTTATTTCCTGATTTTTCAACTTCAGCTGCCGAACGAGGCACAGCTGTAGTTAAAAAAGCAGGAAAAGAGGGCTGTTTCAAAGGCTGCTTCTCTGCAGGCAGCATGCTGATGATGATTTACAGGCATGCAGCTTGCAGCGTGCAAGGAAGCTTGTAAATCCCAAACTGATAGTTAACTCTGTCGTATCCCACCCCTGAAAATAAGCCGTAATCAGATAACAGATCATCAGAGTTGGAAGTGATCTTGTAGGTCATCTAGTCCAACCCTCCTCCCTGCCCAAGCAGGAGACCAAATAAAAGCAGCAATTAAAATTCATACTACTAGCAGTATTGTTATTTGAAGTTTTGGGAGTATAAAAACGATTCTGTCTTAAGAAAGGCCTTATGTGAAAGAAAGGAATAGCTAGACTGTTTCTGGTCACTGTTTTCTTAGTTAATAAAATAAAAAAATTTAGATTTTAGGGCTATGACTAGACCTCCAAAGACTTGACCATTGTTCTCAGAGTCTTTTAAAATAGACCACTAAAATCCAATTTTTCATGACACAGAAAGAGAAATTTTGGACCAAACATAACTTTAAAATAATTCTCAATTTCATTTCAATCCTACGATTGACCCTCCTAATTGTTCAACTATGGCCCAGTGCTTGTCCCTTCAGGATTCAGATTCAATGTTGGTTTTCAAATTTCTCCTCACAATCTTAAGAATTAAAAACTTCAAGACATCAGTTTTCATGTTCCATAAATGTCTTACTTGTGATGATCCGGGGCGTGGCACAAAGGCAATACAGTCAAATAATCAGTAGGAGTCCCTTTATTACCTCCAACTTTGCCCCCAATGTCCTGGTTACCTTCTGGTCTGGAGAAAAAGTCTCCCAGGAACAGCCTTTGGCTGCAGAGATTCAAGTCCAAAATGTTATCAACAAAAACTTTAACTATAAGTCCAATTCAAGGCAAGATGAGGTAATTAATCCAGCAGGGCAAGAGAAGGAATTGCAGACGTGAAGGAACGACAGTAAATCAACCTGGTTGGGAGATTCCAGGAACGCAGATAAGCACAGTCAACACAAGATAAGCTCATGTTTGTTCCCAGCAAACGCCACTCTCAGCTTGCATCTTTTAAAAACTCTCATTCCCAGATGTGCTTAATGAAGGGAATCAGGGCCCTTTCCTCCCCTGTAAGCCACGCAACCCACATTGCTCTCTTCTCCGTTCATCCCTGCATGTCCTAGGATGAAGAGGGGGTGGGCCTGGGTCTTATTCTGAACTTCCTTTCCCTTGTTCTACCTCTCCCTTGTTCTACCTCTCCCCTGCTCTGCCCAGCCAGACTTTGCCCTTCCCCAGTTTCCTCCGCAGCCAACGGAGCCCCACTCCCACTCCCTGTCAACTGTTCGTCTTTTTCCTCAGATTCAGACTCCAACAGGGGTATGATACTTCTGTTCGTCCAATGCAGTTGTCAAAAGTTACCCAGTATCCTTACTGCTTCAAAGTTACAACACTGAAAAAAATGACTTATGGTCATTTTTCACACTTACGACCTTTGCAGCATGGTCACATGATATACATTCTGATGCTTGACAACTGACTCACATTTATGAGGGTTGCAATGTCCAGGGGTCTTGGGATCACCTTTTAACAAATGTGGTGAGAGAAGTCGGAAAGTGGGGCAAATTCAACAAATTTTTCACTCGGCAACATACATTTTGGGCTCAATTGTGGTCATAAGTTGAGGGCCACTTGTATTTGTAGCTCAGGGTTGAAATGAAGAGTCCTTGAGCTTAGAACCAAGCTCAAAGAACACCAAGAAACTTTCATTTATTTTCTGTTTCTGGCCTTTGGTTGTTATAAAGTTGGAATGTATATCCATGTGTGCCACATCTGACTGTTTTGTATCGATAGCCATAAAGCAATTTCATTAAATGCCTATTTTCTTTTAGGTGTCTTTTGAGTCAATCTTGACGTCTTGTGATTGACTGAACCCCTGTAGTTTCCTTAGGGAGATTTCAGAAGTAGTTTGCCATTGCCTTTTTTTAAGGGCTGAGAGGGAGGGGCTGGCCCACAATCATCCATGCTGAAGGTGACATGGTCTCTCAGTTTTTAGCGCAGTGCCCTAACCACTATACCAAACTGCCTCTAATGTCATTCCTTATTACAGGACATGGGGGGGAGGGGAGAAGAAAGCTTTTAAGTTAAGTCTTTCCCACAATACTAGGTTTTTTTTTAACAATATCACACTGATTTCACATGAATCTTATGCTGTAAGATTTAAATCGGAAGTTTTATGAGTGGCAGAATCTGGTGGCACAGAACTAAAAATGAATCCTGGTCTTGGATGACTAATCCCACATGGCTTTTAAGCATATTTAAGCATTATATTTTGGGAATTATATTTAATCAGAGCCATCTTAAGAACTGAACATTTGATTTAAGGTTGTTTTGCCATGCTGAGAAGGAAGCCAACATAAGCAAGATTTCTCCAGTCTCCCATATCATGCATAGTGACTTTTCCAATACAGTCCAGAGAGGCACAACCATTTTAAGGCTGAAGGCCTTACTTGGTCCTTGAATAATGTGCCAAGAAGTGTACTCTAAAAATAATTTAGGGCCAGGACAAAGAAATGTGAAGAAGAGGAGGAGGGGGGGGAGAGGAGGAGGAGGAGGAGGAGGGGGAGGAGGAGGGGGAGGAGAAGAAGAAGAGGAAGAGGAAGAGGAAGAGGAAGAGGAGGAGGAGGAAGAGGAAGAGGAAGAGGAAGAGGAAGAGGAAGAAGAAGAAGAAGAAGAAGAAGAAGAAGAAGAAGAAGAAGAAGAAGAAGAAGAAGAAGAAGAAGAAGAAGAAACAACTTAACGTGATTGGGTATTAAATGCAAGTAATAGGGAACAATGTCCCTTTCAATTAACTTAAATACAGATAGTCCTTGACTTATGACCAAAACTGACCGAAACATGACCTATGGTTAAGCAAAACAGTTAAGTGAGTGCTGCCTTATTTTATGACCTTTCTTGCTAGTTCTTAAGTGAGTCACTGCAGTTGTTAAATTAGCACAGGCAGCCCTCGACTTATGACCCAAAATTTCTGTGGCTAAGTGGGATATTTGTTAAGTGGATTTTGCCCCATTTTATGACCTTTCTTGCCGCATTTGTTAAGTGAGTCATTGCAGTTGTTACTTTAGGAACAAGGATGTTAAAGTGAATCTGGCTTCCCCAGATTCCCCATTTGCCAGAAGGTCACAAAAGGAGATCGTCATAAATATGAGTCACTTGCCCAAGCGTCTGAATTTTGATCCCATGTCCATGGGGAGGCCACAATGGTCTTATGTGTGAGAAGTGGTCATAAGTCATTTTTTTTTTCAGTGAAGTTGTAACTTCGAACAGTCACTAAACAAACTGTTGTTAAGTCGAGGATTTCCTGTAATACGGTTAAGTGAATTTGGTTTCCCCATTGACTCGGCTTGTCAGAAGATCCCAAAAGGGGAATCTCGTGATGCCAGAAAACTTTAACTGTCATAAATATGAGCCAATTGCCAAAAGTCTCAATTTGGGTGATCATGTGAAAAACTGGTCATATAGGAAGTCACTTTTTTCAGTGCTGTTGTAACTTCCAATGGTCACTAAATAAACTGTTGTAAGTCAAGGATTAGAAACAAATTTTGAACAGCTCCTAGGGCTTTCATATCCATTCTACTCTTTTAGATCAACTTCCTGCGAGGAATTAAGCTCTCCTACTCTTCATTTCTTCTGTAAGAGGTCTGAGACCTGTAATACTACATGAAACAAAATCAAATAGCAATAGCAATAGTCATAGCACTTAGACTTATCTACCGCTTCACAGTGCTTTACAGCCCTCTCTAAGCAGTTTACAGAGTCAGCATATCACCCCCAACAATCAGGGTCCTCATTTTACCCACCTCAGAAGGATGGAAGGCTGAGTCAACCTTGAGCCTGATGGGATTCGACCTGCCAAACTGCAGTAGGAGTAACTTGCAGTACTGCCCTCTGACCATTGCACCACCGAGACTCCAAATGCACCGAGATAGATATCTTATCAATGGTGGGATTCAACCGGTGTTACTACTGGTTCGGTGACTATGTTTTGTGCGCGCGTACTCTTGTCCGCTGCTCTTCAGAGCTACCGGTTCTATAGAGCTGGGCAGAACCAGTAGCATCCCACCCCTGATATGTATGTTCTTATCTGCCATAAATTCCCAAGAATTGTGCCCCTCCATGACTGGCCTTGATAAGTCACAACAAATGAAAACAGAACCAAGGGTACCTTCTACCATATGTGGTGGTTATGCCCAGAAACTCAAAAGTACTGGACCAAAATATGGAGTTGGTTACAAGAAACAGTGAAAAATCAGATAGAGTTTAAACCGGAAACGTTCTTGTTGGGAATAATTAAAGGGAAATACAGTAAAAAGATTAAATATATTCTATTACACATATTGACAGCAACAAGGATAGCATTCGCATAATGTTGGAAATAAAATAACACGCCCTCAGAGGAATTAGTAATTCAAAAATTTTTAGATTGTGCTGAAATGGTGCTGTAATTTTAACTTACGTTAAAATTAAAGGATAAAAAAGAGTCAGAGTATTACGAAGTTTGGGACAATTGGTACAAATGGTTGAACAATAGAAATAAGAATAAAGGAGATAAGAAAATTATAGACAAATATATATCAATGTATATATTTATATGAGATTGGTATATGTAATAATGATATCACTGTACCGTTAATGTTAAGATGAAGATTTGTAAAATGCGAAAAAGAGTAATAACTTATCTATTTAGAAGAGTCACAAGAGCACAGTAGATGCCTCTGAAGAAGCAAAGACACTACTCTACAAACCTTTACACACCTTCCATTGCAAAGTCTGCAGTGTCCTCTGTTTTAGGATCACATGACCATTGTTCACAGCATTCCTTGGGGACTTCAACTTTCCTTGGGAAGGGGCATTTGGGGCCAGGAAGCAACAAATCAACTTTGCAGAGGGGCACACAGCTGATCTGTCCATCCCTGCAGGTACAGTGGTATTTACAGTTGGGCTGGAAGGTCTCACCACTTCGATAAATAGTCCCATCAAAAACACAGTTGTCTCCTTCAAGATCTGAAGCAGAAGAAAACACACACACACACACACACAAATCAATCAAGCGGTGTGTGAATCTAGCCCAGGGGTCTTCAAACTTGACAGCTTTAAGACTTGTGGACTTCAACTCCCAGAATTCTCAGCCAGAATAGCTGGCTGTAGAATTCTGGGAGTTGAAGTCCATAAGTTTTAAAACTTGCCAAGTTTAAAGACCCTTGATCTAGCCTGTTTAGAATTCTCAGGTATCTCTAGCAAGAGCAGGGAAGAAAACCAGTGTGAAAAAGATCTGAAATCTAGCAAAAAGATCAAGCCACCTTCAAGCTGAATTCAACTCCTAGTGATTTCATGCAGATCCATACAGCATTCTTGGCACCACTGTAGCCATTGCTTTCTTGATTTACGGAGATTCCCAGTCATCCAGGTCATGGTTGTCCCAAGGGTGTTTTTTGAAGAGGCAACTTCTGCTTTTTCTTTGAAGATGTATCGCTTCTCATCCAAGAAGCTTCTTCAGCTCTGACTGAACATTTCCCCACCATCCAGTCAGAGCTGAAGAAGCTTCTTGGATGAGAAGTGAAATATCTTCAAGGAAAAAACCAGAAAGTCCAGTTGCCTCTTCAAAAGGTACCTTTGGGATGCCTTCTTGGTTATTATTTGGATTTTTCAGTCTGCCCCAGAATTCACTGACAGTCTCCCATCTAAAGAGTAACCAGACCTTTCTCTACTTAGCTACTCTGCCCAGGCAAGCTTTTTTAGGTGGGTTATTTTTTTAATTGAGATAGATCAGAAGCCCCTAGCCTTTATATTAGGCAAAAGATAGCACAAGCAACAATCCACCAAAACATAGATCAATTCAAGATAAAATAATGGCTAAATTCAACTACAGTACTGAATTAACTGACATTTACAGCCAAACCAAAATGTGGTTTAATTCAAATTCAAATATAGTGCCCCCCCCCCTTCTATTACATTAAAAATTACAATGGGAAGAGGGTGCAAACTGAGAACTTCAGTTCAGGCCAGGAATGGCAAACCGCCTATCCTTCTTTACAAGTCTTTCAAGCAGCGGTAACTGCTGTGGCAGCGTTTCTCACCTTGGCAACTCCTCAGGTGCCTGGACTTCAATTCCCAGAATTCTTAATGCTGACTGGGGAATTCTGGGAGTTGGAGTCCAAACATCTTAAAGCTGCCAAAGTTGAGAAACCCTGAGGAAGAACAGGCCACATTTTGTCTTTAAAGCAGGTGTCCCCAAACTTGGCAACTTTTAAGACTTGTGGACTTCAACTCCCAGAATTCCTCAGTCAGCATTAAAAATTCTGGGAATTGAAGTCCAGGCACCTGAGAAGTTGCCAAGGTGAGAAATGCTGCCACAGCAGTTACCGCTGGCTGAGGAATTCTGGGAGTTGAAGTCCACACGACTTTAAGTTGCTAAGATTGGGGACCCCTGATTTAAAGAATGGGGATCATGGGAAGCCTCAGAGTGCTTCATTGGGAAATCTTGTGGATCTCAGACTCCTCTTCTCCTAAACAGGGTCCTTTCCTTCTATTTTCCGTTTCTTATTTTCTATTTGCCGTTTCTTATTTCCTATTTTCCATTTCTTATTTCCTATTTTCCATTTCTTATTTTCTATTTTCCATTTCTTATTTTCCATTTCTTATTTCCTATTTTCCATTTCCTATTTTCCATTTCCTATTTTCCATTTCTTATTTTCCATTTCCTATTTTCCATTTCTTATTTTCCATTTCTTATTACCTATTTCCTATTTTCCATTTCTTATTTCCTATTTTCCATTTCTTATTTCCTATTTCCTATTTCTTAGTTTCTATTTTCTAATTCTATTTTATTTCCATTTCCATTTCTTCCTTCTTATTTCTATTTCCCCAGTCATTGGGGAAGCCACCCACGAGGAAGAAGGCTCCCTCAGAAGCTCCCTCTCCCTCCGAGAGACAGCGCCTCTTGGGCTGGGAACGACAGGAAAGCCCCGTCCAAGAGGCCGAAAGTGCCTGCAGGGGAGAGCGAGAGCCATTTACCCATACAGACGCCCAGACCGGCTTCCCTTCCCGCCCCGCGGTCGCAGTACAAGCCGGCGCTCTCGTCGCAGGGCGTCGCTTCGGAGCAGTTCTCCCCGCGTTGCCGGGCGCAAGTCAGACAGCAGGAGCAGCCGTCCAAGACCGGCGGCACGCCGGGCGCGCAGGCGGGCGGCTCCGCTGGGCACTCGCACGGCAGGCGGCACCGGCGCTCCGGGCTGCGATCCTGCAAAAGAGCAAAGAGCGAGAGGCGGCGTCAGCGGAGGCCTCACTTTCCCCAACCGCGCAGCTCCGACGCGCAAAGGCAAACCTCGGCCAGGCTCCACGGGGAGAAGAGGAAGAGGAGGAGGAGGAGGAAGAGGATGTTCGGCGCCTGGAACCCGGAGAGGCAGCCGAGCCGCATCTTAGGCAGCCGCTCCCGCCCCGCGTCTCCCTGCGCCGCCTTCCCCATCGCGGTGGATGCGGCTGGCCAAGCGCGCACGTCCCCCACCCCGAGAGCCTGTTTATACCCGGCGCCTCCACGATCCGCCTCCTCCGGTTGGATGCGCGGCAGGCGCAGCGGAGCCAATGGCGGCCTGGGGTGTCTTGTTCGGCCGCCGGGCTGTAAACAGGTGGCGGCAGAGAATATTTGATTTAACAAGAGTTGGAAGGGTCCTTGTAGGTCATCTAGGCCAACACCCCCCACCCCCCCCCAAGCAGGACGGTCTATACCAGGGATCTCCAACCTTGGCAACTTTAAGACTTGTGGACTTCAACTCTAAGTATAGTATATAAAATCATACATTGCAATGTCCTACCTGTCAATGAATACTTCAGCTTCAACCATAACAACACAAGAGCACACAATAGATACAAACTCAAGGTTAACTGCACCAAACTTGATTGTAGGAAATAGCAACAGAATGGTCAATGTCTGGAATACTCTACCTGACTTTGTGGTTTCTTCCCCAAACCCCAAAAACTTTAACCTTAGACTGTCTACTATCCCTTTCCTAAGAGGTCTGTAGGGGGCATGCATAAGTCCAACAAGGTGCCTACCGTCCCTGTCCTATTGTTTCTTTTATTTTTCTTATATGTACCCATTTCATGTATTCATAACTATGTTTATACTTATACCTATTGTCTTGTAAGCAATTGACAAATAAATCAAAATCAAAACTCCCAAAGCTGGCTGAGGAACTCTGAGGGTTGAAGTCCACAAATCTTAAAGTTGCCAAGGTTGGAGACCCCTGCCCTATACCATTTCTGACAAATGTCAGTCCAGTCTCTTTGAAATGTCAGTCCAGTCTCAAGTGATGAAGCTCCCACAACTTCCGAAAGCAAGCTGCTCCATTGGTTGATCGTTCTCACTGTCAAAAAAAATTCTCCTTATTTCTAGAAAGTTTCTAGTATCTCTGACAGAACAAAATCCAAGTAGTCCTCGACTTACAATGCGGTTCCTTTTAGTGACCATTCAAAGTTACAACGGCACCGAAAAAAGCAACCAAGGATACCACAGCAATAAATCTCACAAGGTCATCATACAACCCATTACCCAAACCGTTACAACACAGGAGGCTAATGGAAAAGAGATCAAAACACAAATGACCCAGGAGATTACAACGCAGGACTCAGGATACCACAACAAAAAAACTTGCAAGCCCATCACACAACCCATTATCCAAGCCATTAAAACACGAGAGGCTAATGGAAAAAAGATCACTACAAAACAAACGACCCAGAAGATTACAGCGCAAGATCCAGGATATCTCCACAACAAAACTCACAAGGCCATCACACAGCCCATTATACCAACATCAACTCCATCAACCAATCAACAGGCAGCAGCGCAGCCAACCAGCCCAGCACACCAGCCCCCACCACAAGTATTTATAGAGACGGCAGCTCCGATCACACACTGCTTGCACTGGCACGAAGCCGAAAGCACCAGCCTGAGGATGGCGAGTGGGACCTCGCCGAAACGTCGCCAAGATACTCTTAATCTTACATGGGAAAAGACCCAATGGGTTTAGGGGCGTTCATCTTCTTGTCTAATGAAAAGAAGGACCAGTGAAGACATGATAGCACTGTTCCAATATCTCAGGGGCTGCCACAAAGTAGGGGGAGTCAAGCTATTCTCCAAAGTTCTTGAGGGCAGGACAAGAGGCAATGGATGGAAACTAATCAGGGAGAGAATCAACTTAGAACTATGGAGAAACTTCCTGACAATGAGAACAATTCATCAGTGGAACAACTTCCCTCCAGAAGTTGCGAATGCTCCAACACTGGAAGTTTTTAAAAAGATGTTGGATAACCATTTTGTCTGAAGTGGTATAGGGTTTCCTGCCTAGGCAGGGGTTGGACTAGAAGACCTCCCAGGTCCCTTCCAACTCTGTTATTGTACTCTACTCTACTCTACTCTACTCTACTCTATTCCATTCCATTCTACTCTACTCTATTTTACTCTATTCTATTTTCTACTCTACTCTACTCTACTCTACTCTACTCTACTCTACCCTACTCTACTCTATTTTCTATTTTCTACTCTTCTCTTCTCTTCTCTTCCCTTCTCTTCTCTTCTCTTCTCTCTCTTCTCTTCTCTTCTCTTCTCTTCTCTTCTCTTCTCTTCTCTTCTCTTCTCTTCTCTTCTCTTCTCTTCTCTTCTCTTCTCTTCTCTTCCACTCCACTCCACTCCACTCCACTCTACTCTACTCTACTCTACTCTACTCTACTCTACTCTATTTTACTCTATTCTATTTTCTATTTTCTCCTCTCCTCTCCTCTCCTCTCCTCTCCTCTCCTCTCCTCTCCTCTCCTCTCCTCTTCTTGTGGCTCCTAGAAGAGGTGATTAGGAGATCTGATTATCCTGAAGAACAAACTGGCAGATGCATGACTTTGCTAATCTCTGTTTAGCTAATTGGTGATTGGGGCATCATGGGAACCCAGTGCCAGTGGTTATAGGTAGTCCTCGACTTACAACCACAATTGAGCTCAACATTTCTGTGGCTAAACGAGACATTGGTTAAGTGAGTTTTGCCCCATTTTAAGACCTTTCTTGACACATTTGTTAAGGGAATCACTGCATAGTTGTTAAGTGAGTCTGGCTTCCCCATTGACTTTGCTTGTCAGAAGGTCGCAAAAGGGGATCCCATGACCCCGGGACACTTCAACTGTCATAAATATGAATCAGTTGCCAAACAGCTGAATTTTGATCACATGATCATGGGGATGCTACAATGCTTTTAAGTGTGAAAAACAGTCATAGTGCTGCTGTAATTTTGCATGGTCACTAAATGAACTGTTGTAAGTCAAGGACTACCTGCATTTAATAATAGATTTTAAAATGATTAATAAAAGGAAGTGACATATTTGTTTCCTGCTGATTAGTACCTCTAATGATATCATTGATTTTATGAATGGGGGAAGGGTATCACATTAATTCATATAGTGTCAGGCACCACAAATTTGAAAATGCTTGTGCTAATCTTCAGTCAGATGCAGCATAATGTAGTTGGGTTGACATAGAACTCCAAGTTAAAATTCAAGAAATATAAAAATATAGAAAACTGACGCAGAAAAAGACCTAGAAAAAAAAGCCACATTAAGACTTAGCATGCAGAATACGCTTAGCTGCTTTGGCTTATAAACCATGGTTCAGGACTTTGAGATGTGCGAATCTGACCAATGATGGATTATTCAATTAATCCTGGTTAAGAAAGCAAGAACGTAGCGCAAAATGTATTTTTGTCTAGATTTGCACAACAGGCTGGAGTAAAAGATGGTTGCTCGGTGACTATCCTACAAACCAACACAATTGGATTTAGTCCGTTAGCCATGGATCTGTCATAAATAAATTAGCTTATTATATGATTATATTTGTGACTTAGCTCAGTGTAGGAAACATGCCTCTTTTAGTTTCTATTCGTGCGAACGTTGGAGATAAAGTGGAGGATGCTATAACCTTTTAACGAAATTTGATAGGCATTCCAGAATTTCAATTGCCAGTTCATTTCCCCCCTTTCATCCAGCACATTTAAAATGGATCTTGCAAGAATTCGTGATGATTACAAACATCAAGAAAACAAATGCCGTTTCCTTCAATAGCTGCTTTCTTCTCGTAATAAAAAATGGCACCAGGACCAACGGATGAGGACTTGCAAAATGCTTTTCATTTCCTGATTTTCTTTAAAGATTTCTATTGATGGGGGGAAATGTAGAAACTTCAGAACAGTTGATGAGATTCCTTGTAAATTCAAGGCATGCCATGACTTTGCGCTATCTGAACATTCAGAAGTGAATAGCTATGTTCTTGAACTGTTTCCAACCATAACTTGTGAACTTGTGGAGATGAATCAGGCTGAGCCAAAGGATTAGACTTAAAGAGTACAACGTGTGTACCCTGGTTTATGAAATTTCTTGAACTCTGAAATGTATTGCTTTGTGCCCAGAATAAATATTTCAGCTCTTTTCAAACGTTCTTCTTCTGGAGAAGAAATGAGCTGGTCTTCTAAATTGGCCCTGTGGTGCAGCTGGAACAAGCTGGAACTGAATGCTCTTAAAACTGTAGAGATGGTAATAGATTTTAGAAGAAGCTCTCCTATTCTACCATCTCTGATAATATTAGGCCTGTGATGGTGAACCTATGTGCTGGAAGTGGCACTGAAGACTAATCTCTCTGGGCCCGCCAGCCATCACCCATTGTTTTTCCGGTTTCCGGCTATCTGGTCTTTGTGCGCGTGGAAGTGCTGGAAACCGGAAGAGCAGTCCCTGGTGTACATGTGCGCATCGGGAAGCTGAGTTTCTGGTTTCCAGTGCGTGCATGTGCACTGGCCAGCTGGTCTTCGTGCATGCATCCATGCCAGAAACCGGAAGACCAGATGTCCAGCATGCATGTGCACGCTGGAAACTGGAAGCTTGGCTTCCCAGCACACACATGCATGCCCAGGAGCTGCTCTTCCGGTTTCCAGCGCTCTCCTACACATGCACGCGCACTGCTGTTTTGCTACTCAGTTCCAAAAAGGTTTGCCAACACTGTATTAGGCAATGCCAGTACTGTATTAGGCAACGCAGTATCAATGGTAGAGACCTTCACATTTTTAAGTTTCTATTATCTCCAAGGACTTGAAATGGACACCAAATATTAGAACCATTATTAAAAAGAAACAACAAAGAATGTTCTTCCTGTGTCAACTCAGAAAACACAGTTTGCCCAAGGAGCTGCTGATACAGTTCTACAGAGGAATTATTTAATCTGTCATTTGTACCTCAATAATTGTCTGGTTTCGCACAGCAACCAAACAAGTCAGGTACGGACTTCTACAGATAGTTAGGACTGCAAAAAAGAATAATTGCAACCAGCCTGCCTTCCATTGAGGATCTGTATATTGTATGAACCAGAAAGAGGGCTAAGAAAATATCTACAGACCCCTCACATCCTGGACATAAACCAGAAAATACTAAAAGTAAAAATTACCAGAGAAGATCTTACATTTTATAAGTGAATAGAGCAGAATAATTTAACACTGGAGGATATTTAGGAATAATGGACACAAAAGTTAATTTTAAGTATGTCTGTCATCATAGAAAACTGTGTTTAAAAGATGGTATGGAAGTGGAAAAAGTTCTACTTGACAATAATGAAACTGATCCAAAAGTGGATTTTAAAAAGATAGACTTACAACACCAATATGGAAAAAAATCTATTACAGAGGATATACAAATGAAACTGGGGAGTATGTTAATAATTAAAGGGGACATATAAATAACAAACCAAAGGAATAATCCAGATAACATTTCCATATTGGATTTTACAAGTCTTGTTAAGGTTTTAAAGAAAAGACAAAGAAAAATGGAAAAGTAATAAAATTACAGGACATTCTTTGAAGGTATTAAACATCAAGACTGTTAAAAGTAAAGGGAAGAATATAAAGTTGGTTTATTTGATCAAGATTAAAATGGATGCATTATTTTCTCTGGTAATCCTTAATAGAACCTTAATGGGTTTCCACTGTTGAAAATTAACCATCTTGCTAAATAATGTTGAGACGTGACCCTGCTGTGATTTGGAATCACAAGTAAGATGGGCAACCGTAGAACACAAGTTGCTCACCTTATTTTGAAGTTTGGGGAAATTTTTGTTGTTGGAAATCCTTGAAGGTGGTCATCTCACCACTCTTTCCCCTCTCTAGATTCCTCTACATTGGTCAAGGAATCTTGGAACTTTCTGGAGTGGGAACAGATAGGAGTGGCTGGTAGGGGAAAAAAGGGATGCCCACAATTTGGTTCAGTTAAATGTGGAATTAAGATGCCCTTGCATCTCTGGGTCTCCGATTTTTTAAAAATAAAAATTACTATGACTTGCAAAAAGTCATCCTGGCTGTCTTCTATATTGTTTTAACCTAACCCTTGTTGACTGTAAATCAAGACTATGCGAACCGCCACATTTGGGCAGAAATATTAAGGAAAGGGAGGAATTGAAAGGCAGGCAAGCATAGTCTTGGCTTTGATAGGAACAGAGGACTATTTCTGGAATGTATTGTTATGCCAAGACCAACAGTCTTCTGTAAAAATAGCTCTGGGCACATGTAGGTCTTCAGTGCATATTTCACTTAAACTTCACATGCTTAATTTGGAGCTTAGCTGTGGATGCCATTTTACATTTTATGCTATAAAAATGTCTTATGGATTGATAGAATGTCACAGTTTTGTTTTGGGCAAAGCACGTTATCAGAGAGAAGGATGGTGATGAATGGGGTGGGATGAGATTCTTATTTGTGTGGCATTTTTTTCCGAAGTACCTTATGTTCCTTCCTAAAAGAAATAGATGGATCTTGGATGGTTTTAAAATAATCGAAGATGAAGGAATGCTTCTTTAAGTCCATGGCTGATCTGGGGAATTGCCAACCTGCCATCTCTGGGCATGGATTTGGGGTCTGTTTATGGATGGGAAGAACAAGTTCCAAGTCAATCCTGCTAAGACTAAGCAATTAGTAGGTTCTGAAAACCTCCCAAGCTAGATATTTTCCATCTTTTGTCTCCGAATGAGGTTGCATTGCCCCATAAAGAGCTGGTGCAAATTTGGAGGGTTCTCCTTGACTTGTCAAAGAAGATGTTTGCAGAGGTGGTATTCAGCAGGTCCTGACTAGTTCTGGAAAACCGGTAGCAGAAATTTTGAGTAGTTCGGAGAACCAGCAAATCCCACCTCTGACTGGCCCTGCCCCCGTCTATTCTCCACCTCCTGAGTCCCAGCTGATCGGCTGGATCTTCTTTTGTTTCCCTGCACAGGAGAACGGAGCTGGAAAGCAGGTTAGTGGGGTGAGGAGGGAATGGGGATTTTACAGTATCCTTCCCCTGTCATGCCCACCAAGCCACGCCCACAGAACCGATAGTAAAAAAAAAAAAAGTTAATCCCACCACTGGATGTTTGTGTAGGTTCACACTGGGCAACAATTGCACCCAGTGCTAAATCAGAAGGCTTTTTTTCTGCCTTTAGTCACCTCCTGGTTGGATGGAAACTTTGGAACGTAAAGAAAACCTGCACAATCACAGCATCATTACATCTCTAGAGATGGACAGGTTGTTCTATCTTCCAAAGAGCAACAGTCCATTACTCCTTCTTATCCAGAGAATCAGCAGTATCTTATTTCGGTGTGACATATCAGAGTGATGTGCAAGACAGTGGAGCACATGAAATCAACATGTCCCTCTTCTCTCTTACTTGTCTCTTGCTCCAGTCACCAGCTACTGAAGTGACGGTATAACTTCAAACAATTCTGCAATTTCAAGCAGAGCATGGATTGGTATCTCAAGATGCTTGGTTTCCTTTTATTTGTTTTCAGTTGCATCTTCATTTGGGCTCAAAAAAAAAACCCCATTTGTTTTCTTTGAGCTGAATGTACACAGTACAAGTAGTCCTTGACTTACAAGAGTAATTGAGCCTGGAATTATTGGTCATAAATGGTGCCAATCCTTAAACAGGTCATCACATGTTACATTTTTTGAAGTGAATTGAATTGAATTCTTTATCGTCATTGAACGTACATGCACAGTATACACACAATGAAATTCACATAGCACCCTGAGACAAGACCCAACACGCAGACACATATGAAAATCCCCAAACGCTCCTCCACCTGCCAAAATTCCCCGCCTCCTAAAAACACACAAGCATCCACACTACAGACCAAGTAATACTGTCCAACAGCTCACTGATGGTGGTCCTTCATTGTTAAATGCAATTATAGCTCTGGGATAAAAACTGTTTGGAAAACGCATGGTCTGAGTTTTAATTGTTCTGTATCTTCTGCCAGAAGGCAACAGTCCAAAAAGATTGTAAGCAGGATGGGAAGAATCTCTGAGAATGTTGTGCAACTTTCTCAAACAGCAAGATGCGAAGATGTCATCCAGGGCTGGTAGCTGGAGCCCAATGATATTCTGGGCAGTTTTAATGATTCTCTGTAGAGCTTTTTTGTCTGCTACAGATCTGTTCCCATACCATGCAAGAATGTCATATGTGAGGATACTCTCAATGGTGCTGCATAGCAGGACAGAAATAGTTGCTGAGATAGATTTATCTTCTTGAGCATTCTCAGGAAGTACAGCCTCTTCTGTGCCTTCTTCACAAGCATGTTAGCATTCAGAGTCCTTTTTTGTAGTGATCATTAATTAACAGATTTTCGTGGAAAGAAAGATCGATTGGATACTGAATGCAGAAGTCATTTAGAGCCATCAAAATTAATACTGACACTTTGAATTGTGTAAGAAGGAAAACTTATCACAGCATTTGGAGGTCCCCAGATTGAGAAAGGTTGCGGTTATGGTTTCATAATATTGCTCATGGACAGGAATCAAAATATCTCTTTGAATACAACCATTAGTTTGTCGCTTGTGCTACATGTACACAATCCTTCACCAAAGCAGTTGCTTCCATATTGACTTCCACAAGAAGATAAAAGGTGACTGAAATAACAAATAATACGTTGCTATTCAAAAATGTTTTTTTGTCCTTAAATGCATGTCAGGATATGTTTTGTTCCTGGTTTGTACAGCCAAGATGGGCCCAGAAGTTGTATTCTACTCTAGTATTTAGGAGGTGGCCCTTTAAGTAAATATTCCTTCCACATACCAAAGGGATAAGCACATAATATCATATTGAATTAAAGTCTCTTATTGTCTCTTCTCCACCCTTCTTAGTTATTCTAATCACTAGCTTAACAGTAAAAATAATCACATAGGTTCAGAATTTCTCTTAAGAAAAATGAGCCATTCTCAGAGGCTTTTTTCTTTCTTTCTATCTCTCAGTCTCTCACAGATAGAGAAAAAGATTGTCCAGGAAAAGCATAAAGAAAAAACCATTTTCCCCCTAAATATACAAGTTCATAAAGACAGCCCCAAGATCAATATCCAGTAGATACCAAAATACTGAAAGTATCACTAATTGTATTTTGTAGGATGATTAGCATAGTAGAGAATGCTAGTGTCAGACCTGCCCCAGTGCGATCCCTTAGGGAAGAAAAACCCTCGACTCCATTTGGTTGAAGTGAAATGCATTTTTACTAAGAGATGCTGATTTCGGTCAAGTCAGGTGGAATCTGAGTTTCTGTAAAAACTATTCCTTTCAATCTGGTCCCTCTCCCCATGACCAGTCCAAACCCAACCAATGCAAATGCCTCCTAGATGTTATGGGAACCCTGAGGGGTTTCAGCTAGTACATTTTCCACATTCAGGACAAACGACCTTGAAGATGCCTTGGCATGAACTGGTCCCATGGCGATCTGCTTTTCTTCAACTGTCATCGCCCCTCCCAAATTCCCAAACAAGAATGCACACAGCTTTATTGCTGCCCATTGAATTCTTCCCCATGCCTTCCCCTCACCCCATCTTTTGATGGTAGGACACCAGTGTGGCACCAAGCCAAAGATGGTGGATCTGACAGTTAGCTTGGATGGACAAGCGAACCTGGTTCATCTAAGTGCCAATCCGTATTATGGCTTTGTTGTTTTTGGCATAATGTCTGAACCCAACTTATTGTAGCTAACTTAAGAGGCTGAGCTAATTATGGCTTACTGCAATGTATAAATGCAAAAAGTGCTTTCATAGCACAAGAAGTGACATTATAATAAAGTTCCTGTGTACATCATCCTGATTAATATCAAGGGATTTCTGTCTCTCTCTCTCTTATTTGCCCTAATTATGACATAAAGATGCCCCGGGAGATGCTCTTTTCTGGCAAGTCCTCACGATGTTGGAGCTGAGATTTTTATTAGCTCTGAGAATTCCTGCAGGAACACTGAATTCATCACCCTGTCTGAACAGGGCCTCCCAGGACTATCTTCCAGCAACTGAAGTTTCCGTATCTGCTTGCACAATATGCCACAGTTTATATATTTGTCATATTTAGAACCTGTCTCTTCTGGTTAAAATCAGCTGGGTACATTTCACAAAGATAATATCAGCATTTTTAAATTTCCATTCAGTTGTGTCCAGTTCTTAGAGATTGCCTGAAGAAGTCCCTGCAGTTTTCTCGGCAAGCTTTTTCAGAAGTGATGTGCCATTGCCTCCTTCCTAGGGCCAAGTGAAAGTGGCTGGCCCAGGTCACCCAACTGGCTGTATGGCCCTAGAATTCCAGGTCACTTTGTTTCTAGCTTGGTGCCTTAATTACCACATAAAACTGGCTCTAATATGACCTTTAAAATCTAGCAATTATACAAACATGCCAAAATCCATAAAATGCAAGACCAAATCCATAAATAATAACCATATGAGTTACTTATGGACTTCTTCAGGCAATCTCTGCAACCACCATTCACAGAACCAGAATTGTAATGAGGTAAACTACCACAAATAAGTTCTAGCGTTTTCTTAGAACCCCGTGTCCATTTTGGATGTACCAGGTATCACAGTGATGCCTCATGATTGCTTAATAAGGGTAAATTTGACAATGGAATCAATGAGACAGAGTGGAGAATCTTTCCTCTCTTTAAATCGAAGTAAAAGCTAGATGGACCACTGTCTCAGAGGTCTATGGAAATTCTCAGTCACCCAGGTCATGGTTGTTCCATCGGTGCTTTTCCAAAAGGCAATTGGACTCTCTTGGGTTTTTTTCTGTGAACATGTTTTGCTTCTCATTCAAGAAGAATTGAAGAAACTTCTTGGATGAAAAGCAAAATGTTTTCAAAGAAAAAAACCGAGTGAGTCAGGTTGCCCTTTGGGACAACTGTCTCAGATGTAGATCGAATTTTTGATTTAAATGGCCTCTTCCAATTCTTGGATCTTATGATTCTAAGCCCTGGACCAAACTTGCTGGCTTTATGTTTGGGCATGATGGTTTGTTCTATGGTTGAGCATCAAAAATTTGGCATAGGAGTGGCTAAATGGATCAAATTCAATGTGAAAAAAAATTGCACCGAATTCCATAGCTGAACATGTCAACATGTTTAATGGATGGACTTACTTGGAAGTAACGCTGAGTCACAGGGACTAAAAGTGCTTGGAAATAAATTCCTAATGGGGAATCTATGGGTCTGTTTATTTTGTTTAGCATTTTTGGCTTGAGGCAGGAGTGTTTTGTTACTGGCCTGTTCCCATGGAAATAAATATCTACTAGGTTTGGGACACGTAAAATATAAAAAACAGATAATTTGTTTTTGTTTTAAATACAGAAGAATTCAGTAACTGTTTCCAGAAAAAAATGCATATGGCATGATGAATCAGATGATGAAAGATTCAAAGGAAATGACCAGCATTTCCAAGCCTAAAATGGTTAGTGTCATTTGTTCAACACCTTCTGCCTAAAATGGTGATACTGCTTGTTTAACACTGTAGGCAGGAGATATTTGAAGATAATTAACTGTTGTGGCATGTACCCGCAAACCTTCTTTACTCATCCTTTGATGGAAGAGTAAAAAAATTGATGAAAAATTGGCCCCAATATTGACATTTAAAAATGAAACTTGTTGGAATCTGACTCTAGGACTGAATCTATGGTGAAATAGATCCATAAAGTAAGTTGGAAAATTGAAGCTAGAGTGAATAAAGTTAATATTGAGTTACTATTATACAGCACAGGATCATATCAAGTTGTTGTGGCTCTGAGGCTTGAGCCTGCATTGTTAGAGGAAGAAGACTCGGACGATGGGGAAGAGGAGGAATTGGGAATGCCTTCCTCCCCAGG
This sequence comes from Pseudonaja textilis, assembly GCF_049901715.1. Classification (NCBI taxonomy): domain Eukaryota; kingdom Metazoa; phylum Chordata; class Lepidosauria; order Squamata; family Elapidae; genus Pseudonaja; species Pseudonaja textilis. The sequence continues at coordinate 184,779,489 of NC_141992.1, read as the reverse complement.
ACCTTCCTCTTCAGCAATGCCTTCCTCCCTGATTGTGCCGCAGGTGTCGGCAGATAACCGAGAGGGACAGCGTGAGGCTAATCAGGAGAAGGAGGAGGAGGGCATGTCGAAGCAGCCTCTGACAGAGAATCAAGTAGATGAATGCTGGCTTGATGCTAGACAACGTCGCAGGAAAAAATGTGAGCTGCAACGCAGGAGAAGGGGACGAATCAGAGACTGAGCTGAGTGACTGACACACAGGGGATAAAAGTGGGTGTGTTTTCTCTGAGAGCTCTGTACGGGACAAAGTGTGAGTTTTTCTGTGAAGCTTCGGTGTATTCTGTTTCCTGAAAGCCTTCGTGATTTATGTTGCTGTTATCTTGTCGGACTTGGCAGGCAGCGTGTGTGATACAGCCAAGAACGTTGTCTGCTTCAAAGAATTAACTCTATAACTACTGAATCTTCTTGCCTGCCTGTATTTTGTCAGAGTTGTGGACTTTCCATCCTCATTGGAAAGGTGAGACATAACATCAAGTTATCTGCAATATTAAGAATGAGGTTAGAATGCTGGGTGAACAATTGGCAGCCTTGTGTTCGAGACCCGTTGTGGGGTGAGGTGAGCTCCTGTTAAACGCTCCAGCTCCTGTCAACCCAGCAGTTTGAAAGAATCAGAGAGTATGAAAGAGTTTACAGAGTCAGCACATTGCTCCCAACAATCTGGGTCCTCATTTTACCGACTTCGGAAGGCTGAGTCAACCTATTGCCCAAATTCAGTTTTTCTGTCAGTCCAAATGTTCAGATTGGATTGATTCCAAAGTCTGATTAAAGTTTGGACCCAAAAGGCTTCAATTTATGCACAACTGGATTAAACACGATCATTATATATCATATGAAACTAATACAATAGGATTCCTGAAGCTGCCTATTATCCATTTCTAGGTTGAATATAAACAACGAGAGAGGAATTTTAAACAATGTTGTTCTAAGTTAGGACTCTATGAAAGAGAGAAGATTTAAGATTAAATTCTGGCATAACACAGGGTTAGATTTAAGGGTGCTGTGATTCTATAATTTCTAATATCTTTTTATGGAACCAGAAGAGTTCTAGCCATTCCACAAGGATAAGACTTAGCACCAGCTGCCATGATAAATAGCTCACGCAAAGGAAAACAGTCTTTTAATTTCAAAAAATGAAAAGAAAAGCACGCTCTTTAGCTGATTGTTGATACAACTTGGCTCGTCAATCTTATCACTTAATCAGAAATCAGAAATTCTGATAAAGAGCCAAATATTGTGCCTGGAGAATATAAAATAATTGAATTAGAAGAAACCTAGGCAGGAGTGGGCTTCAAAAATTACTGGGTGGGCATGGCCATTGGTGGGTATGGCCTATTCGGACTCATGCACCATGACAGGGGGTGGGGGGGCATTTTTGCCCTCCCAGGGTGCTGTAGGCTTTCCTCGAGCCTCTGGGAGAGCAAAAATGGCTTCCCTGGGCTCCAGAGGCTCTCTTCATTCCCCGAACCTCCGTGCAGGCCCTGTACTTACCTGGGAATGAAAACGGGCCATGTGGAGACTCCTCGGAGGGGTGGGGTGGGCGGGGCCAACCAGGGGTGGGATTTGGCAGTTCACCAAACCCGCCATAAAAAAAATTAAAAAATTAGCTACCAGTTTATCCGAACCAGGGCAAACCGGTTTCAACCCACCCCTGGACCTAGGAGGTCTTCTGGTCCAGGGGTTTGCAACCTTGGCAACTTTAAGACTTGTGAACTTCAACTTGTGGACTTCAACAATATTAATGTCATAATAAGGATGTTGTTGTGAATGCCAGTCACTTAAACAAATACTCCCTTTCTGACCAGGGTTGGACCCAGAATCTAATTTGTTGACTGATCATTAAACAAGCTATATCATTACCTCATTCAGTGAACGCAATTCCTGCTCCCTCAGTTACAATCAAGGGACCACATGGACTGTTAGGTGGGGTGCCAGAGAGATGGCGCAGATCTCCAACCACTTGGAAGGCTTGGGACCACTCCCCACACTACCAAGGAAGATGGTGGTCACTAGTGTTTTCCCCAAATTTCAGGTTCTTCCTTCAGTGCACAGTGCGCTGAGGAATTTCCTCCAGAGGTGAAAATGATAGCAAATGCATATTTTGAAAGATTCCGGAAGTAGAAGGCCAATACTTGGAGCCTTTCAGAACATTAGCATTGGTACAGAAAATGCTGGTAAAGGAGTGAGTTGAAGTCCACAAGTCTTCTTTCCTCCCCTCCCTTCCCTTCCCTTCCCTTCCACTTCTCCAGTAGGCCTGATTTGCTGTTGTACCTGCTAAATTCCTAAATGTTAGGGAGGCAAAGTCAACAAAAGAGTAGGCCTCAGGCTCTTCAATGAAAATATTTTAATGTTCTGGCGAGCCACACATAACTAGAAACTATTCTAAAGAAAAGATGTTCCAATCCAAACATGGATTATAACCATATATAAAACACGATCACTTCTGTGGGCCTCTCCTGGAGACCCTCCCTATTGATTCAAGGAATATTTCATACATATTATGAGTCTGCAGAAGCTAATCCTTAACAGGCTGTTTTAATAACAATCGCTTTACATCAGCATGGTGTTTCTGGCTTAGTCATACAAACTTGTGGATCAGTGAAAACATTATAGTCTACACCAGAGGTCTCCAAACTTGGCAACTTTAAGACTTGTGGACTTCAACTCCCAGAATTCTCCAGCCAGCATAGCTCCAGCCAGCTCTCTGGGAATTCTGGGAGCTGAAGTCCACAAGTCTTAAAGTTGCCAAGTTTGGGGCTCACTGGTCTACACAGTTGTATTTTGGACTAATATATAAAGTTCATTTCAATACAAGTAGTCCTTTGACTTTCAACAGTTCATTTAGTGACCATTCAAAATTGCAACGGCACTGGAAAAAGTGAGTTATGGCCATTTTTCACACCTATGACTGTTGCAGCATCTCCATGGTCACATGATCAAAATTCATATGTTGGCAACTGACTCGTATTTATGACGGTCGCAGTGTCCCTGGGTCACGTGATCCCTTTTGACAAGCAAAGTCAATGGGGAAGCCGGATTCATTTACCAACCGTGTTACTAACTTAACCGCTACAGGGATTCATTTAACAACTGTGGCAAGTAAAATCGTAAAATGGGGCAAAATTCACATAGCAATTGTCTCACTTAGCAAGAGAAATTTTGGGTGCAACGGTCATTCTAAATCAAGGACTACTTTTAGTCTTTCCGTGAGGTAAGGGGCGCAATCCTATATATTTGCCTATATATACATTGTAAGTGTCTTGTTTGAAAGTACAACTTTGGCTGAAATTCTTGTATTTAAGCTATTTCCCAAACAATCTTGCTAATCCAAGCTCCAAGAGGATTAACCACTTCCAATCCAGCACATTACCAGAGAAGACTGCCTGCTAAGCCATCCCTGTGATTGAAAATATATAGATATGGTGTATAAGCAACGTTTTTGAAAAAGTTTTTTATTTTTATAACAAAAACAACAAATAAATCCTTCTTTCAGTTATACAGTGTGTCGTCTGAGTACATGTATCTTGTGCATTTAATAGTATTTATATACATTTCTTGTTGAGTTTACATTCATATTATATTCTAGTCAACATTATATATCATATTATATCATTATTACAATGTCATTAGGTTTTTTTCTTTCAGCTTCCAGCTATTCTATAAGCACCTTTATCTGTTCATAAACGTATCACATTTGGGCTGCCCTATTTTTCACTAGATTGGAAAGAAAGCAGAAAAATGGACATTGAGAACCAAGCAAGATCACAAGGAAGAAGTCAACACACTGATAAGAGAGCAGCATGAATTGCCTAGGTCAGGGGTGTCAAACTCGATTTCATTGAGGGCTGCATTAGGGTTGTGTTTGGCCTTGAGGGGTCACTCATATTGGGGGTGCCTGTGGCAGCTCAAGCACTCTGCCAGCAAAAATGGGCTCACAAGCTCCGTTTTTGGCTGCCATGGCCTCCTGCAACCCTCTTCCAATGAAAATGGAGCTTGGGAAAGCTGCATGCGGCCCTCACCAGCTCCGTTTTCGCTGGCAGAGGCACTGCAGGCCAGTCCTTCACTGTTTCCAGGGCAGCCTCGTGGGTCAGATCTAAGCACCTCCTGGAGCACATCCTGGAGATTATAGACCTTTAAAATAGTATTGATTCATTTTAATGGGTTTTTTAAAAAATTGTGGTGGAATGTAGTATGGATTCCCAGGAGGGAGGGGCTGCATTCCAGAGGAGCAAGAAACAGTGACATTTAAATAATTTGATTGGAAATAGAGAGTTAAGATGGCTCCTGCCTAGTGATTCTCCAATATATCTTTGATCAGTGGTAGAATTCAATTTTTTTTATTACCGGTTCTGTGGGTGTGGCTTGGTGGGCATGGCTGGTGGGCGTGGTGGGGAAGGACACTGCAAAATCTCCATTCCCTCCCTCCACACCCTACTGACCTGCTTTCCAGCTCCGTTCTCCTGAGCAAGGCATCAAAAGACGACCCAGCTGATCAGCTGGGACTCGGGAGGCAGAGAATAGATGGGGGCGGGGCCATTCAGAGGTGGGATTTGCCGATTCTCTACATGACTCAAAATTTCTGCTACTGGTTCTCCAGAACCTGTCAGAACCTGCTGAATACCACCTCTGTTTGATGATGCAAATAGTCTGTTTTAGTTTGGTAAATTTCTGTCTGTGGGTGAGGAACAATAAAGGGAACTGCTGAGGAAAAAAAAGAGTCTGACAAATGATTCTTATGGTTCTATCTTCATTATCTTGTTGCACTGTATTGAGAACTTCATAAACTACTCAGAATCACACATGTGATATGGGATCCTATATATTGTAAATTTATGAAATAAATTAAATAAAAAGATTAAGCATGGCTGGACTAAAAATAGTTCATATATGGAAGACTACTAGGAAATCCCAAAACTCTAGACTAGGGTGGGAAAAATATTCCAGAAAACAATGGTGACAAATTATTTCCTTATGGCTGCCCAGAAATCTGCGTGTCCACTTTCTTGTCATGACCAGATGGAAACTCAATTCCAGGGACAGAAGCTTCACTGATGGAGAACTCTGTTCATGCAGAATTATCTCTGAGGTATCCAGTTTTTCTTAGTGGCACATGGTGGTTTCCACTAAATCCATGCTCACTCACAATGCTCTGTGTTATCTTATTTTTTTTTTTTTTTTTTTTTTTTTTTATAAATTTTTATTATTTTTTTAACATAAAAAACACAACAACAAAACATAAAAGTATCAGCTCCCCCATATTTTTGTACACACAGTAAGTCGGTTGGTCCATCGGTTTTGTGCATTCACCTCATAGTCACAATTACAGTTACTTTATATAATACTCTTATCAATACAAATTTATAAATCCTAGTATCGCTATTAAAGAAAAAAAAAAATTTGACTAAACTTTTATTCGATCATGCCTTTATGAGATAACTATATTTTAAATATTTTATTCTAAAACAAATCTTATAATCATACCAATTCTATCCCAAATATGAAAAAGAAAAGAAACAAAGAAAACTATTATATAGATATAGTATCAAAAACCAATAAAAGAAAGGGAAAATAAAGTCATTATTATTCCTTATTATCTAACTTTTATATTTTAATATTTCATCATTCAACCATTGATAGAAAAGATCCCAAACTAAATAAAATTGTTTATCTTCTTGCTCTCTAATTTCAAAAGTCAATCTACTCATCTCTTTACTATAAGCATCTGGTAGTATTCCCAATAGAAAAACTCCTTTCAATTTTGCTTCTTTGTACAACTTCTTCTATTTTCTAGCAATGTCCACCACATGTGATAGTATGAACTTTTCTAATGACATTTCAGCATTTTTTCTTGTTATCCTTGTCGGGGAAAAATGCCACCTTCAATGCTCTGTGTTATCATAAATGCATCGTTTTGATCCATCTTCTCATTCTATTTGTTTGTAGCTTCCCAAAGACTAGCTGGTTAGGTCCTTGGAGTAGGTCTTAGCAATAGCACTTAGACTTATATACCGCTTTATAGTGCTTTGCGACCCTCTCTAAGCGGTTTATAGAGTCAGCATATTTCCCCCAACAATTTTACCTACCTCAGGAGGATATAAGGCTGAGTCTACCTTGAGCCTGGTGGGATTTGATCTCTCAAATTGCAGGCAGCTGGCTGCAACAGAAGTAGCTTGCAGTACTGCACTCTAACCACTGCACCACTGAGGCTCCTCTTCCCCCTCTTCTTTTCTTTTCTTTTCTTTTCTTTTCCTTTCTTTTCTTTTTGCAAAATTCGATGATGCTATAGGCAGCACATCAAAAGAAATACCGGAGAGATGGAGTGGAGAAAACTACAAGAGTCATCTTTAAAACATCTCGAATCTCTGGAACAGTCAATATTTTTTCAGATCCTAGCAATAGGAAATATTTTAATTCTTTGACTTTCCTGGATGGTTTCTTCAAAACATTCCACCTTTCTCCCATTGGTTGCCAGCTATCTATGGCTGTAATTGTAACCAAGCTTAGCTAATGAGAACATGGTATTTATCAGCCTTCAAGGCCAGGGGCTGAGAAGCTGGATTCAAGTCAGCACCTACCTAAAGCTGTTGGATCTATTACTGGGTGGGATGTTTTAGAACTTGGCAGCCCAAGAGTCAAAATGTTGCACCAAGACAACCCCTATTCTTCATGACATCAAGCCAAACTTTATGATTGGTTCCATAGAAAGATAACAGAAGCATGGATTTGGCTCCAGATGGTATCAGGATAGAGATGATGAGATACCACCCATGAGATGATATATGAAGAGTAATCTGGAAATCTGATACTTCTTAGCATTCTATTTCTTATTCAGTATTATTCCTTTGAACTCAAAACTGAATGCATCCTGATTTTTTTTTTGGTCCAGTTATTGACTAATTCCAGACCTGCTAAACCTCAGCAAGATTAGCAAGTTCATACAGCACCACCGAATTGTGACTTGCAAAAATCCAGATTGCTGTTTATTGACAGGAAAAAGATATAGAAATATCTAACTCTTATCATCTAGCAACCATCTGGATCAGTGGTGGTATTCAATTTTTTTTACTACCGGTTCTCTGGGCATGGCTTGGTGGGGAAGGATACTGTAAAATCCCCATTCCCTTCCCACCCCATTAACCTGCTTTCCAGCTCCGTTCTCCTGTGCAGGGCAGCCAAAGAAGACCCAGACAATCAGCTGGGACTCAGGAGTCAGAGAATAGATGGGGACAGGACCAGTCAGAGGTGTATTCAAACTACTCAAAATGTCCACTACCAGTTCTCCAGAACGGGTCAGAACCTGCTGAATACCACCTCTGGTTGACCCCCTCTTCTTTGAGCTGCAGTGGCGCAATGGTTAGAGTGCACTACCGCAGGCCACTTCTGACTGACTGCAGTTTCTCACCAGGCTCAAGGTTGACTCAGCCTTCCATCCTTCCGAGGTGGGTAAAATGAGGACCCAGATTGTTGGGGGCAAGAGGCTGACTCTGTAAGCTGCTTAGAGAAGGCTGTAAAGCACTATAAAGCGGTATATAAGTCTAAGGCCTATTGGTAAGGGCTATTCGTGGCTGCCACTTTAGATCAGCATGGTGTCTGTCCCTTACCTTGGTCTGCCTAACAGAGATGACATTAACCATGTGTTCTTGCATAAAATATTTATAAATTTTATATGAAGATTATTATAGGTCCATGATGATGAACCTATGGCACGCATGCCAGAGGTGGCACACAGAGCCCCCTCTGTGGGCATGCGAGCCGTCGCCCCAGCCCAGCCACGCATGTGTGCGTGCCTCCTGCTGGCCAGCTGGTCTTTGGGTCTTTGTCACGCATGTGCATGGAGTGGGGTGCATGTGAGGGGGGTGACACACATGCATGAGGATGTGTGCAAATGCCTGGGGGATGTGCGCACATGTGTAGGGAGGGTATGTGTGCATGCATGGGGGGATGTGTGCACATGCCTGGGGGATGTGCGCACATGTGTAGGGGCGGGGTGCATTCATGAGGGTTGTGAGCATCTGCATGGGGATGCAGGCATGCATGCTTTGGACACAGGTTAGCCATCACTGTTACAGGTACCCAGAAGCCAAATGAATTGTGCCTTTTCTGCCATAGCACCTATCCTTTGGAACATCACATTCTCCAAAATCAGACTGGCCTTAACCTTGCTGTCCTTCTGTACAAAGTTGAAGACTTGGATGCAGGGGTGGGATTCAAATTTCTTGACAACTGGTTCTGTGGCCATGGCCTAATTTGTGGGTATGGCTTGGTGGTCATGTGACTGGGTGGATGTGGCTTGCTGACTGGGGTGGTGGTCATGTGACTGGTTGGGTGTGGCTTTTATGTAAATATTGTAAATATTGATGTAAATATTGATTTTTTTTTATTTAAAAAAAAAGAGAGCAACTTTTACCCAAAATCAGACAAAGCAGATTGAGTTGCTTGCAGAACCACAGATTCACTCGCAGATCTACCTTTCTGCAATCTGCTGCCTGAGTTTGCACTGAAAAATAGAAGCTTCAGTCCTAAGGAAGGTTCAGCTCTGCTCTCAGGTCACTTCTCCTTCACCCTCCAACCCCCTGAATACCACTCCTGACTGGGCCTCAAGGAAGCCTTTTGGGTGAAGGCAAAGCAGTACAACAGTGATTTAGATTAGCTAGAAAGCAAGAAATCTGACAGGAGGGGAGGGGAGGAGCCAGCCAGTGGCACGATTTGCCGGTTCTCCGATCTGCACAGAATCATAACAACCGGTTCTATAGAACTGGTCTGAACTGGTAGAATCCCACCGCTGCTTGGATGTCCTCAACAGACAGAGGTATCAGGCTGTTTAGTTGGTCCATTGAGAGAGGCTTCTGTCCATTGTCCTGTTAGGTTAATCGTTGGTGACTTTTTCAAAAAATCTGCTAATGTTGTTTCTTATGGTTGTATGAATTGCTGGCAACCCAGAGTTGCATTTTTTAGGGTGAGCGGTCATATGCATCTATTAAATCAATCATTTATTTGCTTGCTAATGTCTCCAGAAGCTTTTGCCTCTTTTCCTAAGCCTTACACTTGTGGTAGTAAGTGAAGTGGATCAGGACTGATTTTATAGCACATTCAACTTGCCTTCACAGATGGGAAAAGGGACAGGTTTCAGGAAGAACAAGAAAAAGCTGCAACATTTGGAGGAAGAGACACGAAGTTACAATAATGATTATTTCTTGCTGTCAAAGGCTTTCCAGCAAGGCAGAAAAGCCTTCAGCCAGTTGTGTTCCAAGCCCCGTGTTTTCGTTGGTGAGTCATTCTTAAGGAACTCAATGGGGAAAGACAGCACATAATCACTTTCAGCAATGCTTGGCCTTGGTTATCTCTTCCTCTAGTGCAGGGATGTCAAACTGGATTTCTTTGAGGGCCAGATCAGCATGGTAGTTCTCCTCTGCGGGCTGGCTGTGGTGGGTGGGACGGATGCTTCCTGTAGCATCCTGCCAGCCAAAATGGGGCGTGGGGAGGGGGCCCACAGGTGCACCTGTTTTCACCCTCCATGGCCTCCTGCAGCACCGTTTTCAGCCCTGTTTTGGGCTTGTTTTGGGCCCATTTTGGGGTCTGTTTTGGGCCTATAATTGACCCATTTTGAGCCTGTTTTCAGCCTGCTTTTTGGCCCAGTTTTCAGCCTATTTTTGGGCTGTTTAATAGCCATCTTCGGCCCATTTTTTCAGCCCACTTTCAGCTGGCAGAGTGCTGCAGGAGGCCATGGAGGATGAAAACGAGGTGCGGGAAGACCCCCCACACGTGGCCCATGTTACCCACCAGAGGCACCATGGGCCAGTCCCTTGATACTTCCAGGCCAGTCCCGCAGCCCGGATCCAGCCTGTGGCCCTTGAGTTTGACACTGCTGCTCTAGTGTGAATCTGCACAACCTTTAGTGTTTTTAGGGATGTGCACTGTTTTGAATTCAGGCTCCAAACAACAACAAAAAATGTTTGCTTGCCTTTGCGCTTCCATGCACACAGAAGTTTACAAAATATAGAATAACAGGTTTTTTTTTTTTGCTAAAACAAAAAAATTTGGGGCAAAAATACACAGGTGGCTAGAAAAGATAATAGGGGAATATATAGATTTTAAACCTGAACTGTTTTTTATTAGGGGTGATATCAGAAAAATTTGATAAGAAAACTATGTATTTAGTATTACATGTCTTAACAACAGTGAGGATTATCTTTGCACAGTATTGGAAAAATGGAGAAACGCCGCAAGATGAAGAGATAATTAAGTAGATACTAGACTGTGCAGAAATGGGCAGACTTACATTGAAAATGAAACAGAAAGAAGATCCAGAATATTATCAAACATGGAACTTATTTTACCACTGGTTCAGTGGTGGGATTCAAAACTTTTTACTACCGGTTCTGTGGGCGTGGCTTGGTGGGCATGGTGTCGCTTGGTGGGCATGGCTTGTGGGCATGGCAGGAAAGGATACTGAAAAATCCCATTCCCTCCCCACCCCACTAACCTGCTTTCCAGCTCCGTTCTCCTGTGCAGGGCAACAAAAGAAAGTCCAGCCAATCAGCTGGGACTCAATGGGAGGCAGAGAAGAGATGGGGGTGGGGCCAGTCAGAGGTGGTATTTGTCGGTTCTCCAAACGACTCAAAATTTCCGCTATCGGTTCTCCAGAACTGGTCAGAACCTGCTGAATACCACCTCTGCAGTGGCTGGAAAAAAGGGGTGGAGAGTAATCTATATATTTAAGCAAATTAAATACCCTGACAGCACAATGTTGGTTAAGCACCAAGAAATGTAATTAATAGAAAATTAATAAAATGGATGAAAAAATACAGAATGACGGAGCAGGAAGGGATCTTAGAGCAACAGCCCCCGACCTTTTGGGCACTAGGGACCAATTCCATGGAGAGAAGTTTTTCCATGGACTGGAGGGGACATGGTTTTACATGCTGCCTAAATCCCACAGATGGGGCTTGTTTGCGTGTCCCGGTTTCTGGCATGCCACGGACAGGTACCGGTCATGACGAGGGGTTGGCGATCCCTGCCTTAGAGGTCTCCTGGTCCAAACCCCTGTTCAAGTCGAAGACCCTATACCATTCCAGACAAATGGTTGTCCAATCTCTTCTTAAAAAACTCCAGGGATGGACAGTGGTGGGTTTCCAAACTTTTTCCCAGTGTAGCCCCAGCTCTAGAAGCTAATCCTTATAGCTGTTAAAATAAAAGTTGCTTTTAGAACATGGAATAAGAGGCTTAGAAGGGACCTCCTAGCTCAACCTCTGCCCACAGCAGGAAAGCCTATACCATTTTGGAATTTCTTTGGGCCTGATGGGGTGGTTACACATGAACGTAAGAAGAATAACAGAATAAGAATTGCACGGCACCATTGAGGTCCTCCAGTCCAATCCAATGCCCAAGCAGGAGCCCCTATACCTGTGATGGTGAACCTATGGTATGCGTGCCACAAGTGACATGCAGAGCCATTTGTGCTGGCACGCGAGTTGCAGGCAAACTTACCTCACTGCGCATATGCGTGCCTCACAGCTGATTTTTTTGAGTGGTGGTGGTGGTGGTTTGAGGTCTTTTTTGGCCTCCTAGAGGCTTGGAAAAAGCCTCTGCAAGGCTTCTCAGGCCGAATTATAGGCCCCTTTCATCACTTCCTGTAATACCGGAAGTGACAAAACGGGTCTGTAATTCGGCTTGAAAAGCCTTGCAGAGGCTTTTTCCAAGCCTCTGGGAGGCTGAAAAAGACCTCAAACCAGCCAAAAAAATCAGCTGTGAGGCGCAGTGCAGGTAAGGGGATGGGGTGGGGAATTGCGCGCACATGCGCAGGGGGCGTGGGGAGGGGGTCACGCAATGCATTCTGGGTGCTGGCACGCGAATGCAGGCGCACTGGCACATGTGCAATTTTTGACACAGGAGCCCAAAATGGTTAGCCACCACGGCCCTATACCATTCCAGAAAATGGCTGTCCAATCTCTTCTTACAAACCTCCAGGGATGGGCAGTGGTGGGTTTCCAATTTTTTTCCTACTGGTTCAGAGAGAGCGCTTTGCGCGTGCCCACGGGGCTCAAGGACCGCTCTCTGTGTCAACGCTGGTGAGCTGTGCTGTTTTTTGGCTCAGCTGAGGTGCGGCAATCCACTCTGTTGCACGAATCAGCTGAGCTAAAAACAAGGGAATATAGGAAATGGCGGGGGTGGGTGGGCGGGGCCAGCCAGAGGTGGTATTTGCCGGTTCTTTGAACTACTCAAAATTTCCACTACCGGTACGCCAGAACCGGTCCAAACTGGCTGAATCATCTCTGGTGATGGAGCATTCACAAACTCCGGAGGCAAGCCATTTGCTAATTAATTGTCTCACTCTTAGGAAATTTCTCCTTAATTCAAAGATTAATTCGAAGTATTGCCCAGCTCTGTAAAAGCTCCCCTCTTTGCCCCAGTGTTCTATAAAAAGTAAAATAAAGCAACTCCAAGTCTAGCCTTGTGCTGTTCCAGCCAGTCTATGGGAATTGGACAGTTACTTAGGAATTATGAGCTGTCCCCTTAAGGGAATGTATCATGGTAAATGTAGTTAAAGGTATCCTGGGAAATGTAGTTGATGTCACGTGGCCACATCTGTAATCCTGATTGGTCACTAAATTGACCCTCGGGGGGTTGAGGGAGGTTTCCCTCCATTCTTGCCTGGACTGATGAACTGATAGTAGCTTTTTCTACCGCTATGAGATGGGTTAGGAGATAACCATCTTTCACCTGCAAGGCTGATATACAAAGGATTGGTCATTAAAGAAGAACTTTGTCACAAATGTGAGTTATGAAGATACCTGATGTACCAATACATGTACTGTACTTTGTTATGGATGTTTTGTGGAATTTTATCTATCTGCATCTGCACAGCTACAAATCCACCTCTGTGCAAGATACAGGAAAAGCCTGACTAGTGGTTGTTGACTCCGCACCGCTTTCTTGGCAGTAGTATGGCAATGGTACATTCCTGCTGTCTTCTACTTTTTAAAAATGACTTTCTAGTCTAGCCAAAGCCCTGGATGCTAAGCAGGACTTGAGTCTATTTAGCTTCTGATATCAGCCGAGGATGGCCATATGCTGGTTTCTCTCTCGGGCCCCCTTCTCTACTACATGGAATAAGGATGTCAAGTAATGTTGCAGTGCCATCTATTGGTGGAGAAGTAGATGCTGGGCTTCACAGCAACCTTTGTGGATGGTTGTGGTTCTCACAATCCTCAGTACTCTGCATCAATAAAGGGGAATATTTGTAGCTCAGGGTTGAAATGAGGGGACCTTGGTGCTCTCTGAGCTTGGTGGTTTTCTTGCAGACGTTTCATTATCTAATATCATCAGTGCACTGTCGATGTCCCAAAGATGCTCCCCTTCCCAAGATTCAGCAGATCATTTGCATTTAAAAGAAAAAGGCCGCTCTTTTGAAGACAGCAAAGTCCACATTTTGGACAGAGAGGACCTCTGGTTTGAAAGAGGAGACAAAGAGGCCATCTACGTCAAAACAGAACAGCCCTCTCTCAACATCATCTATCTCCAGTCTAAAACACAGTCCTTTCAACAGTTCCAAAAAGGCTCTACAGCCATTAGCACTACTCAGGTGACCCCCAAGGACACAGATAAACCTCCAGGTGGCCTCAACGACTCTCTATAAAGAATGCAAATGACCAGCTGTCTGCAAGGAGTATAAATCCTTCCATTCACCACCATCCCGTCAGAGCTGAAGAAGCTTCTTGCATGAGATGTGAAGCATCTTCCAAGAAAAATTAGAAAGTCCAGTAGCATCTTCAAAAAAAAAGCACACAACTCTAACCTTTGAAACAACCATGATGTGGATGACTGAGAATCTCCATAGACATTGCATTGAGTGTTATAGAGTTATATTTTTCGTACATAAAATGTTAATTGGAAGAAGCTGTATCTGGCATAGAATGTGCTGGTATGAAGGTATAAGAGCAGTTTGGTGCACTCATGTAACACGGCTACTTGTGAATCACAGCCTCCTGATACATTTTTGGATGAAATTCAAGGTGCTGGTTGGTCATCCACAAAGTTTCCCATGGTAGCTTTGATTATTTGTGAGGTTGCTTGTCTCCAAATATCTCAGTCTGTCCACAACTACACAACACCATCTGATGGGACCTAGGATGCATTATGTCCTATTATTCTGTTTTTCCTTCTATGATCACCAAACAAAGTCCAGAGTAATATAGGATCTCCGGCCAGAGGCAGGGGATTGGACTCAAAGGCCTCCAAAGTCCCTTCTAGCCTGACCAGAGTGACCAGACGAACAGCTGGATGGCAAAGAAAAAGGAGATGCAGAGCTGCAGCCGGAGAGCTCAGGGGCCCCACTGGAAATATAGGATGCACTAGGCGCGTAGCTGCAGCTGGCCAATGGGGATGAGGGGGAGTCGCCTCCTCCATCTGATCCACGGTATTTGGAGGCAAGCAGGGCAGAGCAGAGGCAGGCTCAACAGAGGTCAGCAAGGCAGCACATGAGGAGGCAGCCTCACTTCTAATGAGCTATACCGACAGAGGGTCTATTTCAGCGGTAGTCAACCTGGTCCCTACCGCCCACTAGTGGGCGTTCCAGCTTTCATGGTGGGCGGTAGAGGTTTTGTCCCCTACTTTATAAATCACCATTACTGTGGAACCGGTGGGCAGTTAGAGAAAATTTTACTAACAGAGATACAAAAATGGGCGGTAGGTATAAAAAGGTTGACTACCCCTAGTCTATTTAATCAGATGAATGGAGGTTGTTATTGGATTCTTATCTTATTCTACTGCACCAAAGGGAATTGGAAGTCAACGCCTTTTCTTTCTTTCCCCCCTCTTTTATACCCTTCTCCCTCCCCTATTTTTCCTATTATTTTCTTTTGTATTTTTGCATTTTATATTATAAACTATTTTTTTTAAAAAAGGAAACAACCCATTCTCCTGCTGTGTGCATGCTTTGCCTTCGTGACTTCGGTTTCCTCGACTCTGGATTGTGCTGCGCTTTGACTATGTGTTTAGAACCTGGATTTGTTCATGGATTTTGGACTTCTATCTTGGAGTTCGCAGACTTTTGCTTTTGGATTTGGTAATCTTGTGTAACTACTGAGCAGTGTTGGATTTAATAGGAGTTTGCATTGGGTGCAAGTAGAGACCTAGGGGATTAACATTAAGGGCTTTGATTATCACTAAATTCCTTAAAATCCTTGTGTGTGTTGTGCATGTGGACTAAAACAGGACCTTATTCTATGTTCTATGTCTTGCTGAGCTACTCTGGATGGTAAGGTAGTCAATCAATTTGAGGGATAAATTCCAATAAAAGTATAAAGGGATGTAAAACAACTGAGCTCAGATTTACGAGATTTTGAACTCTTGCACACCTCCTTTGTTATGATAACAATGGTAGTAGTAAGGCTGCTGAAATGTTATATGCAGAATTGCTCATGCAGCACTTCTAACCTCTAACTAAACAAGTTTTATTTTGCTTTGCAGACACAGCCCTCTTATGACACTGGACATGAATTACACGATTGCTTCAATTGTCAAATGTATTCCCCTTTAATAGTGGACATATATTTGCAATAGGAAAAACAGCACATAAAACCACTTTGCCACTTGAATTTGGACCAATCTTCCACAACCAGACTGCAAGCAACATGCATCCTATTAAATGATCTGATCTGCCATTAAATGCTCTTTCTCTGGTTCAAGTTTGATTTCTACCCCTGATAGCGACTTACAGTAATTTCACACAAAACACGGGATATGGGAGGTATCAAACAATAATCTAATTGTATGATCTTTCCCCAGAACCTGAATTTTGAAAAATGAAACAGAACATACAATTTCAAATATAAAATTGTGAAAGCACTGAAGTTCAGAGGAAGTCAAGAGATTTCCAGAACAATTAAGCATAAACATTTTCATAAGTAGAAACAAATGCATTGGAGACATTCTAAAATATTAGTTTTTTTGCTAAAATAAAAACAAGACGCCTTTGGCTTCTACATCTAAAGCTGATAAATAAATGAATTTATATGATAAATTAGAAAATATGAGTTTAGAGTAAAAGATGGAGGGTGGGAAGAACACTCTTTCTTTTACTTCCTAGATATAAAAATGGACTGCAGATTCTTAATATTTGTACAAGCAAAACTTGTATCAGTGAACTACACACAGGGTGAGCAGTCCATCTATTTTTTTTTTAACTTGCCTCACTAGCAAATTTTTAGATAAAAATACGTTTCCTTTGAATACAGGCACATAAACTTCAACACATGACCACAATATTTCTAAGGTTTACTACATCAATGGAAAATGAATTGTGATGTTAGCTTATTTCACTCACGGACATGCTCCCAGATTTTTTTTTTTTTTAAAGCCACAAAAATCTTTCATGAAAACGTCTTTTTCTAGCAAATGTACAACTAGATTCTGGTTAAGCAGAATCTAAACACGTGAAATATTTTTTCCTGCTACAAATTATTCTTTCAACATAGAGATACAATACAGTATTTGTAAAAGGTTCCACTTCTGTTGATAGTTTAAGATTCTTGTATGACCCGGCTTGTATGAGTACCAGAATAAAACATATAGGAGTATTAATCTATTGTGCAATGCTAGTAAGGTTTAACAACCCAAACAGGAATTCTATTACCAGAATTCTGGTCATCTCCCTATTCACAGGGCTGCAATTCTTGAAAGATAAACATGTGATAGGTAGTGGCAAGGGACATTTGTATGAGGAATGGGTAAGGTCAAAATTATAAGGAAAAATGGAAAATCCAAGAGAAACATTCTAGTTTATTTTCCCAAATTAGGAATTAAAAATAAACCATGTGCATGTTTTCCTTATTTAAGAATAAAGAGTGAATATATTCCTTTCACTTAAAAACAATACTATTATAGTCTGGCCTAAGATTCAAAGGTTGCAATCTGGTACTAGTGAATGATTCTGAGAACTAAACTCACCATCTTTGGGGACTAGGGAGGGATAACTAAATCCTGAAATTTGGCAGCCCATGGCAATCCTACTGAAATTAGACAGCTTGGTATGGTGGACCATAAAGCAGGTTTCAGCCAAGAGTACAGGAATACTAAGTATAGTCTGGGTTGAAGTCCCGTGTGCCACATAATGGGGTGAGTTCCCGTTACTTGCTCCAGCTCCTTCGAAAGATGCAAAAGCAAGTAGATAAATAGGTATCACTTTGGTAGGAAAATAACAGAGTTCTGTGTATATGCCAAGTGCTGATCACATGATCCCAGGAACTGTCTCTGGGCAACGCTGGCTCCCTTGTCCAAGAAACAGAGATATTCATAGTGTCTTAGAGTTGGATAAGACTGACAGAGAAACCTTTCCCTTTTATTGCAATATTAATCATGCCTACCGTTGCCTTTCTTGATTGCATGTATGCAATATATTGCACATTTGCTAAGAGCTTTTATGTCTCCTATAACCATCAGAGCACCAACATTCAATTGTCTGCTAAAGATAGTATTATAATACTGTGGGACGAGGGGGAGGGGCAGGTTGTAAGTCAATAGACGCAATGTTCCTGGGAAGATCAACTTAGCAACTGAAAACATAGGCTGAGCAGAAACCATCCGCAAAATATTTTTCATGCCCAGCTGACATATTTAAAATATGAAGAATATGGAGAAAGAACCTGGGGAAGAAAGGAAGGAGAAAAATGTAGGTCACTGAGAAAATTCTGTGGAGCAGTGGATGATATTTTGGGGCTGTTTATCCCTCAATGCTTTGGGCGGAGAGTTATTTCAGAAACATTGTGCGGAGAAGAAAACAAAAGATTTCATCTGAAATTGAGAACGAAAGTTGTTCTTGTTTTAACAGAAATTTCTACCTTATTCACACTGAAGAAAGAATATAAATATATGTACAAAGGCCACTATTGCTATGTCTGCCTCTTGTCAAGCTAGGAGTTCTGTTGCATCCCAAACCGATAATAATCCCTTCTGTTCCTAAGACCTTAGTTCTTAATACTACACCCACTTTGGGGGACAATAAAATGGTGCTGTTGAACCGAGATAGCAGCTGCGAGACAATCTCAACATAAACACAGATTTTCCCCACCACCCCTCTTGAAAGTGTATATATGAATGGCTTGGGTTGGGTGTGTACATCTCAGTGCTTTAGAAAACAACAGATGTGTTCCAAAACATTCTTTTGAACGCCACGCCTATTCGATGGACAAGTTGGACTCTGTTTGAGATTTGAGCGGGTGTCAAAATCAGCTAGGATGTAGTGGAACGGGTGGGCCTCTTTCCGATGCTATAATTTCCATCTTCTTAAAGCCAGGGTGGTGCTGCATCCATAACACACCGTTGTTACAAAGGAAAAGATCTGCAGTGAAAGAGGAGAAGAAATAAAAATGAAATGTGTATCAAAGTTTGGTGTTTGCGCTGGTCTTTAATGTTCGTTTCCTAAATTATTATTTTCACACAACAAAACATTGCACATTGAGCTTCTTGAGGCATTCAGCGTTTCATAAACTTAATGTTTGTATTTGGCTTACTTCATAGGGGAGGGAGCGTGCACTCACATGGGTGATGGATGATCTTTTGTTGTATGGTGGACAAAAAAGCCAATACTGGGTATGTCTGCGGAGATTCTCAGTTATCCAGGACATGGTTGTCCCAAAGGTGCTTTCCCAAGAGGCACTAGACTTTCTGGATTTCTTTGAAGACGTTTTGCTTCTCATCCAAGCTTTTTCAGCTCCATAGACACATTGAGTTGTAAGTAGTTTGGGCGGTGGTCTTACAGGTAGTCCTCACTTAATGACAAGTCTTAACTTCAAAGTTATGATAAATCACCCCCCAAATTACTTACAATTCAACGTTTATGGAGCAGAAGAAGCTTCTTGGATGAGAAGCGAAGAAAAACCAGAAAGTCCAGCTGCCTATTGAAAAAGCACCTTTGGGACAATCCTGGTTACCTACATGCTTATTTGCAACCCTGAAGACCGTGAATACTTAAGAGAGAATGCAGTGCAGTGGTTGGAGCAGAAGTTCTCAACCTTTAAGGTGCTAAGGAAGAGAATGTGAAGAGCAGGCTGTGGGCACTTTTGCAAAATAGTAGCCTACAGGAGAAGGCTTACACCATGGCGGCTAGAGGGCTCACCACCTAGCCACACTGATGATCCTTCTTCCTATTTGTTAGTGCTACTTTCACCTGCTGGTGGTAATAGGCAGCGTGGAAGAAGGGCTCATCCCCTCTATTGGGACCCACAATTTTGGTGCTGCCTGGGAAGAAGGGTTAAAACAGCCTCAACCTCCTTATAACTGCAGAGTTTGTCTCTTAAAAGGGGAACTGAAAGTGAGTGTGGGTGCGTCAAGACGGGAGTCAAGCCAGGAAGGCAGTAGAGATGCCTCCCACCCCAAAGATAAACAGTCTTCAAGGACAAGAAATCTGCAATTCTTGGAGCTGCAAGACCAGCTGAGAAGCAGAGATGAGAACAGGGGAGGAAAAAAAAAGACTGACCACAGCCTGCAAGCCCACTGCTTGGAGCAGCCCAGATGCAGAACTCCAGAAACCAGCGGCAGAAAACTGTGAGGGCTGGCAGAAAGAGAAGTCCGTTTGTCTTCCTTTAGAGGAGTGAAAAGGGTTTTTACGTGCACACAGACTGCGATGGGCCACAGGAGCAGAAGTCCCATCAAATGACTATCATAATTCAGTCATTAAATGAATGGTCATAGAAGTGGTGCGGAGGCCTAGAGGTGGAGCTCTCGTCTCAAAATTAGGAGGTTGTGAGTTCAATCCTAGGTAGAGGCAGATATTTCTCTCTCTGAACACAGTGAGAATATGTCTGCTGAACAAAACTCGGCACTGGCGACAGGAAAGGCATCCGGCCAGCAAACACTCTGCTAGCTCCATCAGTTGCCCAGCATCCACCCTGCAAGGGATTATGGGGTCATTAAAAGAAGACGATGGTTCAATGAATGGTTATAATTCGAGGACTAACTGTAGTTAGATTTGGCTGATCACAGAACATCCCTGAGCGATACTCACCGCAGCTGCTATGCTTAAATTATATTCATGGCTATCTAGAAGTGCTCCGTGGGTGGTGATGTTGGAGGCGAAACTGGTGGTCTTAAGGGGGTGACTATGCAAAGATGTTGTTGCAGTTTGCAGTAAGAAGGTCCCAAAGTAGAAGACAAAGACGGCTGCGTGGTAAAGGAAATCCTGGAGGGAGCAAAAATGCAAAAGTAAACATTGAGAAGACAAACCTTTGCAGGAATCAAATGACTGGCTGTGCAAAATAGATTATGTCCCACATCATCCCATTATTCTTATATGTATAAAAGGGTTTCAAAGTATTTCTAGCAGGACAACCAGATTCTGTAACAGCTTCGTTCTCTATGCCATCCAGCTGGTAAACTCACAAAGATTCTTTTTTCTTGCCATATCCATGGACACATCCAAACTAGACTGTGTCGTTTCTCTGTGTCATGTAATAGAAGTGGGTATATGCATAATTTTGCATTTATTTATTTATTCAGTCAGTCAGTCATGTTTTTTGTAGTGTATATTGGAGGTAGTGATCCTTTGAGAGCTGTATGCAGTGAAATTTCATTTTAATCTATGCCGATTAGTGACAATAAAGTTATTCTAAGTCTAACCAATGAGAGCATGCCATTCGTTTCTGCACTTACAGGATGGACAGAAGTCCATCAAATCGCCAGAATTTAAATGAGGACTCCAATTTCTGTTAAAGATAGAATGAAGGACTGAATGTCTATGGAGATTTTCAAGGTCATCTTTGTCCCAAACATGCTTTTCAAAAGGCAGCTGGACTGTCTTGTTTTTTTTCCTTGAAAACATTCCCTTCTCATCCAAGAAGCTTCTTCAATTTGTATTGAGAAGAAGCTTCTTAGAATGAGAAGTAAATGTTTGAAGGAAAAAAATAACCACGTATATGTATACATCCAAACTAGACTGTGTTGTTTCTTTGTGTCATATAATACAGGTCGGTATATGCATAATTTTATATTAATTACAGGCACAGTGGTTAGAGTGTTGTACTGCAGGCCACTTCTCCTGACGATCGGCTGCCTGCAATTCGGCAGTTCAAATCCCACCAGGCTCAGCCTTCCATTCTTCTGAGGTGAATATTGTTGAGGGTAATATGCTGACTCTGTAAAACTGCTTAGATAGCACTATAAAGCGATATATAAGTTTAAGTGCTATTGCTAATTAATTAATTAATTGTCATGTCTATGTAGTGTATATTGGAGGTGCTGACCCTTTGAGAGAAATATACAATGAAATTTCATTTTAAGGTATGCAGATTAGTGTACATTCAAAGTGACCATAAAGTTATTCTAAGTCAAAGTCAGAATTAATTTGCAGAGGTTTTTTTTTGGCCTCAGGGCTGGGATTACAACACAATACCCAGGAGCTGTCATTCCTGGGGTCCTGCTCTTTATGCAACTATTAACCAGGAATGATCCTGTTTAGCATTGGAGGCCAAAGGTGGGCAGAAGCAGTTGAACTACAGAGGAGTATTTTTACTGAAAGGAATGCATAAGGTAATATATTATCACTCTCAGGGTGATCCTGCTGCTGTTCTCCCTTCTTGCCTGCAGCTCCCAAAGCTGAATCAAGAAAACGTGACCCTCCGTTGAGGCCAAGCATAGAGTAGATGCAATTTTTTTTAAATAACAAGAGCTCTTTAAGTCTACCCATCCAATTTCTACCCCTGTGGGGGGTGTTCCAGAGATGGTATTTTCAGCAGGTTCTGGCCAGTTCTGAAGAACCAGTAGCAGAAAATTTGAGTAGTTCGGAGAACTGGCAAATATCACCTCCGACTGGCCCTGTCCCATCTATTCTCCGCCTCCCGAGTCCCAGCTGATTGGCTGGGTCTTCTTTTGTTGCCCTGCACAGGAGAACGGAGCTGGAAAGCAGGTTAGTGGGGTGGGGAGGGAATGGGGATTTTGCAGTAACCTTCCCCCTGCTGTGGGGAGGATATGGAGATTTTGCAGTATCCTTCCCCTGCCACGTCCACCAAGCCACACTACACCCACCAAGCCACACCCACAGAACTGGAAGTAAAAAAAATTGAATCCCACCACTGGTATGTTTGTTAGTCTTAACTCTTGGAGAAGGTAGGGGTGTTTTGGCAACGTTTTCAGAAGTAGCATGCAATTTCCTCCTTCCTCTTCCAGAGGCTAAGAGGAAGTGGCTGTCCCAAAATCACCCAGCTGTTTTTGTTTCTAACACGGGACCAGAGCTACTTTGGTCTCAAGGCTATGGCACCAGGCTAGAAACCAGGAGACTGCGAGTTCTAGTCAGGGGTGGATTTCAAAACATTTAGCAAAGGGTTCTCTGCCCGGTGGCTGGGTGGGTGTGGCTATGGTGGCTGTGGGCTAGTCAGCCTCCTGCACCATAGCGGGGGGATGGGGGGGTGTTTTTGTCCTCCCTAGGCTCCGGAGGCTTCCCTCGAGCCTCCAGGAGGGCGAAAACAGCTTCCCTGGGCTCCGGAGGCTCTCTGGAAGCCAAAAATAGGTCCATTTCCAGCCTTCCCGAACTTCCAGGAGGCCTGTTTTTCACCCTCCCTGAGCCTCTGTGCATGACCTGCATCCAAAACAGGCCGAGTAGGGACTTCTGGGAGGGTCGGGGCGGGGTGGAAAGGGCTAGCCAGGAGTTGGATTTGGGGGTTCTCCAAAATGCACAGAAACTTAGCTAGGTCCTAGTTTAGGCATGAAACTTGGCTGGGTGACTTTGGGCTAATTACTAGGAGTGTGAGTTCCAGTCCCACCTCAAGCCTGGAAGGTGGCTGGGTGACTTTCGTCCCAGTCCCTCTCTCAGCCCAAACCACCTCACAGGGTTGGTGTTGTGGAGAAAATGGGAGGATTGAGGAGAACTAGTTACGTTTGGCACCTTGAGTTATTTATAAAAACAATAAAGGTGCGATATAGATAAATAAATAGATGAAACAAGGACTTTATTTAAGGGGTGAGTTCTTGCTATTTTGAATGACAGGATAGGACCCTATCCATAAAAACAAATCAAAACTAATACAATTTCTTTATATATATAATTTATAGAACTATACATTATGTAAATAAGTACACTTTATTGGTTTAACAGCCCATTGCACAATAGGGACTTTAGGCAGGGCACAGAGGATTAAAATCCCAAATTTAAAAAAAAGAGAAAATACTAATCTGAAACAATAACAAATAAAACATATTATTGAGTCTATAAACATTCCATTTTCAACCAATGAAGACTAAAACAAGAAATACACCAGCATGGCTCACTAACTCTCGCAGACCAAATGCCCGAGAGAACATTCAGATCTTCAGTTTCTTATTGAATGGCCTAACAAACAGGATTTGGGGGAACAGGGCTACAGTGGAAGCACAATCTTCTCTGCCCTTCATTGATCCATGTATGTGCACATAAATACCAACAGAAGAAAATATTTTTAGCTCAGGGTCCTTGGTGCTGCTCTCTGAACTTGGTTGTTTTCTTGCAGACATTTCATTACCCAACTAGGTAACATCATCAGTGCTAAACAGGGAGTGCTGGGTTTGCTCTTTGTATAGATAGATACAAGGGACTTGCCTGGTCAGTGGTGGTGGAGTGTTCTTGGTGGTTCCTTACACATGCACATAAGTGCTACATGTAGGTGTGTACTCCTAAATGTATCACAATCTGTTGGATCACCTTTGCAATGAACTGACTTCCATATAAGTACTATCTGAGGAAATTCTGCTTTTATTCAGGCCTATAAAACTCCCTGGACCTGTATACTTATAATTCCCAAAAGCCCTTCAAAAGAAACTTTGTCTTATCTTGAATAAACTTATCATCATGAAATGAGTGGATCTGTCCTCTCATTGATTGCTAATTGGTTTGAAAAACAGAAAGCCAAGACAGGGAAAAATAGAGATTTTTCTCAACAAGGGGGAAATTAGATGGACCTATTGATTTTTCCAGGAAGCATTCATAATGTTCTTATGCCAGAGAACATAAGAAAAACTGTTGGCCAGTCTCCTCCAGAGGTTTACTGTTTCTCTTGTAAATGCCTGATGATGACTGTGAACTCAATCAAATTGTATCCCTCAAGCATTTTCAGTCACATCTCTGAATAGAGCTCTGTTAACAAACCATTCAACAATCAGCATGGTTTGTATGAAGCCCAGGAAGAAGAAGAAAAAACATTCATTCAATTTTAATTTTAATACAAGTCTATTTAATTTGCATTTCCTCATTCTCCTAGGTGAATAACAGAATTGGAAGGAACATTGGAGGTCCTCTAGTCTAACCCTCTGTTCTTTCATCAAACTTGGGCATCTATGAGTTGAATCTGCAGATCAGTGTATCCTTTGGACATAATTATGTACAATGATGTTTTACACCTCAGAAAATTGATACCAAAATTTGGGTCAATTGATTCTCCAAAGCACCAGAAGGCAGGACAAGAAACAATGGATGGAAACTAATGGAGAGAAGCAGTAACTTCCTAACAATGGGGACAATTAACCAGTGGAACAGCTTGCCTTCAGAAGTTATGGGTGCTTCATCATCGGAGGTTTTTAAGAAGAGACAGTCACCTGTCTGAAATGATATAGGGCCATAATGGCGAATCTATGGCACGTGTGCCACAGGTGGCATGCATAGCCATTTTGTAGGCATGTGAGCTGCAGACAAGCTTACCTCAGTGTGCATGCGTGCACCTCACAGCTTATTTTTAGCCAGTTTGAGGCCTTTTTCGGCCTCCCAGAGGCTTGAGGAAGGCTTCTGCAGGCTTTGCAGGCTGAAAACTAGCCCCGTTTCATTACTTCCTGTTTGTTCTGACAATACTGGAAGTGATGAAACGGGACTGGTTTTTGGCCTGTAAAGCCTGCAGAAACCTTCCTCAAGCCTCTGGGGGGCTGAAAAAGGCCTCAAACCGGCTGAAAATCAGTTGTGAGGCGCAGCGCAGGTAAGGGGGCAGTGGGGGGGGTGGGGTGGGGATTGCGCGCGCATGCAGAGGGGGCATGGGGGTACACACATTGCCTTCTGGGTGCTGGCCCACGAGCTCGAGCGTGCAAACACGCACACAATTTTTGGCACAGGAGCCCAAAAAGGTTAGCCACCACTGGTATGAGTTCTCCTGTTTGAGCAGGAAGCTGGACTAGAAGACCTCCAAGGTCCCTTCCAGCTCTATTGTATTTAGTATACGGGAGAAAATTGTGTCAGGAATAAATGCATGCCAAACTTAGCGTTTTTTCAGGTGGATTTAAAAATAAAAACAAAACCAACACTGAAATCCTCATGACGCAGCTGATCTGAACAGGGTCATTTTAAATTTCAGTGTTCACTTTAATACTGAGCTATGGGTCTTTCCTTGTTTACTGTGCAAACAAAGGCAGAATTAAAGTTAACACATCTTGTGAGTTTGCAGCTTTCCAGAGCAAAGGTGCCCTTGCAATCTTTCCACTCAAACTCAAAAAGAATAAACAAAAGAAAGCCAAAATCCACAACAAAGGCATCAAGAGAACACACAAGTAAATCACCATGAACTTCCATCTTTACAAGTTCACATACATGAACAAACATTAAAAAAAATAACAGCAGTATACCACAATGACATTAATGGAATTGCTCATCCTGTGGATTTATGGCACGGTGAATTCTTTTGGATTTGGGCCTGTATACTCAGCAATTTAGAATTAGAATTAGAATTCTTTATGGGCCAAGTGTGATTGGACACACAAGGAATTTATCTTAGTGCAAATGCTCTCAATATACCATAAAAGAAAAGATACATTTGTCAAGAGTCAATCATAAGGTACAACACTTAATAATAGTCATAGGGTACAATAAGCAATCAAATCATACTAGGATGCAATCAATATAAATCATAAGGATACAAGCGACAAAGTTACAGTTATACAGTCACAAGTGGAAAGGTAAATGTTTCCCTCACACATACATGCTAATCATTTCTGGCTCCAGGGGATGGTGCTCATCTCTGTTACAACGCCAAAGAGCCAGTGCTGTCCAAAGACGTCTCCGTGGTCATGTGGCCGGCATGACTAAATGCTGAAGGCGCATGGAACATTGTTACCTTCCCACCAAAGCGGTCCCTATTTTTCTACTTGTATTTTTACATGCTTTTGAACTGTTAGGTTGGCAGAAGCTGGGACAAGTAACGGGAGCTCACTCTGTTACGCGGTGCTAGGGATTCAAACCGCCGAACTGCCGACCTTTCTGATCGACAAGCTCAGCATCTTAGCCACTGAGCCACCACGTCCCTCTAATTCCTCAGGTAGCTCCTTACAATTGCCATTCTTAAGTCTCGCCTTCCTTCAGTACTTACTTGTGATCTCCTGTATACTCACAAAAAATGTACTTCAAGAAAACTTTCACTTCAGATAAAACGTACAGGCAGAACATGCAGGAATAAGGCTAACTTTCATCAACCATCTAGATTTTCCCCCCCATTTTGCAATACTTAGCAGCAACACATTGGTCAGTGACAACTCATTTCTGTCAATGTCATTTATTAAAAATACAGGTAATTCTTGACTTATGACCTTAGGCTTAGTGACTGTTCGATGGATGGATCTCTTCTCAGGCTACTTTTGACCAGTTATGATGGCTGCCTTCACCTTTGAGGTCATGTGATCACATTTTGGGAACTCGGCAACCAGACTATTTGTGGCACCCTATGGTCACATGACTACAATTTATGATTTTTGCCGGAAACTGGTGTTTACTTCTAGTTTGGGCAAAAAAAATGCCCATTGCAGACAATGGGTTTGCTTAATGACGTCTTCAAAAAAAGGAATAAAATCAAGCACAGTCATGTGATGATCCACTTAATGACTGGTACATTAATGACCGATAAACCTCTAAGTGGTTTCAATGACTCCCTAAAAGAATTCAAATGATCAGCTGTCTGCAAGAAGTATACAGTAAATTCACTGGGAGGTTTCGGTGTCACAGAATATAACCTCCAAGTGGCCTCAACAACCCTCTAAAAGGATACAAATGACCAGCTGTCTGCAATGAATATAAATCCTCCCATTCCCCACAATTCAGTCAGAACTGAAGAAGCTTCTTGGATGAGAAGAGAAACATCTTCAAAGAAAAACCAGAAAGCCCTGTTGCCACTTGAAAAAAGCATCTTTGGAACAATCTTGACCTGGATGACTGATAATCTCCACAGACATTTCACACATGATCTTCCCTAATTCTCATGAAGATAAAGGGAGGGAGGGAGAAGTATATTTAGACTTGCTGTCAGGATTCCAGTGATTGCCCTAATTATATTATGAGCCTCAAGCCAAGTTTTAAAAGAAACCAAAAGATTTATTTGGAGCAATATGTCCAGCATTAACCTGTAAGAAACCAACTGTGGCATACATAATTTACAGTCACCTGTGAGCCTGTTTGCCTCCTCCCCCCTGGGTGTGTCATAAATCAGATTCTCCAATGAAGCACATTCATAGGCCGGGTGTCATCAATCACGTTCTCCAATTAAGGATTTTTGTGGGCAGAAGATGCGGCAGCTTAGCTACAATCTTTGTAAGATAAATATTGGAATGTACTTCTGGTTTTAAACTGCTACACTGCTCCTTCAGATTTCTTTCCGCCCCCTTGTCTAAAGCAGGCATAGGAATGCATTACGAGTTGACACTTGCAAGATTCTGTCACCTTATAATAAAAATCATATTAACATTCACAACTTTGGTTTCCTGGGAATGGCTGATAGCTTCCTCCCAGGAGAGCTGGGACTGCAGTTGATGACATGGAATTATCATCTTAACTAGGAAAATGCCAAAGGTTCTACCGTTGGAATGTCTGATTGCAAATGGTCAGACTGGACCATTCCTGAAACGTTCTACAAGCGGTTCTGTCTCAAAATATATGGTTCAACTCCTTTGGAGTGTTTCACGATGGAGTATTTCATACATCCCGCTCATATTACTTTTCAAGATTGGATAACTTCCAGGAGATCTGGACCACTTAATTATGGGGGAAGGTGCACCCCGGGGGAATGGCTGAGACAACCTTGTATCTAACTTACAGGCGGTGCAACCAGTTGGAGGAGATTGATATATGAGAAGCAGGCTGAAATCATAAAGAGATTTTAAAACACTGATTGACTCCTTGGATTGCACAGAGCCATAGTTAGTTTGAATGAAGACTTGGGTTGCCAATCTGTAACTGCTGAGTTCAGACATCACACTAAGCCATAAATCATGTTTTGAATGACACAATGGCTGGGTTAAAGAACACTCTACAAGTAGTATAGTTCTTGACTAATGATTGTCATTGGGAGCAGAATTTCCACTGCTAAGCAACAGCAATAGCACTTAGACTTATATACTGCTTTACAGCCCTCCCACACTGCAGCCCTGGTCAAAAGGGCCCAGCAGAGATTATACTGCCTGAGACTTCTCAGAAAACAACAACTGAATGGAAAACTACTTCTACCGCTGCACCATAGAGAGCATTTTAACATACTGCACCTCTGTATGGTTTGCCAATTACACAGTGGCAGATAGGAAAGCGCTCCAGAGGGTTAACCTCTTTGCCCAGAAGATCATTGGTTGCCCTCTCCTCTCTTTGGAAGAGCTTTATAGCTCCCGCTGCCTTAAGAAAGTTTAAAACATTCTCAAAGATCCATCTCATCCTGGGAACCCTTTTTTTTTTTAACTATTACCATCAGGCAGACGCTACAGGATAATAAAAACAAGGACAAATAGGCTGAAAAACAGCTTCTATCCCAGGGCAGTAACTATATTGAATTCTACTGTATAGTGCAGTGTTGGTGTGGTGTTGGGGGATTTCAGTTCAATGTGTGGAGTGTGAAGGATATGTGTTTGTGTTTATTTTCATGGTCATGATGTGCACTGAAGATGGTGTTTGATTTTGTTGTATAAAGTGCAATGACAATAAACTAAACTAAACTAAACTAAACTCTCTAAGCGGTTTTACAGAGTCAGCCTATTGCCCCCAACAATCTGGGTCCTCATTTTTACCCATCTCAGAAGGATGAAAGGCTGAGTCAGCCTTGACTCAGGAGGTTGCTAAATGAACTGTGCCCAATTTTATGACTTTCCTTGCCCTGTTGTTAAGCAAATCATTGGAGTTGTTAAGTGAACCACATGCTTGTTACACAAATCCAGCTTTCCCCCAATGTCTTTGCTCATCAGAAAGTCAGATGGGAAGGTCACCAGTGGTGACCCTGGGATGCTGCAACCCTCCTAAACACATGCCAGTTGCCAAGGGTCTGAATTTTGATCATGTGACCATGAGGATGTGGCAATAGTCATAAGTGCGAAATCCAGTCATAAATCACTTTCTCCAGTGTTGTTGTAACTTCAAAAGATTGCTAAACGAATGGTGGTAATCAGTGGTGGGATCCAAATTTTTTCCTACCGATTCTATGAGAGCATGCTTCGCATCACTCAAAAACAGCCCTCTGTGTCAGCGCTGGTGAGGTGAGCTGTTTTTTAGCTCAGCTGAGGCGCGGCAATCCGGGCTGCTGCGCGAATCAGCTGAGCTAAAAAAAAAAGAGGGAATATAGGAGAGGAAATGGTGGGGATGGGTGAGCAGGGCCAGCCAGAGGTGGTATTTGCCAGTTCTCTGAACTACTCAAAATTTCTGCTGCTGGTACGCCAGGACCGGTCCAAACCAGCTGAATACCAGCTCTGGTTGTAAGTTGAGGATTATCAATAGGCCAAAGCAAATAAATCACCCTGTAGTTTTCTGATAAGTATAAATTCATTCCTGGAAATGCCTCTGACTTCCCAGGTTTTTTTTTTTAACTTGCAGCCTTTTGCACGCTTACCAAACGGTTCCAATCGATGGCAATTCTCTCTCGATAACTGAAGAGAAAGACCGAAAGGAAGGAGATGGAGGTGAAACAGGCCGTCACGGATACGAACATCACCCAGCCTTGTAGCAGAGGCAAAGGAACTTTTGTAGCAGCTACTAGTATCCACACAAGTGCTCCAAAAAGCTGTAAAATACAAACATATAAAGAAAACTGTAAGGAAGCCTATGCACACAGATGCCTATGACTCTATTCCTTCTTGTGACAAAATTATACAGAGTATAGGGAGAAAATACTAAGCAAAAAAAAAAAAAAGTCAAAAGAGGGGAAAAAGGGAAATTACATATTGTATAGTTTAATACACTGATCATTCTACTTCTCCATGTCTGCAGCATATTCTTGATTTCATCACGTGCATATATCTCTTCATACATTTGTCTTTCATTCTTTAAATCAGGGGTCGCCAACCTTTTGGACCTCAAGGACCACCAAACTCATAATTTTAGATCCCAAGGACCACTAACTGGTTCTGTGGGCGTGGCCTAATTTGTGAGTGTGGCTTGGTGGTCATGTGACTGGCTGGGCAAGGCTTGTATGTAAATATTATAAATATTTATATAAATATTGATTTTTTTTAATAAAAAGAGCAACTTTTACCCAAAATCAGGCAAAGCAGGCAGGCAGATTGAGTTGCTCACAGAATCACAGATTCATTCAGAGATCTACCTATCTGCAATTCTGCCATAGCTCAGTCTGTCACATAAAATTTGCTTGCAAGCAAACTCATAAAATTTGCTAGCAAGCAAACTCACAAAATTAACTCATAACATACCATGCATGTAAATATTGAATTTTTTATTTAAAAAAAAGAGCAACTTTTACCCCAAATCAGGCAAAGCAGGCAGATTGAGTTGCTCACAGAATCATTCAGTGATTTATCTATCTGCCATCAGCTAGCTCAGTCTCTCAAATTTGCTTGCCATGAGTCTGCACTGAATTTGCTTGCAAGCAAACCTTCAATCCTAAGGGAGGTTCGGCTGTGCTGAGCTGAAGATCTAAAGACTAGCTAGAAAGCAAGAAATCCAACTATTTCCTGCTTCCTAGCTGATCTAAATCTCCCGGCACAGCAGAACAGATGATGGTCGGAAAAAGGAAAAATAGCAATTTAGCAGGCAAGCTTACTGGGTAAGGAGTGAGTGGGTAGGGAGGGTTCCCGCGGGCCATGTGGGCGGCGTAGCCTTCTGTTTCTTTGCAGCCTGGATTAATTGCTTTGTGGGGGTACTCTGGGGGTGAGATTTCTCTGCGACCCACCAAAATTTTCTCACGGCCCACCAGTTGGCGACCGCTGCTTTAAATGGCCCATCTCTGTTTTTCAGGGACTTACCAATTTTGTCCAGCCCAGTGGTGGGATTCAAGTTTTTTTTTACTACTGGTTCTGTGGGTGTCACTTGGTGGGCATGGCAGGGGAAGGATACTGCAAAATCCCATTCCCTCCCCACCCCACTAACCTGCTTTCCAGCTCCATTCTCTAATCAGCTGGGACTCGGCAGGCAGAGAATAGATGGGGACGGGGCCAATCAGAGGTGGTATTCGCCGGTTCTCCAAACTACTCAAAATTTCCTCTACCGGTTCTCCAGAACTGGTCAGAACTTGCTGAATACCACCTCTGGTCCAGCCCTGATTTTTTTCCCCTGTCCTCTTCCTCTCAATCTATTCATAATGAAGCACTTTTTAAAATGTTAAGGCTGAAATACATAGACTCTAAGAAGTTCTGTGCACACGTTCTTAAATACAGCACTATTGAGATTATTTTAAGTATGGAGTTACTTCTTGGACTAATTCTGAATTCAGTTCTACTGCAATCACCATCAGGAGTTTTGGCTGTAAACTTAGCCTGGTAGCTTCTATTTATTGTTGGGTTGCTTTTCTTGAATGAGTCCCTTTTATTTATCTCTTTACTATATTTTAATTTCCTTCTTTAGTCTATGACTATACATTAGAGCGCTTCTTTAATTTCCCAACTGAGCCAGGACTCTGTTAATGATAATAATAATTTATTACACTGATATGCTACCCAAATCCCAGACAAGATTGTGTCTCATATAATAAGAATTTGGTGTCTCTCCTGCAGACTTAACAGTAGTGCTCCAGATTTTTGAATGCCCATTGTAAATAGAATTTGCATTATTTACCAGCCCTGTAAAAACAAAAATGCAAAAAAACACGTGGAAATTAAGAATGTTATTATGCCTTCAGCAATCTGTCAACTTTTCAGAGTGCCCGGCTTCATCTTATGATATATAATCGCTTGCTTGAGCAGGGGGTTCGACTAAAAGACCTCCAAGTTCCCTTCCAACTCTTATTATTCTATGACATTCTATTTTGTAAAATCTATAGCCAATAGAGCCAATGATCATATTGACTAGGAATTATGGGAGTTGAAGTTCAACACATCAGGAGGACATTAGATTGTAGAGTGCTCTGATAGAAATAAATCAGCTCTAAATCAATGGGTTGTTGATGGTCAGTCCTTCTGATATAACAAAAATGCTCCTATTGAGCAAGACAGATAATCCTCATTTAGTGACCACACTTGGGACCAGAACTTAGTCATTAAGTGAAGCAGTTGCTCCATGAAACCACAACTGGGCTTACCAACTTATTTTAGCTTTTCTTTGCTCTACAGACTTGTGAAGGTCACAATTACAAGGACTGGTTGCAAAGTTATTTTTTAATCACTGTTGTAATAATGAACAATTATTACCTGAGACAGTCTCTAAACAAAGACTACTTATATGTTTTTTGAAAAATATGTGCAATTCACTCACCCACCCAAAAGACCCCCTCAAAACCAAATACTACTCAGAAAGAAATTATATGCAGATAAATCTCCAGGACTTGTGAATCTTTAAATTGCCAAGTAATTATGTGGAAAATCTTTTCCTGTCACTTGCTTAGGAAAACAATGGAATTTCTTTTAAAAAAACCAACAAGGTGTTAAAACATTTGAAAAAAAAAGAAATTTAAAAACAAAACGGCAATTGCTATTAGGCAAAAGGGTTGATTTTTATACTGGTTCTTCTTTACCCAGTCATGGAGAAATTAATCTGATATACGTTATCATTGTATCCCCATGGGAGAATGTCCTCCCTTGCTTTAAGCTGCAAGCTGATATCCACTTATCTAGGAATAAGATTCCTCTGGACATAATGGGACTATTTTAGACTTGCACAGGAATGTACTATAATTTCTTATATTATTCAAGTATTTGAGAAACAGTCGATATTTCTTCCAGGCCTCAAACCATGATTCGTTCACAGAACAGTCTGGATCAATCCACTTGTGCTTCTTTAAAGGCCTAGTGTCTGATTTGACAGTGCACTATCCCAACATAGAAAAACACCACAAAAAAAATAGGAAACTGATTGTTTCAACAACAAAAAACCCACAAAAAAGCATATGAGTACATTGTGTGCTTGTCATACATTCCATCTAAGATCATTCCTCACATGGGAGAAGACTGTCAACATCACATAAACTATAGTTTGGTCAAAGTTTGGAACCAGTATTTAGGATAATTTGTTTTTTTAGATTAAGATTGCAACATATACAGGTAGTCCTTGACAACAGTTGATTTAAATTAAATACATTAAATACATGCCAGTTGTCAAGTGTCTGAATTTTGATCACAAGACCATGGGGATGCTGCAACAGTTGTAAGTGAAAAACAGCCATAAGACACTTTTTCAGTGCCACTATAAACTTCCAATGGTCACTAAATGAATCACTGTAAGCCAATGACTACCTGTATCTTGGTCTGATCTCATGTTGCTTTTTCCAAGATCAATCAAGTTTGGCTAACTCGCCAACTAGCTGGGTCTTAAAAATAAAAATGGATTAAAATGAAATTATAAAACAGAAGCAGTTTCTGTTGCTTCTTCTCTGCAGAACTTGGTGTCATTCAATAATACAAACTTGAAATAACTGTCTCCAACCACTGATATAGCAATAGCACTTAGACTTATATACCGCTTTACAGTGCAATTTATAGAGTCAGCATATTGTCCCTAACAATCTGGGCCCTCATTTTACCCACCTCAGAAGGATGGAAGGCTGAGTCAACCTTGAGCCTGGTGAGAATTGTCAAATTGCAGGCAGCTGGCAGGCAGCAGAAGTAGCCTGCAGTACTGCACTCTAACCACTGCACCACCATGGCTCATGATATGCTACCTTAAATGTTTATTTTAGCCAAATAAGGGTGTTTGAAGGCTAAGGAGTTTAAATTAGTCACATATTCCAAATCTCGTTCTATTCAGTGGAGAGGCTTCCTGATGATGTTTGCCTGAGTTTTTTTTTATTTTATTAATTGGATTGATTGATTTGATTTGTCAATTGCTTACAAAATAATAAGTATAAACATGAGTAAGAATACAGGAAATAGGTTCGAATAAATGGGGACAATAGGACAGGGACAGGAGGCACAATCGTCCCTTACAGACCTCTTAGGAATGGAGTGAGGTCAATAGTGGATAGTTTAAGGTTAAAGGAGTGGGGGTTTGAGGATGTAACAACAGAGTCAGGTAGTGCATTCCAGGCATTGACCACTCTGTTGCTGAAATTGTACTTTCTGTAATTAAGTCTGGAATGGTTTACACTGAGTTTGTATCTGTTGTAAGCTCTTGTGTTGTTGCGGTTTGGGTATTGTCTCTTTGATGAGAAAACAAAAAAGATTTTACGGAATTAGAAATTGCATTCCAACACAGATATCATACGGAGATTAATTCAGCTTCAGTCTTTGACATCATAATGGATCTAACAGTGATCTCTTGACCAAAGGTCTGGAGGCAATGATTGAAAGTAATCAATCTCATCTCTCTTAATGCATATAATAGAGAAATACAGAAATACTTTGGAGGGCTACATCAAAATAGAAGACAGTTGTTTTTCTTTTTTTTTTACAGCTATGCCTCTGTGTCCATGTAATGATTCATATTACTGTTGCCAAGACAACATAAGTATGATGCCAGTTCCAACACCAATTACTACTGCAAGCCAATAGTTAGTTAGTTTCAGTTGATTCAGCCACAGGGACGTGTTCTTTGCATTGCCCAGCTACGGCAGTACAGTTTTGTTAGGGCACGTTGCCTGCACTACGGCAATGCTGCCAAATCACGTGCATAACATCCCAACACTATGGAGCCATTCACTAAAAACCAACGCAGGCATTTGAAACAGACAAACAAGCTTAAAAAAAAGGTTTTGCTGCCAATCGCAACAGCTGTCAACTTCCTTTCTGGATTAAAAAAAAAAACAGTTTTCAAGGAGTCTGTAGGTATATTTGGTTGAACCTACTTACAATCTCCCATAGACACGGGAAACTCGATTATGCAAGACTGTGTTCCCATGGAAGGCTTTGAACTTGCTGAATGGAATGGGACAGCCATGAAATTATCTGATGTTCTGACCCAGTTCCCTAAACAGGACAAACCCTGTGATGTGAACTCAAAAGATTCCTTTCTTAGGAATGCCGGCAGCCTTGGCAAAATGTTTCTCTTACAGGCTAATAACTCTGTCGGGCCAGAAGATGAATAGTTGTCTGCCACCCCATTCATCTCCGCCCCCTATCTTTTATCCCCATATTAGTGTGGGACCTCGTTAGCAGCAGTGGCTCTTCCATCCCAAGGACTGGCCCATAGATTTCCACTGCTCTCCTCTCCTCTGCCTTCTGTGCAGCCGCGTGCACGTCAGGCACTGGACCCGGCTGTTCCTCCTCTTCTTCATCAACCCCCTCCAAACCTGGGGGCTCTTGACTCTCCAACTGAGGGCTGACAGATGGCTCAGGCTCCACCTCTCTCTCTGCCAGGTCCATTCCCCCTTCCCCCTTGGAGCTCCAAGTTGCCCCGATGCTGATCCTGACTCCTCCTCCTCCTGAATACCTGCATCGTTTTCTCTTGTTAATGCTTGAAGAGGATTTTGCAATCTCTGATGTATTGCAATTATGGAGGAACTATAGTTGAAGGATCAGCATCGAGGGGACAGTAACAGATTTAACACAATAACAGAGTTGGCAGGGGCCTCGGAGGTCTTCTAGTCCAATCCCCCACTCAAGCAGGAGACCCTATACCATTTCAGACAAGTAGTTGTCCAGGCTCTTCTTAAAAGCCTCCAGTGATGGAGCACCCACCCCCACACCTTCTGAAGGCAAGCTGTTCCACTGGTTGATGGTTCTCACAGTCAGGAAATTTCTCCTTAGTTCTAGACTGGATCTCTCCTTGATTAGTTTCCATCCGTTGTTTCTTGCCTTGGAAAAAAGTCTGACCCCACCCTTCTTTGTAGGAGCTCCTCAAATATTGGAACACTGATATCATGTTACCCCTAGTCCTTCTTTTCACTAGATTAGCTATACCCAATATAGTAGAGTAAATATAGAAGCTCCAAAGAAATCACCCTGATGTGGATGTGGGGATAGCAGAAACCTACTTTCAACTGCAGTCCCACTATACATGTGTGTTAGGACACTCGTATATCTCCTACTTGGTAGGATGTGAGCAAGGTAGTGTCTAGAGCATAGAATACACTAAGCATATTTTATTAAAAAAATAGGATGGTTATTGCATTAGTGGCATCCTGCCCCAAATGTGCATAAAGTTACCAGTGTGTTCCTAAACGTGCTGGCACATGTAATAAACCCTGTGAAAATGTCAAAGCAATTCTCCAGGCCAACTTATATCTAGCATAATGAAGGTGGTCTATCTTTTTCTCATGTTTCTTCCTTTACAAAGACGAAGCATTTTTTCCCCCTTCTAATCTGCCCACTCCTTCCTGTAATCGTCTGACTCCCAGGATCTATTAGGCACAGATCACAATGTGTGACAACTGCAGGAACACATATCCTGTATGAAATAAATACTGAAAATGAGATTTATCCGACAGAAGAATAAGAGGGAAATAATGAAAGAGGATGTGGAAGCTGCTTGGAACAGGGTGAACAGAATTTCAGAATTTCTCATCCTAACGGGAAGTACAAAAGAGTATTTTTGGTGGGATAATGATGTGAAAGCAGCTGCAGAGGAGATAAAAATTCACCGAAGAAAATAATTACTGCAGAATAAGAGGTAGAGAAAATATAGAACCATTAATGAAATACTTTGGAAGTGGGTGAAGAGGGCTAAGCAAGGAAGATTGAATCGGAGTTTAAGATAAAATTGATGAAAAGACTTGAAGCGATATAGGCATACGTGAGTTTTCTCAGGACATTTTTAGAGATTTGTATAAAACAATAATAATCCATGCAAGTGGGGATTGAAACACATGCTACTAACTATTAGAGCTCAAGAATAAAAAGATGAAGTCATCAATGCGACAACTATGTTGCAAGTTATGTAAAGTTTTGTGCAAATATGAAGTTAAAGTTCGGTTGCCAATAGTGTGAGAATAAATGAAGTGATATACAAGGAAAAGTGTCCATGAATTTTCATCCTAAGTCCATCTTCTTCAGAACTTCAACAAAGGGAGCGGGTCTTTCAACTCCAGTTCTCTATTAAAAAAAGATCAGTGTTTCTTAACCTTGGCAATTTTCAGACGTGAGGACTTGAACGCCCAGAATTTCCCAGCCAGGATGGTTAAAGTCCCCATATCTTAAGTTGCTAAGGTGGAGAAACACTTATCTATGCCAAAACAGGAGAGGATAGCCTTATGCAAACGTGGGCAGAGAGGTACAGCCTCTTTAAAAGTTTTAAAGAAATGATGATTTAGCAAGTATAAATGTCCCACTGGTGGAACTTAATTCTTTCAAAAAACGATTAAAGAGCAGGAGCCATCCTGGCTATCCAATCTGGAATTTAATCCATTTAATTAAGCATCCATCCAGAAGGTCTCTTGTCTGACATGAGCATAGAAGCAAACGTTTTTGCCCTCCTAACTGTAATTTGGTCATATATTCACTGTCCTGCAAACTGAAGAAGGAAACTGACTTAATGATTCTTGGGAGAATCATTGCATTGTTCTCAATGCGCTGATTCTGAGACATTTGTAGACACCACCAGCAAAATTTTATCCAGAAAGAATAATTCCCATGAGGAATTTGTTACGTAGAAGTAGATACACATATCACACAGATGTTGTCACTGGATAGGTAAATGTTTGTAAGCTGCCCAGAGTCACCCCTAGACAAGATGGACGGCACATAAATCAGAGAGAGAAAGAGAGAGAGAGAGAGAGAGAGAGAGAGAGAGAGAGAGAGAGTAATCACTTAATTTCATTTTCTCATGACAATTTATACTCTTTATGCCTAAGAAATTAAAACATTGCAGCATCCCAATCAACATATGGATTACATAGATATTGTATAAATAATTGAATCAAGGATCATACACTGCAGTAACCTTAACTGGTTTGCTTGGTTTTGGCTTAGTGTAATATGTGATTCCAGCTTGTTACCATAATCAAAGAGTGTTAATACTGTTAAAAAAAATTCAACCACCAAAAGCCATACTAAACGTGGTTTCTCGAATTTTCCCCAAACCTTTTTATGAGAAATGGCCACACAGTTCTTATATCTTCTTCTACATAACAAAGCAACGTGTTACGCCTTTCTCTCTCTGCGTGTGTGTTTCTGTTCTCCTATAGCGTTCCTACTGTATGGGCATGTATGGGTGTGCTGGGAAGCATGAATTAGATTATAT
This sequence comes from Pseudonaja textilis, assembly GCF_049901715.1. Classification (NCBI taxonomy): domain Eukaryota; kingdom Metazoa; phylum Chordata; class Lepidosauria; order Squamata; family Elapidae; genus Pseudonaja; species Pseudonaja textilis. Next base: position 184,740,995 of record NC_141992.1, on the reverse strand, counting down.
ATGCACAGTTTTGAGTCTTGTGAACCAGGAAGGCAGTGGGAGGGAGGCTTAGAATAGAGAAGTCATCAATATTAGAAGCTCTTGATTTCTCTGTAGCACAGCTTGTCCTCTGGGATGACATCCCCCACCCTCAAGATCCAGGTAACTGTTACCTGATGATGCTTTGGAAGCTGCTAGAGACCCAGTTCTGTTCCTAAACTCTATTGGATATACTTCCTTCTGTTTTTCCCTTCTCAACTTACAATTGGGATCAGAATGTTCATTGCTAAATAAGAGGTTGTTAAAGGACTCATTTATTTTACCATGGTTGTTAAGCGAATCACTGCAGTTGTTAATTGAATTAGTCGGTCATTTAAGCAAATCCGGTTGAGTTTGCTCATCAAAAGCTGGCTAGGAAGGAACCAAATGGCAATGCAGTGTGTTAGATTGGACACTGCAACTGTTGTAAGGGATGGCCTGCACCCAAATTTTGACCATGTGACTAAGAGCATGCTATGATGGTCATAAGTGTGAGGACTGATTGTAAGTTTCCTTTTATAGTGCCACTAGCTATTTTTCTGTCTTTGTACTTTTAAAAAAATAATAATTGTAAGCTGCCCAGAGCATTGGGAACTAAGCAACCTATAAACTTAAGACATACATTTTAAAAAAAATCAATAAAAATGACCAACTATTCCTCCCATCAGGGAAAAATACCTGATTTATTTTCGCTATAGCCTCATTTTTAAAGGTTTTTCCCCTCCCCATCACATCAAATTCTGCCCTATTCTGTTCTATTTTAGAGAGTTATTCTGCTGAAGGTGGGGAAAGAAAGTACCTACCATTTATATAATTTATTTCCATGTTTATTAGATTGGAAAAAAATAAAAGAACAAAAAAAACCCCTCCTGTTTTAAGTAGCTTCTTGTTATCCCTCTCCTCACATTAATCCACTTTCACAATGGCCAACTAAATGGATTTGTCCCGCAATAAAGTAGCATATTTTGATAGCAAACAGACACAAAATGATAGCAGCAATACATACTATCCATTTCGTTAAGAGCTGGCTTTGTACAATACCCTTTACTTGGTTACCGATTCATTTTTCAGCTTGGCACAATCCTCTGTATTATAAGCTAATCAAATGGGGCGGGTTTCTTCATCCAAGTAAGTCATTAAAAATCTAACTACAGTAATCAAAAGTAACCAAATTCAGCATATCATTTGAATATAAGAGCTAGTTTAACTCACAGATGAACTACAGGTAGTCTTCGATTTATGATTACAATTGAGCCCAAAACTTCCATCGTTAAACAAGAGAGTTAGTTGTTAAGCAAGTTTTGCCCCAATTTAGGACCTTGCTTGCCACAGTGAAGTGAATCACTTCAGTTGTTAAGTGAGTAACACGGTTGTTAAGTGAATCTGGTTTCCCCATTGATGTGGCTTGTCAGAAAATGGCAAAAGATGATCAATCACACGATTCTAGGACACTACAACTGTCATAAATACATTCCAAATGCCAAGAGTCCAAATTTGGATCGTGTGACCATGGGGATGTTGCAATGGTTGTTAAGTGTGGGAAAAAAAGGTTGTAAGTCGCTTTTTTCAGTACCGTTAACTTTGACCAGTCACTAAACAAATGGTTTTAAGTCAAGGGCTCCCTCTATTGCAATGCCCTTTCAATGGGGCCGTCCTTGAACACCATTTGGAAGTTATAGCTTGTTGTGGTTCGCCGGCAGCAGGTGCAGACAGCTGAGGTCTTTGAGGGTGAGGACTCGGATGAGGGGCCTGCATGTGATGCAGGGATGGGGCCAGGACTATTGGATACTGGGGTGCTGCCTTTGGAGGTTGTGGAGTCTGGCAGCAGTGATGCAGAGGACCCCGGGGAGTCTGTGCTCAGTGCATCTGCTCAGGGCTGCTCAAAGGAAAGAGCAGCTGAAGCAGCACAGGCGACTCAGGAGTAAGGCTGGAAGGTGATGGCCCCTCCTATAAGGGATAAAAGCCAGCCTTCGGGGTTGGCTTCTTTGCAGGAAGCAAAGAAGTTCTTTATGCTCAGAGGTCTTGTCCTCTGGTTTGTTTTTGAAAAATTCTGGCTTGGGATATTTATCTACAATTAGTCTTTTGTTCTTGGCAGCCTTTTGCAACCTTGAAAGGGCTTGCTCTTATCTGGGACAATTAGTTTTGAATGGCTCTTGGCTGTGAATGAATAGAATTCACAGCGCCGCATTTAAAAAGGTTTGTTTTTATACATGCTTTGTTTGATTTGAATAAGGCTTGAGTCAGAACATAGCTGATCCAGATTATGGCAATGTAGGCTAGAATAGAATAGAATAGAATAGAATAGAATAGAATAGAATAGAATAGAATAGAATAGAATAGAATAGAATAGAATAGAATTCTTTATTGGCCAAGTGTGATTGGACACACAAGGAATTTGTCTTGGTGCAAATGCTCTCAGTGTACATAAAAAAAAAATATGAACAGAACATGACATGCCCCTTTGGTCATCACTAATTTGTGACCTGCATTGGCCACCTATTGGCTTTCAGGATGCAATTCAAAATACTGCTTATCTCGTATACAAAGACTCACTGGTTTGAGATGGGCGGGTACACAAATTGAATGAATGAATAAATGACTAAAAACCGTCTTGTGGAATTTGACCTGGTTATTTGAAGGAGTGTCTATATCCAATAGTTTCTGTAAGACCTGACACTGTGGGTGTGTTATACATCCATTTAATTAAACAGTACTTTCATTTATCAGGACCTAGGAAATAGGTCTTTTGATATAGTATCAGCCTTTGGAACAGTATTTTCCCAGATATTCATATAGCTCCCACCCTGATGGATATTATAAGATCCTTGAAAATCTAGCTGGTTTCCCTAAATGTTGAGCCTCTGTTAGTTTTTTTTAAATAAGCTATGTATTTTCTTTTCAGATATACATGATTTCCTCTTTATTTTATTGTTCTTACTTTTTAAAGGGCATGATGCCCAGAGTTACTTGCAGCCAGGTGGCCTCCAAATTTAATTCAATAAAATAATAATAGTTTAATGGGTCGTGTGAATCCAGTGGCTGAGCAAATTGCAAATCCAAGTGGGTCTTGTTTGGCTTTGGTCCAGAATGTTGTATATAGCCAGCTATTTATGTCCATAAAATGGTATCTGGAAGGCTAGGGGATAGAACTTTCTGAGACCAGTAACAGGGTTGTGCTAGCTAGGGGAAATTTGCAGCAACCTCTTGAGGAGTTTATCAGAGTTCCTTGTTAACAAAAAACATCAACAATTACATAATACTTAACATTATTAACATGCAGAGTGATGAGGCGATGTGGAGAAGAGCACCAAGGAACTGCTGCCAGCAGTTTAGTCATGCCTTCAGGGATAGAGGGACTAAGAAGATGTTTCAAGAGGTGTTTCAAAGTTCTATGTAAGCAATGACAAGTAGAACAACGTTTGAGTAGGACCTGTGAGATGTTAGCTTTGTGCATTGCTATCTAGCTGCATTAATCACTCTTACTTTCCTCCGTTAACTTGGTTCCAGGAAAGACCAAGTGAGAGAAACAGGATATCATTGTTCTTCAGACCACCTGTTAAATGCAGGAAAGAGCCAAGGCATTCAAATAGATGCAGGTTTATTGCATGCTAAAACTCTGTACAAGAATCTGAACTACTAATGGTTCAAGTGAATTGGCGGAAGATAAAGGATCAATGGAATTCGAGGTGGGCTGGACTTAGATCTCTTGCCGACACAAAGGGACTCAAGACCGATGACGGGTTTGATCCCTCCTTTGGGCCCAGCCTGCTCAACTCCTACATCACCAGATAAAAAACTTTTGATGCTTTGTTTTCCCTACTGATTGTCTGTGACCAGAGAGTCCCTTGTCAACACGTGGGCAAAAGACTCTGGTTAGGAGTCTTTGCAATGTCCAGATAGTTATAGAAGGCAACCCAAGGATGCTGTGATGTCATGGGACGAGGGATGGGCAACCTGTTGTAGGGTTTTCCTGGAGAGCTTTAAGAGCAGGAGGCAAGCTTCTTTTAACCACCTGAAGACATCTTTTTCACTTTTATGTCAACTGTCTTGATTACTCCCACCCCCAAAAAGTAATTCGTATTTTTTATTTTTTTTGGTGAAGGAGTAATTATGAAGAAATAGTTTGGCTTCTCTGCTGTTGGAACTCATGCGACTCTATGTCCAGATGCTGGAAGCTGTGCACAGACCAGGTTGATCTTCCCTGTACTAAATCATGATTAAACAGATCATGGTATCCTATAATACGTGAGCTAGGCATTATGACATCCCTTCACCCGTCAGTGAAGATCAAGTCAGGAGAAGGTGAAGCCAGTCCCTAAAATGGGTTGGTGATGGGACTTTTCTCTCTGATAATTGGGTTGCTATGGTACATTTAGGCAACTCTTGGGACTTCTCTATAACCTCTCCTTAGTGTGTGCTCTGATCCTGTCCCTGCAAAGAACAGCAGGAAGAATGATATTCAGATACCAGCAGGCAGGAAGTGGTTGGAGGAAGAGTAATAACAGACTGCAGTTTCAACAACATAGGTGTGCTTGAGAAAGGTGTAGGAGAAATACAGAGATTAGAATATAGGAAAACATTGCCAGCTTGGTTTCTAGAAAGGATCTCTTGGTTTATTGGCAATATGAGAAACTAAAATCAGTGGAGTGGAAGAGAAGAGATCTTAGAGGTTTTCTAATCCAGTTCAAGCTGAAGACATTTCAGACAAATGATTGTCCAATCTCTTCTTAAAAATGTCCAGTATTGGAGCATTCACAACTTCTGAAAGCAAATTGTTACACTGATTAATTGTTAATTGTCAGGAAATTCCTTCTTAGTTCTAGGTTGCTTCTCTCCTTGATTAGTTTCCACCCATTGCTTCTTGTCTTGCCCTCAAGTGCTCTGGAGAATAGCTTGACTCCTACTTCTTTGGGCAACCCCTGAGATATCAGAACACTGCTATCATGTCACCCCTGGTCCTTCTTTCCATTATACTAGACATATCCAATTCCAGCAATTGTTGTTTATATGTTTTAGCTTCCGGTCCCCTAATCATCTTTGTTGCTCTTCTCTGCACTCTTTCTTTAAATGTTCTTTCTTTCAATGCTATCCTCTCCCTGATAAGGAAATCGCTGAGACTTGTATGCATCATAAAAGTGTTACAGGAATTTTAGAAACCTTATTAGAGAGAAGTGATGACAAAACTTGCCTCTGAACTGACTTTAGCGGCATGTAATCAGTTGTTATCACCACAACACCTTTTGTGCTGTTTGGAAACAAGAATGAGCTGATCTTGAAAGAAAAGGGTGTGGTGATGCAGAAAAAGGCTGAGTAAGAAGTACAACTGAAAGAGAAAATGCTCTGTGCTTATTTTGTCCCATCTTCTACAGGTAAGTTTCCTCAGGTACAAAGGCAGGAAGAGATCTCCACTTGGAGATTCTAGAAAGCTAGTTACATAAAACTGGACTAAATTACCAGATCTTTTTATTTGCCCAAGTTAAGAGGCAAGGGGATTCTTAACAGATTAACAGAATCGGGAGCGAATTTGTAGGTCGTCTGGTCCAACCCTCCTCACCCAAGAGATTTATAATTAAATTAGAGAGCAGGAATCCTTTTACATGGATAAGGGAGAACCAAAGTGGAAGTCGAAGGTTAATGCACCAATGATTTTTTTTTTAAAAAAAGGATACACCACCAAAGCAAATCCCCACAATAATCTAAATTCTAAAAATGAGTTCATTTCCTGTGTTCACCTAAACACGCCACGGTCAAATCAATAAACTGTGTTAGGACTTAACATTCACACCATATGCTAAGAAAACATTCGGGTCCTCCCCAAGATGCTAGACTAGAGGGGAAGCCCCTCCCCATTTTACCTTAGCTTAACCTAGTAGGCAATTCTAGTTATAATAAGATCTGCATCGACAATCTACTCTGCTTTGAGAAATGGAGTAGCCCACCAGGAAAATAACAGAAAATTCTACTGTACAGGCCTTTGGGTGTGTGTGTGTGTGTGTGTGTGGAATATGCAACATAAATAGGAACTGAGAAAAGCTGCAGCTGGAGGATAATGTCGCCAGAAGTTGGGGACTAAGGGACAGGCGGCTGTTTTCCCTCTCTTGAGCGCCTGACAGCTGTATGCAAGGTGCAGAATCCAACAGGTGTATCTCTTTTCCAGCATCGGGCTACAAGTCCGATCTGCGAGTAGTCGTGCTTTTTTTGTTTTCCTCCCACCCACCCACCCCCATCGCGGAAGTCAACTTTTCTTGATCTGCCCAGGCCAGCTACCTACCAGATCGAGTTCCTTTTACCAGTCGATCGCTTTGATTTTCTTTTCTTTTCAAGGGGACTCGGCCGAAAACAAAGCAAGCAAGGAAGACGCCCAAGGGAAGAAAAGAAAGGACCCTTTCCTCCCCACGATCCCGCTGAAAGGGATGGTCGAGCTGGCCGGGATAGAACCACCTGCCCCACCTGTTGCCCCCCTCCGCCTCCTACGGTTCCTTCCCTTTTCCCTCCTCCTCCTCCTCCTCCTCCTCCCGGCCCTCGGCACTTACAATCTCCAGGCAGATGAAGGCCCCCGAGTAAGTGCGCAGGATTTCCACGCCGGAGGGGAGGTTCACGCGGGGCGGGGGGTAATAGGCAGTGGCGTTGGGCGGCGGAGGCATGGAGCCCCCGCCTCGGGCAGAGATCATGGTGCGGAGGGATCCGAGCGAGCGGCCGTGGCGGGAATAGAAGCCCCTGACGTGGCCTCGCCAGGTATGGCAAGACTTACGCCAGGCGGAGGAAGCCGGAGCTACAGGTGGCGGCAGGGCGGGAAGGTGGGGAAAGGCAGGCGCGTTGGTCCGGCGCCGCCCGCCGCCCGCCCCTTTCCCGGCTGTGGCGGGGGCGGCTTTTGCGCCCACCTTCCCGGTTCTGGACCGACGGCCTTCTCCTTTGCAGAGAGTGTCTCACCGGAGCTATTGTTCACCCCATCCCCAACCTCGACGGGGGCCTTTATATAGAGCCACAAAACAATGCCCCGAATTGACGTGACTCGACTAACAACGCTTAGTCCGGGCTTTGCCGTCAAATTCCTTCCTCCCCTCCTCAGGCGGGAGAAGGTTATCTCGGGTTAATTGCCGCCACTCGCAGAGAAGGGGACTCGGGGCCTGTTCGCACGATGCCTTCGCCCGCGCTTACCTGAGCTTTGCTTGGGCAAAGCTGATTTCGGTTTTGTTTTTGTTTTTTTAAGGGGAAACTCGGGATAATTTGAATCTGGGTATCTACACAGCCACGGAGCTAGGCTCCTAACCCGGCTGGGTTGGCACAATGCGGGCTTGGTTAATTCAGAGTGTTGAGGGAAATAGGCACTATCCCGGCAAAAAAATTCTTTCTTCCCCCCAACAACTTCACTTTTCAAAAGAAGGGAGGGGGGGAATGTTTCTGGGATTATAGTTTTGGCAAACTGTGCCCTGTTTCTTACCCAGCCTGAGAGCCTCCTTCCTGCAAACTTCCTTCAACTTAAAAAGCTAAGGGCAACCTTGCATCTGACTAGTGGGAGGCCACCAGGTGATCACCGAAGGATTGTCCAGGATGCTACACTTTCAGGACCTGTTTTCCCTCTGAGAGGAGGAGGCGTGGTTATCCAAAGCAGAACATCCAGATCCAGTCCCAGTTTTGTTTCATATAATATTAACCTTGTGAACTCTTTTAAGTTTCTTCTTTTTGCTATGTATTCAAAATGGACAGTAATACAAACTGTCAACACACACACACACACACACACAGCATGTTTATATGTGTATATATAGCATGTATATATGTGTGTTGTGTATGGGTAGACATATACTTTTGAGAACAGGCAGCAGGATTTCATTTTTAATGTGTGTCAGTGTGCTCACAGTAAAAAAAATAAATAAATAAAGATTATCTTATCTCTAGAATTCTCAATTAACTCTTACTGTTGAAGGCAGTAACAGACTATTTCCATTTCATGTCATGGAAACTGGCTCTGGAATCAGCAGCAGAACTCAATTCGTTGGGAGACTTTATTTTAAAAGCCCCATTTTTAAGAGAGAGAGAAGGCTTCAACTAAAACAGCAATAGCATCTAGGCTTATATAGGCTTTATCTTATAGAGGCTTTATAGCACTCTCAGGGCGATTTACAATCTAGAATTAGTACTTGCATATTGCCCCCAACAATCTGGTTCCAGTTTGGACAAAGGCAAGAACTTGGTTGTGTTCGTGTGACTTTGTTAACCTAGATCCTGAATTAATTCATTTTCTGGGATTATAGAACCCACTGAGTTTACCAAAACAGCTAAGGTGTCACAATACATGAAATCACTGAAAAAAAGAAAATCCCTTACATAATTAAAATGTGAGTTTGTGTGAATGCAACTGTTAGGCCTTGACATAATCTGATTTGGGATATTGTATGAACACAACTGTTTAGAGGGTTGTTGATGACTTAAAATTGTGTTTTAAATAACATCTTTGACAGTCATGGTGCAACCCAATTTTCTGAGTTTGCAATGTGAATAATAGACAATGGTTTTGAACCATACACTAAGCTCAAATGGACTTTGTTTTTGTTTTCTGGTTTAATTATATAGATAAATCCCACTTAATATATTGGGATTAAGGAAAAGTCAGGTATGGACAGAGCAATCAATTATATTTCTAAGTAAACATAACTGGTTAAACTTGTTGATGTTGTGATGGGCAAGAGCTTAATTATTAGCCATTTCTAATATCTACCTGAGACTGCAAATGAATGATACTTGCATATTGCCTGTACCTTACAAGACTTTCATAATAAAAATTCAGCTCTGTTTCCACATTGTATTATTGAGCACTCCCAGAATTATATTGATTTAGATGCAAGATAACCATCCTGTTTTCTAGCAGCTGGATCAGAATGCATGCCACCTTTTACTTCCGTTCTTATTGCCAGATGGCAATTCATGCTATGCTTCTCTGCAATACATCCATTTACTTATATAAATGGAAAAAAATGCTTCTTTTTGTAATCTAGATGTTATTGAATGAAAATACTTTAAAAAAAATAAATACTTGATAATATAAAATTCCAGTGCAGATATTGTTTATTCTTCCCATAATAGGTTGGAAGAAGCAGCATCCAGAAAAGATAACTTAGTAGATCAGTTCATGCCATGTATTCTTGATTTAGCTCTGAAATAATCTTGAAATGTTGCTCAATAACTGGCTTAAATCCATTTTGCAAATTCAGAATTGGTCTGAATCTCAGAATATATCACTGTAGTATGCATAAGGGCTTAACTGTATAGCAACCCTGAGGCATATTAGAGATCAGAAAAGCATGAAAATTGAATAGCTTATAATATTGTTGCATCATTTTCTATAATACTGCTAGTCAAAAATATTCCAAATTGCTCATACCCCAGTTAAGAGATTGCAAAAATCCTAATTAAAACTTCTTCTCCAAGCTAATAAATTAAGCAACATTTTAATGTACCAGTTTTATTAATTCAATATATGCATTACAAGGTAATCCTTGATTTAACAATCATTTTATAGCAATTTCTTGAAGTTCCAATCATGCTAAGAAAAATTATTTCCAACTGTAAATCAAACATACGATAAATAAATCAAACATTATTCCAGCATTCCCACAATCACATGATCACAATCTAGGCTTTTGGAACCAGCTCATATTTACAATGATTGCAATATCTGGTGGTCATGTGACTGTCATTTGCAACTTTCCAGCCAGCTTCTGACAAACAAAGTCAATGAGGAACGTGGTGGGGAAGATTGCAAGTTACAGTTCTATAATGTCTCACTTAACAACCATGGTGATTCACTTAACAACCATGGCAAAAAAGGTCATAAAATTGGGTGTAATGCTTCAGTTAACAACTTAAATGTTATTTTTTATTTCAGTTGTGGTCGTAAGTCAAGGACTATCTACCTATGTTTCCCTGAAAGTAAGACTGGGTCTTATCTTGATTTTTGGTACAAAAGTTGCATTAGGGCTTATTTTCTAGTTAGGCTTATTTTAGGAGAAATATACTAAATGCATCCATCTGGCTGACAATCTTAACTGGGGCTTATTTGAGGGGGTTAGGTTTATATTATGAGCATCCTGAAAAATCGTGCTAGGGCTTATTTTCCGATTAGGTCTTATTTGGGGGGAAAACACAGTGTATGTCTGTCTATCCAATGCACCAAGAAGAAAAAACATATGTCTGCTTTTATAAAGCTTGGATATTTTCAGCTTGGCTATAGGGTTAAATGCATTATTAATAATAAGATGTCTGTTTCCAGACCCTGTTTAGAATTCTTTATGTGATTTCAAGGGCCTCCTATAAGATCTCTTTTAATTTTTTTATGCACACTATAACTGTAATGAACAGCTGTGTCTATCATGTTTCAAGATCGTTTAAAAAAAATACTCATCCTATTCCTATGGTCCTAGTAGCACCACTCGTTCAGGTTCAACTACATAGTTGCAGAGTAATGTTGTAATCTATAATCATGAAATAAGTCCTTGATTATCTCAATGATCCAGATGTTTCAACATAGCTCTGATCCTGCTCTAGGAGAGGAATGGCTTTGAAATAGGAGCTCTGGTGTCTAGTGTAGGAGGCAATTTATGGTCTTAATAGGGAAATATTCAGCTTTCAAAAAAGGCTAGAAGAAACTACTCCAGAATGAAGCATCCATGAGTAGGACTGTCTAAGAAAAATTGGCTTGGTTTGTTATTAGTGCCAAGAAAAGTATGAGCCAATGCCAGATAGGGTGAAAAAGTACACAATAAGGAAGGACTCTAATGAAATCAAGGGCTAAGATAAAAAGCTCTCTATACATTCTTGAGTTGACAGAAACCTATATTGGCATTAAATCTCCTCCCTCACCCCGCCCTTATTTCATGCCATCTGCAAGGTATTAATTAGTTGGTGAAGCCTAAACAGGTTTTGTCCATCCTGAGAATGCCCTTTGATGGTTTTAGGACAAGAGTGAAAATGCTACTTGAATGCCACTACAATTAAGGATGACATAAGCCTATCACTCTCATGAGCTTGGAATGTGATTAAGTTAACATCAAGGGTAGGTTGGGAGAAAAAAAAAGGGAGAAGGAGAAAGACAGGAGGAGAGAGAGAGAGGGAGAGAGAGAGAGTCTCAAAGATGCTTTACCAAAAGGCAACTGGTCTTTCTTGGGTTTTAATTTGAAAATGTTTTGTTTCTCATCTAAGAAGCTGCTTTTTCAGATCATGGGACAACCGTGGCCTGAATGAGTGGAGAGAGTGAGAGCGAGAGCAAGAACGAGAGCAAGTGTGTGTGTGTGTGTGTGTGTGTGTGTGTGTGTGTGTGAGAGAGAGAGAGAGAGAGAGAGAGAGAGAGAGAGAAGGCTGTCAGAAAAAAGAAAGGAAAGGAGAAATAAAATAACTGGAGCATCTTTGGAGAATCTCCCAGCTTGATACCTAAGGGGTCCCAGAGCTGGTTGTTGCTATTATTACTGAAATATGTGTGAGATCATTAAATTTTACGTTAGTCTTCCTATCAAAGATCTTCTGAGACATTAGAACAGGCACACTAACTTTTGTGAGATTTCAAGCAAAACCACAGATCTAGGTCATTCAGATTTTCTTTTAGGAAATACTTTTTTTAAAAAAATAAAATTTTATTAATTGTTAAAAACAAACAAACAAAACATAAAACATAAAAATATAAAACATCTTTTTTGAAAGCAGCTTGATCCCGGGTTACATCTCTTCGTACAGACACAAATTCAAATTCATGTTCATTTTTGTATACCATTCCATATCTTATTACCATTCTACATTTTCTATATAGCTTCTCCCCTCTTTTAACTTTCTTAATTTTATTTTATTTATTTCATCTCAATTCAGATCATTATACTTATATTCTTTGTCTGTCCTGTTTCAGCTGTCTATTATCTTTTCTCATTAAACAAAATTTCTCCTGTAATCACTGGTTGGAGTATGATGCCTTTATATCTTTCCCCTAAATTTATAATACTTAATATAATACATAACTTCCATTTGGATTCTGCTTAGTACATTCTATAGCTACACAGTATATTTTAAAAAGAGAAAAAATTATAAATATATAATATAATTAAAACAACAATCCATACCAATTCAATTCGTTAATATTAATATTCATTTAAATCTTAAACATTTTACACATTACTTTTCAAATAGGTATCATTCTTCTATGGGAACACTTATAAACTTTCCGTAATTACTTCTCCCCCACTTCACTTATATTTTAAAACATTGTGTCATTAAAATGTTCCCATTCCTTCCTAATTCAGTTCTCTCATTTCATTTCATTTCATTTATTTTATTCACAAAAGTTTCACTAAATTACACTGAGTATTTTATCTCACTTTTTGATCATATGTTGTTTCCAATTTTTCTAACATTATTTCTAATACAAATATAACAATACAATCTTATGTACCTTTGCAGAATCACCTTTTCAGTTAAATTTTTATCCATTATCTCTAAATAAGTCCTGTTTCTTTACATCTTGCTCCACACCTTTGTAGCTTCTCTTCCCTTCCTTCCTCCCTTGCTTCTTTTCTCTGCCCTTTTTACCCCCTTGTCTCTCCACCTCCATTTCCCTCTTCTGTGTTCTCCTTTTCTGTTGCTTTCTAACATTATATCCACTTTTCACCTTATTTTTCCCTTTTTTGGTTGTTTTTTTAGATCTTAAATTCTCCATTCTCTTTCTCCCCTCCCTTTCTTCCCCAAGTAAAGTTGCTTGTTCATTAAAGATGGCTTCTTCTTTGTCCCAGTCTTCTTGTTGCGCAGTCTTTTCTTGCAGTTTCTCATAGGTACAGATCGCCATTTCTAACAATTGAAAAATGGAGCAAAGAGAGCCCTTCCCTTCTTGTTCCTCTTCTTTATATTTTTTAAATTCCATTTTCAGTTCATCCACAAGTGATGCCATTGTAAAAAAATTTTTAAACAACCACCCAAGTGTTTTTAATCATTCAAATATAGTTTCCAGAAGTCCCAAAATCACCAAGCAATCCAAATACACACAAGCTGTTTCTTTTAACACTTTCTTCTTTTTTCACTTTCTCTTCCGGGGGTTACTATTTAGTTGCAAAGTTCCAGTTAAAATGTATCTTTTAGAAGTCTTGTTAGGATTTAACTTTAGATTCTTTGAATTCCAGGTAGCCTCCTCCAGTCCAAATCCTACTCTAATTCTTTTCCTCTCCCTTCCCACTTACAGCAAAAAAAAAAATTTTTTTAGTGTTCAGAAATCTTTATTCCCCTTGGCATTTAATTTTCCAGTTTAATTACCTGTTGATGCCAAAGCGGATTTTTCCAATTTGTCATTCATCTCTGTTTGCTGTCAACATAAGGAAGGAGAGTGAAAAAAAACCTTTCCCTTTTCACTTTCATTCACTGCTTCCGAATCCTCTTTGGGAGCGATGTATCTTTTTTGAAATTTAAATTCCAGGATACCTTAGTTGTTGCTTCTTATCCCGGTCAGCCAAAACTTTCACTTCTTAACTTCCTCCTGCACTTTCTTTTCCGGATGAGTGCTTCTTTGAGGCGGCCATCTCTGACCGCCACTCTTACCGCCTTCGGGAAAGGGAGTTTAGCCAGCTGAGGAGGAAAGATGCGTCTTTCCTTGACCCTGCTGGAATCTCCCCCCTCTTTGCCACCTCTATGGGTGGCTTAGCCCCGAAGCCAAACTGGCTCGGGGTGCTCCCGCGGCGAGCCCAGGCAGAAACCACGCACGATTGCAGATTTCTGCCTGCTGCTGAAGCCCTGCAAACCGGAAGTTCCAGTCAGGAAATACTGTTTCTATACAGTACTAAGGACATTTGATCCCTTAAGGATCTGAGATCAAGAGTCATGGGATTAGACTATCCCATCTTGAATCCAAAAATCAAGTACTTTGTAATCTCCTTTTCCTATTTTAATCCCATTATTTGTTTGTCAAATTGATATACCCGCCTATCTCACAAGACAGTGACTCTCAGCTTACATCAAAGCTTAAAAAACAGTTAAATTAATAAATAGTAAAGCAATACTCATTGTTACAAACAAATTAAAAACTATAAGATAAAGCTAAAAATAAGAAATATTAGGCAAGAAGGATCATAACAGGAGAGCCATCAATAATCCTCAGTCCTCAGCCTAATGGCACCACCAAGTTCTGAGGAGCCTTTGGGTTACAAAAACTCTCTAAAATAGGCTGGGCAATACTTTAGAAACACATTTTCTTATGATCAGTGTGAGTAGTTAGGTGCTGTAGAGACTATTTCTTGTATTTTGATTTGCAGTTGTGTAATTTCACTGTTGTGCCACAGGTACACAGGAAAAGGAGGGTCATGTAAGGATGAAGTTCAGTGGTTGCTTAATCAATCTCAGTGTTTTTTTCCCTTCCTCCCACTCACTCCCACCCCATCCCTCACATCCAACTAATTAAAAAAATAAAAATATGCAATGAGTAGATACAGTACCACCATTAGGATTATAGAAACTCCTGAGGAACCAACTAACTTTTTATCTTATTTGAATAGTGCATATTTAATCCCACTCAAAATATGCACAGAGTGGATCAGGAATGTTTATTCTTGCTAGCTCAGGGGGTAATTGTTAGCTGCTTAAACAAACAGAACATTTGTGAATCTTGGTTTCAATCCAAGGAGGAGTGCCATCCTGTGATATTGCCCAGAAATTATATGTTATTGTGTCTTATCAGCGATATGCCAAATCTGGTGTCTGTAAACCTCTGATGAAATATTAACTTACTAATGTTGCTTTCATATCTGTACCTTGAATGGAAATAAAAATGGATGTTTAGCTGGCAGAATGACCACAGTTGGCTCCATATATTGTGGTACATTTTTCTTGCAGAGTTTTCTTTAGTTATATGCCTATTACACCCAGTTTGTCTTAAAGAGGCATACCCTGGGTACTATGATGACCCAAAGGGGCGTGGCACAAAGGCAACACAGTCAGATAAGCAATAAGAGTCCCTTTATTATCTCCAACTTTGCCCCCAATGGAGAAAAACAATGGAGTTTTTCTCTAGCCAGAAGGTTACCTTCTAGCTGGATAAAAACTCTCCCAGGAACAGCCTGGACTGTTTGACTTCAGAAAATTAAGTCCAAAACATGAGCAACAAAAACTCTAACTTAAAGTCCAAACAAGCCAAACTGAAGTAATTAGTTTGACAAGGAGAAGCAAGAATTTCAGAATTGAAAGCATAGCAAAACTCACACAGTTGGGAAGACGCCGGGAACACAGATAAGCCACAATGATGCAAGATAAAGTCATTTTGCTCCCAACAGCCTGCCACACGCAGCTTGCCTTTTTTTTATAAACTGTGTTCCCAGCTGCAGCTAATGAAGGGAATCAGGGCCCTTTCCTCCCCTGTAAGGCACGCAACCCACATTGCTCTCTTCTCCGTTCCTTCCTGAATGTCCTAGGATGAAGAGGGGGTGGGCCTGGGTCTTCCTCTGAATTCCATCTCCCTTGTTCTACCTCTCCCCTGCTCTGCCCAGCCAGACTTTGCCCTTCCCCAGTTTCCTCTACAGTCAACGGAGCCACACTCCCACTCCCTGACAGCTGTTCATCTTCCTCCTCAGATTCAGGCTCCGATGGGCATAACAGGTATCCCAAAGCCCAATTATTAATCCACAGAATCCAATCCAATTCTGTGAGGGAGATTGGTCAGAATAAGGGGCCTACATGCAGGGGTGGGATCCTACCGGCATTACAACCTGTTTGGTAAGCGTGTGCTTTGCGTGCATGCACACTATTAACATATCACTGGCACCTGCAAGCATTCACCTGCTGATGCACGGCACACAGCTGAGGTGGAACAAGCAGGGAATAAGGCACAGCCTGGGCGGGTGGGCGGACCAATCAGAAGACCAGAAGATCATTGCAGAGAACTGGTTTGGTCTCAGCTGCTCTTCAGAGCTACCGGTTTGGGCAAACCGGGCCGAACCGGTAGAATACCACCCCTGCCTACATGCATCCATTGAGCTACATGGCAGAATGGCAATTTAAATCTAGCTCTCTCCAATATTGTTCTGGAGAGTGTCTCAGACTTGACAAAAAAGTATCCCATGGCCTTTCGTACAGCCTCCCAGAACCCACAGTCAACAGCTTAAATAGATTTTAAAGACTGGTTATTCAGCTGCATCTGAAGCCATAGCCATACAATAAAATTATAGCAGAATAATAGAGTTGAGAGGGGCCTTGGAAGTCATCTAGTCTAACTCTCTGCTCAAACAGGAAACCCTATACCCTTTCAGACAAACAGTTGTCCTATTTCTTCTTAAAAACCTCCAGTGTTGGAGCATTCATAACTTCTGGAGGCAAGATTAATTGTTCTAACTGACAGGAAATTTCTCCTTAGTTCTAGGTTGCTTCTTTCCTTGATTAGTTTCCACCCATTGCTTTTTGTTCTTCCTTCAGGTGCTTTGGAGAATAGCTTTATTCCCTCTTCTTTGTGGCAATCCCTTAGATATTGGAACACTCTTATCATGTCACACACACACACAGTCCTTCTTTTCATTAAACATTTATTATAGTGGTGGACTTTCTTTCCATGTGTCTGAGTCAGTGTTGAGTCCTGATGACTGCCTAGATCAGGGGTGTCAAACTCACGGCCCACGGCCCAAATGCATCATGTGCTGGCCCTGCCCCTGCCCAGTTTAGCAAAGGGGAAAAAGTCTTGTCACGTGACGCTGCCGTGATGCCGCAAGTTTGACGCCCCTGGCCTAAACAGATCCCTGCAATTTTCTTGGCAAATTTCAGAAGTTGTTTTGCCACCTTTTTAGAGCTGAGAATTGCAGTAGCCCTTTGCTTAACAACAAGTCAGTTAGCGATTATTCAAAGTTACAAAGACTTCCCAACAGCTATTTAAAACAATTCCAGAGTTCTGACAACTGTACACCTTTCATCGCATGATTGCAATTTTGGTGCTTGAGAACTGGCTCAAATTTATGGTTGTTTGCAGTATCCTGTGATCATATGACCGTGATTTTGGGCATTTTTTTGCCAGTTTCCGGCAAAAAATGCCCATTGAAGGCAACAGGTTTCCTTAATGACTGTGGCATTTGCTTAACTTTTGCTGCAAAAAAGGACACAAGGTGAGTTGCTTAATGACTACTATGACTTAAAAGTGTAATTCCAGGCTCCAAAACAGTGACGATTTTCTGTATTGGGCCAAGATCACTAAACTGGCTTTATGCCTAAGATAGACTAGAATTCTTGGCCTCCCAATGTCCAGCCTGATGCCTTAACCTAGCTTTGCATGATGGTGGGCAGAATTTTCAAACATTTAAGTCTGAGAGGTTCTGCTTTGAGTTTGGAGTACTGCATACCATAGAGCTATTCCAGATACAAACTCAATGTAAATACACAGCAGATACAAATGCGCAAGACAATGCAAATACACGACAGATACAAACTCAGTGTAAACCACTCCAAATTTGATTGCAGAAAGTATGACTTCAGCAACAGACTGGTCAATGCCTGGAATGCACTACCTGACTCTGTTGTTACATCAAGGGTGGGATGGTATCAGTTCGGCCCAGTTCAATAGAACTGGTAGCTCTGAGGAGTAGCAGACACTGAACCAGTTTGGTGTAATGACCTTTTTGTTCATTTATTTGGCCCACCCACCCACCCAGGGTCTTGGCTGTCCTTCATTTCCTGCTTTTTCAGCCTCAGCTGCTTTGCGTGGCACAGCTGAGGTTGAAAAAGCAGGAAAAAAGAGGCTTTTTGAACACTGCACAACTGTGCGCAATGCTTGTCAGCTGTCCTGGCGGCACAGCTGATGTCTTTTTGCAAATGTTGTACACACACGCACAAAATGCAACTCTCACTGAATGGGTAGTAACACTGGCTGAATCCCACTCCTGTGTTACATCCTCTAACCCCCACTCCTTTAACCTTAAACTATCTACTATTGACCTCACCCCATTCCTAAGAGGTCTGTAAGGGGTGTGCATAAGAACACAATCGTGCCTACCGTCCCTGTCCTATTGTCCCCATTTATTCGTGCCTATTTCCTGTATTCTTACTCATGTTTATACTTATACCTATTATCTTGTAAGCGACTGACAAATCAAATAAATAATAGAAAAAATTCTGGGGGTCACTCAAACTGTTCTGACCATTCTGGATATGCTCTAAACTTGAAATAGGCTCTCTGTAGCCTGAACTGTGGTTTCCAACCCGCATCAATTCCAGAATGGTTGAGAGAGTGTCCAATGTTTTCGGTACAGTAAAGCAACCCATCCATTTCAGATTTTAGACTCATATGTATTCTTTCATTTACATAGATTATAGTATAGGGGCCTTGGTAGCCTCCTAATTCAATCATCAGCTTGATTAGGGGACCCTATACCATTCCAGACAAATGGTGGTTCTTCTTGAAAACCTCTAGAACCAGGGGTGTCAAACTCGATTTCATTGAGGGCTACATCAGGTTTGTGTTTGACCTCAGGAGGGCTGGTGGGGGGAGGCATGGCCAGGATGGGCATGGCCAATTCGATGTTCCTTGTGTTGGGGGCACCTGTGGTGGTCCGAGCACTCTGCCAGTGAGCTCCATTTTTACTGGAAGAGGCATTGTGGGCGGGTGCTTCACTGTTTCCAGGGTGGCACCCTGGGCCAGGTCTAAGCACCCTGTGGGCCGGATTCAGCCTCCAGGCCTTGAGTTTGACACCGCTGCTTTAGAAGAACCTACGACTTCTGGAAGCAAACCATTCCATTGGTTCATTTTTCTCACTGTCAGGTAATTTCTCCTTAGTTCTAGGTTGCTTCTCTCCTTGATTAGTTTCCATCCATTGCTTCTTGTCCTGTCCTCACATGCTTTGTAGAATAGATTGACCCTCTCTTCTTTGGGGCAGCCCCTCAGATATTGGAAGACTGCTCTTCACCCCTAGTCCTTCTCTTCGTTTGTGATACAAAAAATGAATTCAGACTATCAGTTCCTCTGGTCTTCCTCTGATATAAATGAGATTAACAACTCCAAAGATTTGATCCAGGATCCTTGAAAGCAAGCAAGCAGGTTTGATTTTTGCAATCCCTTTGTCCAAATGTAAGCCAGTTTAGCTGCATTCTTCTGGATTGCTTGTTTCCTTCTTGTGGAGGAGTAAAAGTCATGCATCACCTAGAAGAAGTTGTAACTTGTCATCTTAAAATAAATTCCTCTTTAAAAAAAAAAGCTGGAGAATTAAATACATGAAACCAGAAGTAATGGCTTACAACTGAATTCTATTATTCTAGTGGTATTTAAGTCAAAATATGTAAATCCTGTAAATTGAAAAAGGAAAATTTTGTTACCCATTAAAATATTCAACATCTGCTCCTTATTTATTAAAGAAATGACTTGCTTAACATGATCATTTTTTTTATCCATTTGAAAGAAATATGAAAAAAGAACCATACTTAGACTTAAAATGATTTTACTGTCACTTTTAATGTACACTAATCGGCATACATAAAAATGAAATTGCATTGCATACAGCTCTCGAAGGACCACGATCTCCAATATACACTACATAAACATGAATAAATAAATAAGTAAATAATTATGCATATGCCCACATATATGTCATGGAGAAACAACACTAGTTGGAAGTATATATGTTTATGGCAAGAAAAACGAATCTTGTGAGTTTAGCAGACAGATGGCATAGGGAACAAAGCTGTTACAGAATCTGGTAGTCCTAGAAATACTTCAAAACCTCTTCCCATAGGGAAACTACAGAAACAGACCGTAAAGTAGGTGTGTAGGGTGTCTAACAATGTTTCGAGCTCTAAGTACATAGTGCTTATAAGCAGTATCCTGAATGACAGAAGTGAGCTTCCTATAATCTTCTCAGCTGTCCTTATCACTCTCTGTATGGACTTCCTATCTGAGGCACTGCTGCCACCAGTCCAAACAATGATACAGTTTGTTAAAAAGCTGCCTCTGTAAAAAGTGGCCAGGACAGAAGGAGACAGATGTGCTTTCCTCATAAGACACAGGAAATGCAGGTGCTGGTTTGCACACTTCATTCTTTTTAAATGTACTTTTACAATAATAAATACAATCGGAAACATTCTCAGAATCCAATAGAAGAGAATTGACCAAGCACTGATGTTGTTACCTAGTCAGATAATAAAATGTCTGCAAACCAATTTGGAAGCTAGCTTTTAATTATCCCATCAGCTTCAGATGAGTTTTAAAATCTAGACTGGGCCTATTGTTGTGTGGTTTGTAGCCTTGGGAAATTGGGCTTAAAATTAACCCTAAGCTCCACCGCTGAATCATTACCAAGCCTGGGCAGTACCTTTAAAGACATAGACCATATCCTGCAAAACTTCATAAGATTTCTCCTTCCTGCTATGTTATTCATAAGATTTCTCCTTCGTTCCTTCCTGCTATGTTCTCTGCTCAACAGGACTATACTTGTTATGATGGACTCCACCCTTTTTAATGAGTAAAATGTTGGCTTCAGGGCTGCGTGGTGAAACTTCCAAGTTGGATAAATAGTTTGGGGCTCTCTGAAAGTGGAGCAGAATGAAAACCAGGTGAAGGAGACAGATTTGTACTTAATTAGGGGAAAATGCCCACCATTTTCAATGATACATTTATTCTATATTTGTGCATGTGGATATATTCTTTTGCCATGGTTCATTTCTTTTTCAGATAACTGGAATATAAGTAATATCAAGATATGGAACCATTCAATGCTAAGTTTTAACCTGAACGATCATTGAGTATTCTTCAAAATATCTGAGTATATTGTACTCTAGAGAGTAAGCAAGAAAGTGAGGGCAAGAGAGGGGTGTGTAGATATATGGGTGTTCTCTATTTTTTTCCTGCAATAAATTACACTCTAATACTATTGTGTAATCTATTTGATTATATGTGGCATTTGCTGGCTTAAACCCAAGATCTACAATCAAGTCTCTTCAGATCAGAGGTGGTATCCAGCAGGTTCTGACCAGTTCTGGAGAACCGGTAGCGAAAATTTTGAGTAGTTCAGAGAACCGGCAAATACCACCTCTGACTAGCTTCGCTCCCATCTATTCTGTGCCTCCTGGATCCCAGATGATTGGCTGGATCTTTTGTTGCCCTGCACAGGAGAAGGGAGCTGGAAAGCAGGTTAGTGGGGTGTGGAAGGAATAGGGATTTTGCAGTAACCTTCTCCCAGGAGTGGGAAGGGAATGGAGATTTTATAACATCCTTCCCCTGCCACATCCACCAAGCCATGACTACCAAGCCATGCCCACAGAACAGGTAGTAAAAATGTTTGAATCCCACCACTGCTTCAGATGGCAAAAAAAATAATAACTTTATTTACAGGAAGACTGACAAGGAAACTCTGCAACTTTGTATATTAGAACATTAAGTTTCCTGCAAAAGGAATACAAGGTTTGTGCCTCAACTACTGGTTACTTAGTGATGTTCAAAGTTACAACAAACTCCAAAACAGGAATTTACAGCTTAGGTTTGAAGTTCTGATGCCCCACAAAATTGTGACCCGATCACATTTTGGGGCACTTGGCAATAGTTTGCATTTATGACCAGTTGCAACCTCCCAAAGTCATGTGAACAGCTTAAATCTAGCTTCCCTCGCTGACTTTGCTTGTCAGAAGGCAGCTGGGAAAATTACAAATGGCGATTCCATGATCCTAGGACAGTACAACTGTGGTATGTCAATTGCCAAGTGCCTGAATTTTGATCATGCAACCATGAGGATGCTGCTACAGTTGGGCAAAAACCAATATGTCACTTTTTCCAGTGCTGTTATAAATTCAAGTGGCCATTAAGTGAATGGTTGCGAGTTTAGGACTACCTGTATGCTACTCCTTGGAGCACGTGAGATGATAGTGTCTGACCTGGGGATTCATATGTTTTTCCTTCATCTTCATAGTGCAGTGATGGCGAACTTTTTCAGCACTGAATGTCCAAGCTGGAATGCGCATGCATGTGTGTGTGCTGGAGCGCCAGAAAACTGAAGACCAGCTGGCCGGTGCATGCATGTCTATTTTTTGCCCATTTTTCAGGCCGTTTCTGGTGGTTTTGGGGTCCATTTTCAGGCCATTTGGGTGCCAAAAATGGTCTGGTTTTGGCCATTTTGGGGCCGTTTTCAGGCTGTTTTTGGCTCGAAAACGATCTGAAAAAGGCCCACACATGGCCTGAAAACAGGCTATTTTCTGGCTGTTTTCCAGTGCTCCGCCGCCCGTGAACACCAGCTGGTTGGCACACCAGAAACCAGAAGAGCAACTGGCGATGATGCACATGCCCATTGAAAGGGCTCAGTGTGCCATCTATGGCACATGTGGTCCTAGTGAATACAGATTGTATCTTCCTTGTGACTTATGAATTATAAAGCAATTTTAAGTGTTCAGACACTGACTTGAGTTCATTGGAGTGGCTTCTTCTGCTGATTCTGGCCTTTGTCCTCCTCAAATTGGTGATGTTGTGACAACCCCTCTCCCAGTTAGTTCCTAGGGCACCATTGTTAGGATGACGGGGGTCCCAGTCTAGAGAATAGTTTCAAGTTCCCGATTGCCTATCAAGGGCTTGCTTTCAGCGTATCAGAATTGTCTATCCTGTTTTAGGTTCCAAACTCATACACACTCAATTGCTAGGGGAAAATAGCAAATTACTCAAGGCTGAATAGCTCACAGACAAGGAAAGGAATGTAAATCAGGGTATTTGGGGGGAAAATGCTTGTCCTGAGTGGTTTCACTTTCAATAGAAGCGCAGAGAAGAATACCACAGTCAAAATTCAGTCCAAAGTTCAGAGAGCCAAGTCAGGTTTGTTAGAGTTTGTCAATCCAAGGTCAGAGTTTTACAAGAATAACATACTAGAGCAAGAAATCAGACAGGGCTGCTTCTTAAATCAGGTTATAGCCAGTTGTGTTTAATCAACACTTACTTCCTTGCTTGGCAAGGAGCCTCACTGAGCGACTTTGCTCTGTTCTTTGATCCACTCCCTGAGTTCAAGGGCTTTAAGACTGCCTGTCATCATCTGATTGCTCCAGGTGTTCAGATGGTGCCTGTGTTTGAAGAGCCTCAGGTGATTTTTTGCCTTGGCATCTCCTGAACTGACATTTCACAGGTTCAGTTGGAGCAGGGTTTTTTTTTTTTTCAGAATCCTGGGCCATGACACTACATGGTTTTGCTTATTTGGGGTTTATTGTAATCCATTCAGAGTTATGGTGTTTGAATTGGACAGCCCTATACATATTTGAAGTAAAATAAGCAACTCTACAAAGTATTCCACCACAGATTCCAAAAATTCAGAAATTCCTCGCTGTTCTGATCTGCTTCATTTGAATAATACCATCATTATGCAAATAAAATGATCTCTCTGTCCTGACTTCATTACACAAATAATGTAAATCAGTGCAATCTCTTCATATTTAGTGGACAGTTAGAATAGTGAGCAGCCCATTCCAGTTAGTCGGTTGTTGTTGTTTTTTTAAATTATAGTTTCCGATGCAAGTTTTTCTATGCTTTTAAAATACAGTTGCCCCAATGGTGGGATTCAACTGTATTTTACTACTGGTTCTGTGGGCATGGCTTGGTGGGCATGCTTTGCAAGCACGCAGAGGGTTTGATACAGACCTTCTCCCGCAATGCTGCACTCTCCCTGTCTCTTCAACAGCTGACGTAATGGCAATCTGCTGTGCCACGCGAAGCAGCCGAGCTTCAAAAGCAGGAGATAAAGGGCAGTATAGAGCCGGGGCAGGTGGGAGAGCCCAGCAGCTGATCGTCGGAGCGAACTAGTTCACTCACAGATGATCCTCGAAGCTACCAGTTTGGCTGAACCAGGCCGAACCGGTAGCATACCACCACTGAGTGGCCCCCAAATGGGATTGTAAAGATAGGAATGTTGGTAAAAAGAGATGCATTTTTTAAAAAAATATAACTTTCCCAAGTATGTGCTTTGTCGGGCAGGTTTGTGAGCAGAAATTCAAAACAGATGTTAGCGGATTCCGTTCAGTGTTTAGGTACAGAAGAAACCATTTTGGTCTTTTTGCAATCAGTGGTGGAGTTCTAGTATTATTAACTATCAAGTGGTACTTTGTATCATACAGTACATTCAGTTCCAGGCTGCAGCCTGTTGGGAACTTGGTTGCACAAAAGCAGAAGACAACTACACAAATCTGTATTTGCACAAGCAGTGGGTGCGTGCATGACACACCCCCACCCCACCCCGCCGCTGCCAATCAACTGAGACGGAAAGGTTCAGGATTTCTGGTCTCTGTTATCAGGACCAACTCCTTGTTGCAGTGCAGAAATCTGAATCAAAGCACTCCAGGAAGAAGTTTTCTTAGCCTCATGAACACATTCAAGGAAAGACAATGCACCACTTCTTAGGGAAGTGGGTTCCATTGTTGGAATGCTGTTAGAGGTAGTCCTCTTTTAGCAATGTTGTTAAGCAGAGTAGTTGCTAAGTGAAACCACAGCCATGTTTATGATCTTTAGCTTCCCTTTGCTGACCTGCCAAGAATTGGTGGTAAGAGTACTTCTTCACTGCTGACATAAGTTTCCCAAAGGAGCTTTTTCAAGGGGCAACCAGACTTGCTTTGTTCTTCCTTGGAGATCTTTCGCTTCTCTTCCAAGAACTGAAGAAGCTTTTTGGATGAGAAGTGAAACATCTACAAGGAAAAACATAGTCCAGTTACCTCTTGAAAAAAACACCTTCAGGACAACCATGACTTGGATGACTGATAATATCCGTAGACACCATAAATTATTCCTAAATAAGGACCACCTGTAACTGTTATCCTAGGGGATTAGAATTTATAGGGCAATTTGATCAAATCCAAGCCTCCTTAGTGTAGGAATCCAAATTAAAAGCCTCCCTTTCAAATGGCTAGCAGGCCTCTGCTTGAATATACCTAACGAAAGGGAATCCGTATGCATGAATTGCTTAGTTTTGCTTCCTGACAACTTGCTGAAAGGCAGTAGTCCTTATAATATTGTAATTGTATTTTATAATTACAGACCCAGCATGTTCTGTCACACTGGTGATCGAAATAGGATGGCTGTGCTTGATTGGAACCAAAAACTTCTGAGAAGCGGGGAGATTGCTCTTTGTGCTAGATTAAAGCAGACATGCTTCAGAAAAAGAGGAAGAACAAATCCATTTTTATGAAAAATAGGCACAGCAAAATCTCCTCTCGGGCGCGCAGAGATACGCAAGGCTTTGTGTTGGCACATTGTGCTACAGCATGAAGTATAAAATTGACAAGAATTTCTACATTACAAAGGATTCTTTTCATCATGAAGAATGATAAAATGGGAAACCCAAGTTTGAATGTATTTACTTTAATCTCAAAGGATACACAGACCGTATAATGTTGATTTATGATGCGAAGTGAATGTCAAAAGCAGGAGAAGATTTTGTGTGTGTGTGTGTAATGTGTGAGAGAGCGTGCATTAATCCATGTGTGCAAAGAGAGAGCAAGCAAGTGTTTATATACAGTGAATATTCCCTTTATTCTATAGTATGTTGCTACTTCGATTTTTCTGAGATCACCAATTCTCCAGTGAGATCCCTGGAAAGGAAGATTTTTTTCTCTTTTTTTAAAGTCCTGTGGAAAGGGAATTTCACAAAGGCAGTAATGTCACAAAAAATAGGAAAAGCCCAAGGGGAACATCAGGTCAGCCAGAAAACAAACTTACATAGGAAAAGGAATCAAATAAAAAGTATTAAATAATTCCTATAGACTAAAGCCTAAGTAATTAAGAAAACTAGACAAATAGAAAAAAGGAAACAAAAGATAATTTAGAAAACCCTTACAAACACAGGACATACCAAATAAGCAAAACAAACAGACAAAAGACACAAAATATAAATTACAAAAGGGACAGACAGGAGATTGCCACAGAACAAATATGAAAAACTATCTTAAAGCTAAAAGAGATTACAGAAAACCAATAATACAACCTGGCCACCCCTCAGAGTTTGCCCTCCAGCGGAAATAAAGACAAACTCAAACAGGATTTGAAACATTAGGCACAAATACAAACACTCACACAAAATCAACTTACAAAGGGAGAAAAGGGTATAAAAAACCAGGGACTTACCATAAGAAGCTAGCTAGCCCAGGAATGCAGACTTCTTGCTGTTCTCCGCCTTCCTGAAAAATAAAAAGAGCCAGCTTTCAAGCAGTTTTCCGTATCCTTGCGCTGGAGCTCTCCCAGCAGGAAAATTGAATCCTCGAAAGAAGCATTTTGACACTTTTCGACAGTCCTTTTTGGGGGTGGTGTTGAAAGAAAACAAGTGTCTTAAGCTTAACAATGGCTTAACACATTCATTTTTGTTCTTATTTCTGTGGAAAAATAAAACCCAATATGCTGTGAGGAACTGGCTTTGTATTCCCGAAATTTTGGCAGTTCAATTGTAGAAAAGCTCTAGGAATGGCAAAAACAAGACCGGGGAATTAATGGGTTTTAAGTTGCTCATTTTTGTTTTAGACAAAGATAAATTTGCATCGTACAACAATAGAATTCTGCACAGTCTCATACATAGGCTTGGAAACCAACACTGTGATGACCCGGAGCGTATCAAAAATATAGCAAAAACCAAAACATAAATAAAGGTCCTTTAATGCCTTCAACTTGGCTTCACTGTTTAATTGTTCACAGTTGAAGATTAAACTATTTTCAAAATAACATTCCAAACGAAAGAAACACCGTTCAAATTCAAAGAGCCGATAATGAAGCAAAAAACAAAAACAAACCACACTGAATAAAGTTCCACGACAGACCAGGATAAATAATTACAAACTTCAAGAAGATAACCAGGTATAATCCGTTGGAAGAACACCAACCAAGATAAACCTCATCCAGGAATAAAACACTCTTTATTTCCAGCATTTGCTAGCATGCAGGTCCAAACTCTTACGCAGTTCTCACACCTGCATCCCATGAAGAGGATCAAGGCCCTCTCCTCCTGAGTAGACCACATCTTTCCCTTATGCTCTCCTCCCTGCATGCCCTAGGATAGATAGGGGCTGGGCCTGGGTCCTCCTCTGCCTGCTCAGCTGGCCTCTGTCCTTCCCCAGTCTCCACCACCTCTGGAGCCACCCTTCCACTCCCTGTTGGCTGTTCCTCCTCTCCCTCAGAGTTAGTCTTCACCAGGGGCATGACAAAAACAGGAAATACTTTGCCAAATGCCATTTGGGGATTAGTATTCAATTAGTTGCTTCAATGCCCTCTGCTCTTTTTGCTGGACACTTTTATGCTACTGTAATAGGATGCAAAAGTACCATAATTAGGCTGTATTAGCAACTGATACCCTTTTCTGAGTGTTTTAGTGCTTCTCTTCCTGCAGTGACACCCCCAATTGTTTATGAAGAATTATTATATACTCTAGCAATTCCAAAGTAAGAAACAAAAACTGTCCAATCACCGTAATACAAAATAATAGAAAACCACACAAAATGCAATAGTAAACATTTTGAATAATAGAAAATATATGAATGACTATATTTAGTTTAGTGCAGTGTAATGCCACAATGAGTAGAAATATTTCAGCATGTATTTAAATTCCAACAGAGTTGTATCAACCTGTTGTTCTTTATTTGTTGCATTTGTATACTGCTGAATCTAGAACAGTCACCCTGCAGTTAATAACTAGAGTAGCCAACAGTTATAAAGCTAAAACATCCAAGTACAGTTAAAAGGTCCTTGGTAGGACTCAACATGGATAAAAATGTCAAGTCCAGTTAAAACATCTGGCTGGCTGTGATCAATCCCCAAAATGGAGCGATTGCTAAAATCAATTATCATCTTGATATGCATCTCAACTACTGATGAAACAAACTTTAATTCTATACAAGAGGCCATTCCATAAGATTAGAGTCATGAAAGATAAGCAACAACTTCTAACCTCCAAAGAAAATAGGAGATGATGCAAAACAATTCCCAGCATGTGTGTATCCTCAATTCTGGCAGGAGTGGACCAACTTTCTTATACATTAAATCAGAGGTCTCCAAACTTGGCAACTTTAAGACTTGTGGACTTCAACTCCCAGAATTCTCCAGCCAGCTATGCTTGAAGTCCACAAGTCTTAAAGTTTGGAGACCTCTGCACTAAATGTTATGGATCCTTGGCAGTGTCATTCCCTTGCTAATATTATGTGAAAACTGAGATCTTGTGAGAATTTGCTGTTCTCAATTGATTTTGGCCAGTTTATTTCACTTGGGGGTTCCATAAACCCTGTTTATACTGTTGCATATTCATTACAGAAAATAAGTAGATCAGTTTGGTCCCTTTGATGGATATTGGTTTTGTAAAAGCAGCATCAAGGGGCATTTTAAAGAGTTGAGTCAACAGCATCAACATCTCATTTCCTGAAACAATTAGCTTGCTCCACAACCACTAATATTTTTAATCTTCTACCCTCGTCTGTCTCTGTCTGAAAAAAAAATTATGGTTGGATAATGCTTGGCTTTCCTTTGGATGACATTCTGTAATTATTTTTTGAATAAACCCTTCTTCTCTTTTTCCATCATCTCTGTAGATGGTACAAATTTGGCAGAATGATGACAGTTCAGAAAACTGGTGATTCCAATGCTGCCTCTCAAAGCTGTGATTCAGGTTTATCTGCTCTTGTTTGTCTGCTCATTGTCACAAATCAAAAAGATCATAGCCCAATATCCCAAAGAACAACGGATAAAATAATCCTCAAGTTCTTCTACTTTGCATTGCAATTGTTATCTGGTCACCACAAGCAGTACTTCATAGTAGATTTGCAGTTCTAAATTACATTTAAAGCGAGATCTTTGCATCTTCTCATATTTCTAGTATGAAAGGCTCCACTGTGTTAGTAAAACTATACATTTCCTCTAAAGAAAACTAGCCCAGATTTTTGGTTGCTGCACTGGTTTTCTGTTCTGATTTGTTTCAGTAGGCAGGGCTTCTCTACACAAAGAGCTGGATTGAAGCAGGGACATTGGGCAACAGATGTTGGCAGTGGTGTAGAAGAAAACAGTAGGACACACGGCCGGCCTTGTGTTCTTAAAGGCAGCCTCCTGTCTTAAGATGCAATGGGAAAAGGTGTTCAGAAGAGATTGTGGAGCTGGGCAGAAAAGGAGGTGTATCCAAACACTGTTAACAATGAGCAGATGGATAATTTAAGATCCATCTAATTTAGAAAAAGGATGGTTAGCTCATTGGCCCTGAAAAAAGCAGTTGAAATGATTCTCAGAGAGACCCTGCTTTAATGCATGTACTTAAAAGAGATGAATGCTAGAATTCTGTCTTAGTCAGCTTTCAAGATTCAGTCCATTAATGTTTTACCTTCTTAACAATAAATTTGTCTTGCCCTTGTTGGAGTCTGATTCTGACTGAGCAGCTGACAGGGAGTGGAAGTGTGGCTCCAGTGGCTGTGGAAGAAACGGGGGAAGGGCACAGTCCGGCTGGGCATTCAGAGGAAGACCCAGGGCTAGGGGTGGAATTCAATTTTTTTAACAACCAGTTCTGTGGGTGTGGCTTGGTGGTCATGTGATTGGGTGGATGTGGCTTGGTGGTCATATTAGTGGCTGGGCGTGGCCAACTCAATATCACTCACATCGAGGCACGCATCTCCTCGCCTGGCCTCTCATGAGTGTGAGGATGCTGCAACAGTCGTAAGTGTGAAAAATGGTCATAAGTCATTTTTTTTCAGTGCCATTGTAATTTTGAATGGTCACTCCACACAAGCAAAGTACTAGCAAAGGAGGGGAAAAAAACTCCAGAGATGTTCCTGAGACAGGAAGTCTAGTCCTGCCAAGAATGTAATAAGGGTTAACGGAGAGGCAGTTTCTGTAAGCAACACCAGAATGTTTCCTTCCTGCCTTCCTTACAGGATTAGGCCAGTAATTTTTTCTAACAAATGGTTCTCCGAACTACTTAGAATGTTAACAACCGGTTCTAGCGAATAGGTGCAAACTGGTAGAATCCCACCCCTACCCAGGCCCATCCTAGGGCACACAGGGAGGAATGGAGAAGGGAGTAACATGGCTTACAGGAGAGAAAAGGGCCTTGATCCCTTTCATTTGTTGCAGCAGAGAGAACAGGATATAAGGTCATTTGCACACAGTACCTTGCTAGAAGCAAAGCATGCATTATCTTTGTCCAGGCTTATCTGGGTTTTGGCATCCTCCCAACTGTGTGTGCTTCATTATCTTTTGGATGTCTGCAATTTACTATCCTGGCCTGTCGTGTTAATTACTTCAGCGTGGTTTGTGTTGGTTTTTTTTATTTCTAATTTATCTGTACTTTGGGTTCGGACTGCATTTCTTCTCTTTGTAGACTGTTTTTGGAAGATAACTGGACTTTGGGGGCCAAGTTGGAGGTATTAAAGGGAATTTATTTACTTTTGTGCCATGTCCTGGGTCATCACAAAATTAACTATTGAGATTCACAGTGAGCTCTCCTGCTGGGTTGTTTTCTGCTATTGGAACTTGATACTGTGCCATAATCATTGATGAACAAATACAGGTAGTGCTTGACTTACAACAGTTTGCTTAGTGACTGTTCAAAGTTACAGCAGAATTGCAAAAAGTGACTTATGATCATTTTTCACACTGATGACGTTGCAGCATCCCCATAGCCATGTGATTTGCACTCAGATGCTTGACAACAAACTCACATTTATGATGGTTGCATGGGATTCCCTTTTGCCATCTTCTGACAAGCGAAGTCAATGGGGAAGCCAGATTCACTTAACAACTGGGTTACTATTTTAAGAACTGTAGCGATTCACTTAACAACCATGGCAAGAAAGGTTGTAAAATGGGAGAAAGCTCACTTAACCAATTTCTCCCTTAGCAACATCCATTTTGGGCTCAATTTTGGTCATAAGTTGAGGGCTACCTCTGTTCATGAGAATCTGACATCTAGAATTTTGCTCAGAAAACAAAACTTGATTCCCTCAAACCTTTGGGAGGAATCTAGCAATAGGGGAGGAGTCACAAATATTTTGTGTTTACTCACTGGGGCTCTGAAAGCGGATCCTCCATCTTCTGCTCTGTGTGTGCAGGCCAAACCTAAATTCAAGTGGACAATATCATGTTTCCCCGAAAATAAGACCTGATCTTATTTTTTCCCCCTCCAAAACAGGTATTGGGTCTTGTTTTCAGGGAATGTCTTTCCCACTGTCTCACTTTGTGGCAGCAGTGCTGACAGCCCCATCCAGCAGGAGCCCATGTGGCCACTTGTGGCCCACTTCTTCTGCAGCCACTTGTTGCTGCTTGTGCATGGCATCCCTCCCTCGGTCTCCATTTTGCCATTGGAAGCCTTCAGGAAAGGCCTCTGCAGCCAAGAAACAAGCTCAGGATTGACGTGTGTGGTGCCCCAGGCCTCCATTTCACCATCAGATGCCTTTCTGAAGGCTTCTGCTGACAAAATGGAGGCCGGGGAGAGCGCTGCACATAAGCGGTAGCAAACAGCTGCAGAAAAAGTGGGTTGGCAAGGCAAGGCAGGGGTCAGAGGCTGGCTGAAACTGTCCTAAGGTAAGGTAAGCAGGTAAGCTAAGGTAAGCAGGTGTGGGATACATGGGGCAGCTCCACCCCCCTATCCTCATCCTAGCATGATTTTTAGCAGTGCAACAGTGTGTGAGGTTTTTTTTTTAACTTTGGCTTATTTTGAGGGTAGGGCTTATATTGGGCACACATGTAAAAATCAAGCTATTACTTGTTTTCAGGATAAAACACGGTACTGTTGTCCCCAAAACTCGGCTCTTGCTTGGTGTCGAAGCCGATAAGTCACCGGACACAAAGTGTGATACAATATACTTTTATTTTGGTACCAAGATATAAGGACCCTGGTTTGAAAGATAACCGAAGGCCCAGATTACAACCTTACAGCGATTTTTATAGTCAAGGGGTGGTCGCATTCAGCCCTTTGCCCTTCCCCTAATAATGCATGCATAACAGATAATAGTGATTGGTTATTTGGATCTCAGCCCCCTACATAGCTAAATGTCGCGTCATCTGTTTTTCACCCCAGGTCACGGGTATCTTGCAAAGTGTCCTAGTTTCATGTGCCAGCTATGTGGTTTTGGGGTTTTTTTTCTTATAAGCAAGCTATTCTTGTTCCTGCTATCCTGGCTTGTGGTTTAAGGTGTTAACTTCTGCCTTGCTAAGAATGTGCAGTTCCAACCCCTTTCCTATTGCAGAGCAGCTCAAAACAGCACCCTCACTGCCCGTGACCCTCCTCCTTCCGCAGAGAAAAATAAAAGCAGTTTTAACTTTGTCTGAGGCAGCACCCCCACTCCCCTGCGACCCCCCCCTTCTGTAGAGAGAGAGAGAAGACAGGAAGGAGTAAGGCTGCTTAAGGCAAAGAAATGAAGACAAGAGAAAATGTTTTATCAGAATTCATATTCCTAACTCTCATATCTATTCCATCCATACCTGGGTCCATATGACTCTTCCTCTGATCCCTAGGGCCTCCTCTGTACATACATCCCATCCTCTGATCCTTCAGTACCTTCCAACAAACTTTCTCATGACAAGATGACAGACACAGGTAGTCCTCAACTTACAACCATTTGTTTAGTGACCATTGGAAGTTGTAGCACAACTG
This sequence comes from Pseudonaja textilis, assembly GCF_049901715.1. Taxonomy (NCBI): domain Eukaryota; kingdom Metazoa; phylum Chordata; class Lepidosauria; order Squamata; family Elapidae; genus Pseudonaja; species Pseudonaja textilis. The sequence continues at coordinate 184,708,431 of NC_141992.1, read as the reverse complement.
AAAAAAGGGACTGGCAGCCAGTCCTGACGCTTATTATTGTGGCAGCATCCCCAGGGCATGTAATCAAAATTTGGGAACTTGGCAACACACACACACACACACACACACACACACACACTACAATGCGGTCATGTGATCACTGTTTGCAACCTTCCCAGCCGGCTTGTGACAAGCGAAGTCAATGGGGGAAACTGGATTTGCTTAACAACTGCACGATTCACTTAACAACTATAATGATTTGCTTAACAAACATGGCAAGGAAGGTTATGAAACTCACTTGAAACTGTGGGAGGGATCTTGGAGTCTTAGTGGACAACCAGGTAAATATGAGCCAGCAGTGTGCAGCAGCAGCCAAAAAAGCTAATGCAATCCTAAATTGCATTAACAGGGATACAATCGAGATCAAGTGAGTTATTAATATCACTCTATAAAGCCTTAGTAAAACCACATCTAGAGTACTGCATCCAGTTTTGGTCACCACATTATAAAAAAGATGTTGAGACTGTAGAAAAAGGACAGAGAAGAGCAACCAGGATGATTAGGGGACTGGAGGCTAAAACATATGAAGAATGGTTATAGTCTAGTGAAGAGAAGGACCAGGGGAGATATGATATCAGTCTTCCAATATTTGAGGGGCTGCCATAGAGAGGAAGGGGTCAAGCTATTCTCCAAAGCACCTGAAGGGCAGAGAAAGAATAATGGATGGAAACTGAACAGGGAGAGATTCAACCTAGAAATAAGAAGAAACTTTCTGACAGTGAGAACAATCAACCAATGGAACAGTTGGCCTTCGGAAGGTGTTGGAGCACCATCACTTGAGACCTTCAAGAAGAGATTGGACTGTCATTTGTCAGAAATGGTGTAGGGTCTCCCGCTTGGGTGGGGGGTTGGACTAGATGATCTATAAGGTCCCTTCTGATTATCTGTTACCTGTTATCACTGAACATCTGCCTCACTTAGGAATGGAAATTCTGGTCCTAACTATGGTTTTAAGTCAAGGATTAACCTGTATGTAAAGAACGGAGACCAAGCTGAGGTGTATTTTGAAGTAAAGATGTAAAGGAATTATGCCATGTTAATTTGCTAGGATCAAATTTCCAGGAAGAAAATCCATCTCACTTTCGAAGGTGTGAAAGTTGGCTTATCCTAGCTTCATCTCACTTCTGAAGGTATGTAACAGAGCCAGGACATCCAACTTTTCCCTATGTTATCATAATAGAAAAGTTCATGGCACTAATAGTAGGCCGGGTAGCCGAATGCCTTTTGTAGCACTTCTTGGCCAACCGTATGACCGCCACAAATCACACAATTACACGTTTATTCCAGGAGGCGTGACAAAAGAGATGCAATCTCTGTTAACAAACCCCTTTGGCCATAAATATTAAAGAAAGGGTTGAGAATCTGTCCATTTTGTGCATTTTCAGAAGTAAATAAATCTTCCCCCACTACCCTATTTATATCCGGAGAATTAATTAAAAAAACCAGATGTAAATATGATGGAATGGAACTTTGCCCAGTTATCAATCCATACATTTGTAGCTGAAAAATTTATTGTTTTTGTTCTTTCTTGGATTTTTTTTCTCTGTCCTCATCACACGTGTGCTACAGGGCTACATTTTCTTCAGATGCATATGTGCAGAGTGCAAGAAATAAGAAGGAAGATGAGATCAGAGCCACCATTCAAATTGTGAGAACTTGATATGGGCCCAGTCAAAAAATGGCTGTTGCAGAAGACTCATTTTTCATATAATAGGTACAAGTCATCCTCAACTTACAATAGTTCGTTTAGTGACCATTGAAAGTTACAACGGCACTGAAAAAGTGACTTATGGCCGTTTTTCATACTTAAGACCCTTGCAACATGGTCATGCGATCAAAAATTCATATACTTGGCAACTGAATCGTGTTTATGACGGTTGTAGTGCTCCAGGGTCATATGATCACCTTTTTGAAAGCAAAGTCGACGGGGAAGCCAGATTCACTTAACAACTGTGTTACTAACTTAACAACTGCATTGATTCACTTAACAACAGTGGCAAATAAGGTCGTAAAAAGGGGCAAAAGTTCACTTGACAAATGTTTTGCTTAGCAACAGAAATTTTGGGCTCGGTGGAGGTTGTAAGCCGAAGCCAACCTGTACTGTAAAATTGAAGGCATGGCTATTCACAAAATGCAGGTAGTCCTCAACTTTTATTTTATTTATTTATTTGATTTGTCAATTGCTTACAAGATAATAGGTATAAGTATATACATAGTTATGAATACATGAAATGGGTACATATAAGAAAAATAAAAGAAACAATAGGACAGGGATGGTAGGCAGGTTGGTGCGCTTATGCACGCCCCCTACAGACCTCTTAGGAAAGGGGTGAGGTCAATAGTAGACAGTCTTAAGGTTAAAGTTTTGGGGGTTTGGGGAAGAAACTACAGAGTCAGGTATTCCAGACATTGACCACTCTGTTGCTGAAGTCGTATTTCCTGCAATCAAGTTTGTTTAACAACTGTTTGAAGCTACAACAGCACTGAAAAAATGACCCATACTCAAAATGTTCACCATCATCATACCCCCCCCCCCGTGGTCACCTGATCACAATTGGCAACTGGCTCATGTTTATGATGGGTGCAGCACCGTGAAGTCATGTGATCATAATTTGTGAACTTATCTACTGGCTTCTGACGAATAATATCAACAGGGGAAGCCAGAGTTGCTTAATGACCACACGATTCCCTTAAAGACTGCCTGATTTGCTTAATGGCTGTGATAAAAATGGCTGTAAAATCAGAACTCCCGCTAACCGTTTTACTGAAGACGAACTGGTCTTCTTATCATTCCAATAAGTGAGATTATATGTCCATTGTGAGTTTTAAGGCAAATAAATATGATGGGTAGACATTGATGCTTTGTTTTTCAGTTGACCATTTCTGGACATTTTTTGTGTGTGACTATAATAATGTTAAAATTATGTCACTGAAGATGATACCTGGTGCATACTTAGAGAAGTCTCTGGTGATACATAGGTGTCCTGCAGGTAGCATGTTGCCTACTCTGTTTTGATCACCACACTATAAAAAGATATTGAGACTCTAGAAAGAGTGCAGAGAAGAGCAACCAAAATGATTAGAGGACTGGAGACTAAATCATATGATGAATGGTTGCCGGAACTGGGCACAACTAGTCTAGTGAAGAGAAGAACCAGGGGAGACATGATAGCAGTGTTCCAATATTTGAGGGGCTGCCACAGAGAGGAGGGGGTCAAGCTATTTTCTAAAGCTCCTGAAGGCCAGACAAGGAATAATGGATGGAAACTAATCAAGGAGAGATTCAACTTGGAAATAAGGATAATTTTTTTCTGACAGTGAGAACAATCCACCAATGGAACAGAAGTTGCCTTTGGAAGTTGTAGGAACTTCATCACTTGAGACTTTCAAAAAGAGATTGGAGATTCTGTCAGAAATGGTGTAGGATCTGCCTGAGCAGGGGGTTGGACTAGATGACCTTCAAGGTCCCTTCCAACTCTGTTAATGTGTTTTAGAAGAAAAACAACAACATTCCAACTTCATTCTGTAGGACTAAAATACTAACGGAAGACAAATCCCCACAATTTGGCATGTGAATGTCCAATTGTAATTTGTTCCCATGTCCCTCAGTGAGAACCAGATTGTGGATTCCTTGGTGCTCTCTAAATTTGGTGGCTTTCCAACACTGATGATGTTACCTAGTTGGGTAATGAAACGTCCGTGAGCAAACCACTAAGCTCAGAAGGCACCAAGGACCCCCACAGTTCAACCCTGAGTTAAGAATAGTCTCTTCTGTTGAGAACCAGATTCTTTCCAAAGGCCCGTTATTCTTAATGTGGTGGCCTCCCTATATCTTGAACTCCAGTTCTCATCTTTCCACACTTATGTGGTGTCAGGATGGTGAGAATGTTCAACTGTTCAACTGTTCTGAGCGACCTCAAGCTGGGAAAGACAGTCCTAAACCCTAGAGCAGACAAAGAATGATTCTACAGTGCAGGTTAGGAGTCTTCTTTGGACTTTCTTATTCAATTTACCTTTGGATTATGGATTTCCTGTCTGGCTGATCACAGATGGTCAGATTAGGTAATCATACCTCTTCAGCCCTTATTCTTAACTGGTATGCCACAGGGTTCTGTGTTGAGTCCCTTACTCTATTCTATTTATGTGCATGACTGCATTCCCACTCACGCTAGTAATACTATTACTAAATTTGCAGATGATACAACAGTGGTAGGGCTCATCTCCAGGGAGGGGGATGAGCCTACTTATTGAGAGAAGGTGGGCCGGTTGCTTTTGTGGTGTGGAGATGATAACTTTGTCCTCAATATCAATAAGACCAAGGAGCTTATAGTGGACTATAGAAGGAACAGATCAGACATCCAGCCCTTGCTTATCAATGGAGACTGAGTGGAGCAAGTGGCCAGTTTTAAGTTTCTGGGTGTTACCCTAAAAGAGGACATGTCCTGGGATGCTCACATTGCAGTGCTGGTCAAAAGGGCCCAGCAGAGATTATATTACCTAAGACTTCTTAGAAAACAGCAACTGAATGAAAAACTGCTGGTGACCTTCTAACGCTGCACCATAGAGAGTATCTAAACTTACTGCACCTCTGTACGGTTTGCCAATTGCACAGTGGCAGATAGGAAAGCACTCCAGAGGGTTAATGTCATTGCCCAGAAGATCATTGGTTGCCCTCTCCCCTCTTTGGAAGAGCTTTATAGCTCCCGCTGCCTTAAAAAAGTTCAAAACATTCTCAAAGATCCATCTCATCCTGGGCAACCTTTTTTTGAACTATTACCATATGGTAGACAGTGCAGGATAATAAAAACAAGGACAAGTAGGCTGAAAAACAGCTTCTATGCCAGGGCAGCAACTCTATTGAATGTATAGTGTAATATCAGTGGTTTTCAATTCAATGTATAGAACGTGAAGGATGTGTGTTTATGTTTATTTTTATAGTCCTAATGTACACTGAAGATGGTATTTAATTTTGTTGTACGAGGTGCAATGACAATAAACTAAACTAAACTAAACTTTAGCCTACGTCCTCCTCTTTGGGAATTCACAGACGAAATACATGGTGAGGTGGCATTCCGTATCATTCCATTTCCCAGTACTGAGCATCTCCACACAGTCCTCATTCTCTTGGGTGTCCTGAGGAGCTCCTTCCTTCCAATTGCTATAGCTTTGCAATGGTGTACCGTCTGCATACATGAACTGGCCTTCGTTCTCTATGTCGTTCAGCCCTATAAAGACTCGGAAGAAGCCACTCTGGGAGATGTAGTCAGAAATCACCGTGTTAGCAGCCTCATCCTTCGGCATGGCTAAGATTCCTTCTCGAATCCTGCAGTGAGCAAGGGCTTCCCTGTAGTTCTTCTCTTCCTGAACAATGTAGTAGTATTTTTCTTCTGTTTCTCTGATGCCTGCTAACACTTTTAGAAAGAGAAATAAAAAAGCTGGTTAAAAAAAAACAACAATAGCCATTTCAGGATGCCTAAGTCTATAACCGTGATGGCGAACCTATGGCACGTGTGCCACAAGTGGCACACAGAGCCATTCGTGCTGACACACGAGCCGCAGGCAAACTTACCTCACGGCGCATGCGTGCGCCTCACAGTTGATTCCCCCCCCATTGGTTTGAGGCCTTTTTCGGCCTCCCAGAGGCTTGGAAAATGCCTCTGCAAGGCTTTTCGGGATGAATTATAGGCCCGTTTTGTCACTTCCTGTAATACCTGAAGTGATGAAACAGGCCTATAATTCGTCCTGAAAAGCCTTACAGAGGCATTTTCCAAACCTCTGGGAGGCCGAAAAAGGCCTCAAACCAGCCGAAAAATCAGCTGTGAGGCAGAGTGCAGGTAAGGGGGTGGGGGTGGGGATTGCACGTACATGCGCAGGGGGTGTGGGGAGGGTGCCCGCACATTGCATTCTGGGTTCTGGCACATGAGTGCATGCACACTGGCACACATGCAATTTTTGGCACAGGAGCCCAAAAAGGTTAGCCACCACTGGCCTATAATCATGGATGTCTATATATAAAACAAGGAAGACTCCTGGTGGTGCAGTGGTTACAGTGTAGTATAGGCAATCCTCAACTTATGACCAAAATTGAGCCCCAGATTTATGTTGCTAAGTGAGACATTTGTGAAGTGAGTTTTGCCCCGTTTTACGACTTTTCTTGCCACATTTGTTAAGTGAATCACTGCAGTTGTTAAATAGTAACGTGGTTGTTAAGTGAATCTGGCTTCCCCATTGACTTTGCTTTCAGAAAGTCACAAAAAGGCATGACCCTAGAGTATTGCAACAGTCATAAATATGAGTAGGTTGTTATGGGGATGCTGCAATGGTCATAAGTGTGAAAAACGGCCATCAGTCACTTTTTTCAGTGCTATTGTGACTTCGAAGTCACTAAGTGAACTGTTGTAAGTTGAGGACTATCTGTATTGCAGTTGAACTCTGCCCACAGCCTGGAGCTTGATTCTGATGGGGTTCAAGATTGACTCAGCCTTCCATCCTTCTGAAGTTGGTAAAATGAGAACCTGGATTATTGGGGGCAGGATGCAGATGTGTTTACATTGCAAACTGCCCAGAGAGTGCTGTAAAATGATATGGGAATGGTACATAAGCTTAAATGCTACAGTTGTGGTTAAGCACAAATTGGATACAGGACAGATGTTTTTATTTATTTATATTATATTATATTTTATTTATTTATTTTGAGTTTGTAGCACATCTCCAGCTTGGAATGTTTTCCCCTGAATTTTGATGGCATGGTCTTTGAGGGATTTGGGCACTTTTGCGCAACTTCCAGGAGAATCCCACGTGAATCCCCAATTTAAGAGAAATTAACAAAAACAAAGGATATGAAACCTACCATTCTTCACGAAGGTAATGGAATTTTTGAGTCGAGCCACATTGATGTCCAGTTGTCCGACAACTTTGCGATATTTTCCACAATCACAGACACCACCTAACTCAGTATAAATATAGAAACATTAAGTCCGAAGTAACTTTAATGAGACCTAACTATTCCTTCTTCCAAGTTAACTCTAGTTATTTATTATGTTTATATATCTCAGTTTCTCACCAATAATTCAAAATGTACAGATAATTCTCACCAATAATTCAACATGTACAGATAATTCTCACCAATAATTCCACATGTACAGATTTATTTATCGAAATAAATAAACAGGGCCTTAAGCTGAGTTGGTGATGTCAAAGAAATTGTCTTGGCATTACAGATAGTTCTAGTTTAGTGATTGCCTTGTATGGCAACTGTTTGCCCTTACAACAATGATGGAAAAAGAAACATTTTCAACACTGGTCCTTGCACTTATGACATTCACAGGTATGGAAAACAAAGAAAAACTGAAGTAAAGATCATAAGCACAGTTATGATTTCACTTAGCGAACTCTTTGCTTAATGATCAACTTGCCAGTCCCAGTTGTGATCACTAAACTAGAACCTTTCTATATTGTGGAAATGTTTGCCATTATCTTCTACTGGGGCTTCTTTTGAGTTCCAGAACTAGCCTATTACAACCCAGAGGCAATTCTTTTGCTGATTGTATTTTGCAAAGTAAAAGGTAAAAGTTCCCCTCGCACATACGTGCTAGTCGTTTCTGGCTCTTGGGGCAGTGCTCATCTCTGTTACAAAGCTAAAGAGCCAGTGCTGTCTGAAGATGTCTCCATGGTCATGTGGCCGGCATGACTAAATGCCGAAGGTGCACGGAATGCTGTTACCTTCCCACCTATTTTTTTACTTGCATTTTTACATGCTTTTGACTTGCTAGGTTGGCAGAAACTGGGACAAGTAAGGGGAGCTCACTCCATTATGCGACGCTAGGGATTCGAACCATCCAACTACTGACCATTCTGATTGACAAGCTCAGTGTCTTAGCCACTGAGCCACTGCGTCCCATTTGCAAAATAATAGAGGCCATAATAAGTTAAATTTGAATATGTTGAAGTAAGAGTGGAGATATGAAATTATTGCTGTTCATTCTAGAGTTTCCCTCACAAATAATTATATGCACTAAGTATTTTGTATATTAATTTTTTTTTTACAAAAATCTAGTAGATTTATGGGAGTTAACAATATCATAAGAAATAGAGTTTCTCGGGACAAATATTAATATTACTACAGTCAGCAAAGCACCTCTCCCAACAGCTTAGCTGCATTCATATTCAATGGCTATATTTACGTGATTACATTTTGTGATGTTTTCGCTGAAAACCAGAATTTACTTCTGATTTTCGGGAAAACAGGTCCATAACCAATACTGCAAAAAATGTAAAATGTGGTCGGTTACAGCCATCATTGTTCCCAAGTCAAGGACTAACTTTAAAAAGTAATCAAGTTGGCAAGATGGCGGTCGTTTGACCCATGCTGTCTGGGGAATTCTGGGAGTTGAAATCCACACAACTTCAGATGACCAAGGCTGAGAAAGACTGGATCAAACAATAAACTTACTAAACCAGCTGGCTCTACATCTCTTGTTAAGATACAAAAACCAAGACAAAGTTAAAATTAACCAGGCTTATCTTGTTATATGAACATATCTGCTGTTTTTTAACTGACCTCATTAAGTATGTTGAGTGAATACAGTCATTGAATCTACATTTTCAGAAAGTTTTAATTAAATGAAAATGGCTGAGGGCAGAGGGCTGGATCACCATGGCATTTTAATTGGCACAGGCCTAATTCTGACTGAAATGGTCTGACTCTACTTTTTCAAAGTGCAGGTAAGATTTTATTCTTTCCCTTAAAACAATCCCTTGGCCAACAAAATTTGAAACAGAGAGCAGGGACTGGGGCCTTGGCTTCCACTTTTGGGGCTGTTTTGAACATAGCAATCCTACTTCTAGCTTAGGAAAACACTGTTTATTAAGAATGTTTTCAGAAAATTGGCTTTTTATAGGTAGTTGTTGACCCAGGACCAGTAATATTTGTAAAGTGGATCACCTGTGTGACTGACCCTTTTTAATGAGGGTTCTTTTTGCAGCAGACATTAAGTGAAACACTGGTTCACTAAGGGCCATTTTTCCTGAAACTCATAAGTAAATGCCAGTTTTCAGCAAAAACATGATAAAGTACAGTCATGTGATTGCTGGGAGATTGGATCTTTATAACCCAGTTGTAAGTACTCTATTGTAACTTCAAAGAGTCACTAAGCTATTGATCCAGACGTGGTGTTCATCAGGTTCTGACCAGTTCTGAAGAACCAGTAGCAGAAATTTTGAATAGTTTGGAGAACTGGCAAATACCAACTCCGACTGGCCCCGCCCCCATCTATTCTCTGCCTCCCGAGTCCCAGCTGATTGGCTGGGTCTTCTTTGGTTGTCCTACACAGGAGAACAGAGCTGGAAAGCAGGTTAGTGGGGTGGGGAGGGAATGGGGATTTTGCAATAACCTTCCCCTGCCATGCCCCCCAAGCCACACCCACAGAACCAAGCCACAAACACAGTAGTAAAAGTTTTTTGAATCCCACCACTGTACATAAATAGAGGACTATCTGTAGCATTAGTTTTCAAGCACTTCTATTTAAAAAACCTGACTGTCTACCTACTCGAACCAGAGTTAGCCCAGCCAATTAAATCTGACAGAGAAAAACTGTTTCTGATGCCACATTTTGGGGAGTTCTACGGAGAGTAGGATGGGAAATGAAACAAGAGGGGCTGTTTGTCCTTGGTGGAGGAACAGCCTCCAGGACAGATCAAGTTAGTCTCTTCCTTATCCCAATCTCATCTCAAACAGTTTTGGTCACCCCATTACAAAAAAGATGTTGAAACTTTGGGAAAAAAAAAGTGCAAAGAAGAGCAACTAAGATGATTAAAGGCATGGAGACTAAAACATATGAAGAATGGTTGCAGGATTTGGGTTTGGCTAGTCCAGAGAAAAGAAGGACTAGAGAGGACATGATAGCAGTATTTCAGTATTTGAGAAACTGCCATAAAGAGGAGGGGGTCAGTTTATTTTCCAAACCACCTGAAGGCAAGACAAAAAACAATGGATGGAAACTAATCAAGGAGGGAAACAACCTGGAATTAAGAAGAAACTTCTTAACAGTGAGGATGGAAAGGAACAGCTTTTCCTGCAATCTAAGTGTAGTACATAAAATCATACATTGCAATGTCCTACCTGTCAATGAATACTTCAGCTTCAACCATAACAACACAAGAGCACACAATAGATACAAACTCAAGGTAAACCGCACCAAACTTGATTGCAGGAAATACGACTTCAGCAACGGAGTGGTCAATGTCTGGAATACTCTACCTGACTCTGCGGTTTCTTCCCCAAGCCCCAAAAACTTTAACCTGAGACTGTCTACTATTGACCTCACCCCTTTCCTAAGAGGTCCGTAGGGGGCATGCATAAGCGCACCAATGTGCCTACCGTCCTTGTCCTATTGTTTCTTTTTATTTTTCTTATGTGTATCCATTTCATGTATTCATAACTATGTTATACTTATACCTGTTATCTTATAATCGCTTGATAAAATAAATAAAATAAAATAAAATAAATAAATATACATGCTTCCTCCTTCTGGCCCTGTAGACCAACATGCTAGGATACACAGTGACTACAATTTGATTGCCTTTGATCTAGAAGACAATGAAGGCGTCAGAAATGCAAAAGAAGAGCAAACAATATGTACCTGCTTTACCCTTCCCTCCAGTGACTCCAGATTCACCCTTTAATCCTTTGTCACCTAAATAAAGAAGAAAATACATTGCCTTCAACTGGAAAGTTGCAAGCACATTCACAAAATAGGTCTTGAGAAATGGATAGAGCCCATAGGCGGATGGCCAATATAAACAATTCAGTTTTACATATATTGGATTAAGTTCTACTGAATACAGGTAGTCCTTGGCTTACAACAGTTTGTTTAGTGACTGTTCAAAATTACAACAGCCACAGAAAAAGGTGACTTATGGCCATTTTCCTGACTTAAACTGTTGCAGCATCCCAATGGTCACATGATCAAGATTTGGACACTTTGGAATTGGCAGGAATTTATTATCTTTGCGCTGTCCTTGAGTTAGGTGATCACCTTGTACAATCTTCTGGCAAGCAAAGGCAATGGGGAAGCCAGATTCACTTAACTGTGTCAAGAAAGTGTCAGGATTCTGGCAGTTACCCCCATTTAAATTATGAATCTTGAGCCAAACTTCCAAAATGTAAAAAGTATTTATTGGGAGTTAAACTGTCCGGCACTGCCTGGGTGTAGCCGACTCTGAAGCACACAATTCATTGTTACCCTTGACCCTGGTTTTCCCCCCACCCCCCGGGTGTGTCATAATTCATATTCTCCAATGGGACACATCCATAGCCAAGAGTCATCAGTCATACTCTCCAGTTAGAATTTTGCGCAGCAGAAACTTCAGTCACTTAATTACTATCTTTGAAAGCATTTATGGAATGCAGTTTTGGTTTGTTGCACTGTTACCCCACTCCCTTTCTGTTGGCAACTCTAAAAAGACCATAGAAATATTTTATGAGTTGACAGAAAATTTGTAAAATGGGGAAAAACTCACTTCAACTTAGCAACAGACATTTTTGGCTCGATTGTGGTCATAAGTCAAAGACAACCTGTACATTGGATTAAGTTCTACTGAATACAGTTGACTCTATTTTGGTCTACTGTAGTCTTGCCAAGGCAGGCTCTGAAAGCGTTTGTTTTCTGATAGCAAACTTCCGATTCTAATAGATGATCCATTAAAAGTTTAAAGACTTAGGAGCTAGATGTGCCTAGTACCTTTCTTTCTTCACGGAATCGCAGCAAAAACTGAGAGGGACAATAGCTGAAAGGAGTTAATGATATAATAAATGAATAAACCCAAAGTAGGTAGATTATGCATTTCACTTTTGGGAAGAGGAATTTTTTTTACAGGTTTTAGAGGCACTTAAGAAAATTACTTTAGAATAAATGGGAATTCTGAAGGTGGAAGGTTTGTTTTTAATGGGATTGCAATATATAGGAGGTGCAGTATACAGGAGGTTTTAACTTTCCTTCATTTTATAACAACCCACCCCTAGTTGCTATTAACCCCTGGCAGGATAAAAAGCTGAGTGGGACTTCTGTTTTTAAAGGAAAAAAGATAATTTCAATAGGACAATTGGAGATGAAAAGAGAAGGTAATCTGTACGAGCCTCAGTGGTGCAGTGGCTAGAGTGCAGTACTCTAGGCTACTTCTGCTGACTACTGGCTGCCTGCAATTTGGTGGTTCAAATTTCACCAGGCTCAAGGTTGACTCAGCCTTCCATCCTTCCAGGTGGGTAAAATAAGGACCCAGATAGTTGGGGGCAATAGGCTGACTCCGTAAACCGCTTAGAGAGGGCTGTGAAGCACTTGAAAGTGGTATATAAGTCCAAGTGCTATTGCTATTGCCATTTCTGCAATGTTTGCAGTGAAAAAGAGTACATACGTTTATAATTCTGCACTCACCACCGCATTCAGCATTAAGGGAATAATCAGCCAGTGGGAAGAAGGAATATATATGTGATGGCTGCCACCGTCATCTCCACCTCCATATGTTTTCTGTAACAAGCTCAGTCTTTCCATTTTTATTTTTGTTTTCCCCCACCCCCAATCTGCTTTGCATTAATCACATATCTCCCACAGTTGGTGAACAAACTGAAACTGAAAAGAGGTCAGGCATTTAAACAAACAAAACCCTGAAATTGGCTTCCAATTCAACTATGACGTTTTCACAAGGAAGAAACATAAACTTTTGGAATGGCTTTCACAATTCCTGGATTTAAATATTCCTAGAAATCTGTGGGGATATCTCAAACATGTAGTATATTGCAACAATATTTCTAAGGTAGAAGAGTTCTGCAAGGAACAGTTGGAAAATATACAACTAAAAGTAAAAAAAAAAAGGCACATACTTGGATACAATAGGAACGTGAAACAGTTGTTGCCAATTTAGATAAGGCCCCTGGAGCATTTTTATTCTTGAAATATTTGAGCATTGCATAGAAATGTGTATGTTGTTAGTTAATGTGTAAGTGAACTTGATAATGTCCACCTACCTCATAGCATGAATTCCCAAATGCCTATTAGCCAAGCTCCCAACAGAGCTGCATTAAGTTTGACTAGCCAACTCCAAAATTCCTGCTTCCATAGGGAAATCTCAATCCACACTTCTGTTCCCTTCAAAATAAAGTTGGCCATGTAGCTTTCAGGAGGTGTGGTTGATAGGGATGTACTGAAGGGGATGTGTTCAAGAGGGATGTAGGAACTGGGCTAGATTGACTGATCATTTAATTAATCTTGCTTGAAAGGATGACCTTCTGCATTTGCACTCCAATGAGTTACAGTCATCCTAGCACAGACTAGGAGCGTCCCATCATTGATTGGGATCTGAGAAGACTGCAACTTAATGGTGGTCTCTCCTTCATTGATGCCCATTGAAGAGATCTCTGACCATTCTGCTTTTTACATTTTTCAGCATTTGGTGAAGTGAACACAAGTGTGTCAAATGCTTGTTTTAAAATAAGCCCTTTAGTTATTTTTTTTCCTCCTTCTTCCATGTACTTTGCTCTTGTATTTCATTGTGCAGACACTAAATTATAATGAACTCAGCAGAGAACATTGAGGAAATTGAAATGCATGCTTATGAAGAGCTTTTCCAAAAACATAGACAATACTAAAAAGAGTCTGAATGGATTCATGTTGGTAGCCATGGAACAGGAAGCATAAGTTAACAGTACTTGTGTTTCGGAAATAAAAGCCTTCAGTTTCATTTGCAAACATAAATAGCAGGTGTTTTTTAAATTTTATACTGAGGTTTACCATCCAGTGAAGATGTGTGATTAATTAATACTTACCTTTCCTGCCAATTGGTCCAATTTTACCTATCATTCCTTGTTCACCAATATCTCCAATTGCTCCTTTGTTTCCTGAATTGGAAATACAATAAATAGAAGTTTGTTTCATTGAGTCTCAGAGCACAATTTAATTGTATTTTAAGGTACTGCACATTAATCAAACTAAGATCCTTACTATTTAGTAAGGCTGTATTACTATTATTCCACTCATTTTTCCTATTACTTCTCCTTTTCTACTTATAGTATAACTTTGTTGCTTGTATCTTTACAATTTATGTTGTTTTACTTAGTTTCCTAGTATGATTTATGTTGATTGATTATTTAGTATCCTATGACTATCACTAAGTGTTGTCTCTTGTGATTTATGATGAATGTATTTTTTTATGATGACTATGATCATGATTTATCATGTATAGCTTTTATGTACACTGAGAACTTATGCACCAAAGACAAATTCCTTGTGTGTCCAATCACACTTGGCCAATAAAGAATTCTGTTCTGTTCTGTTCCTGTTCTACTCTACTCTACTCTACTCTACTCTACTCTACTCTACTCTACTCTACTCTATTCTTGTAAAGGGCCAGGAATTATAGAGGTTGAATCAGAATTCTTCAAGTTTGGCAACTTTACCACTTCTATATTCCAATTTCCAGCATTCCATGCTGACTGAGGAATTCTGGAAGTTGAAGTCCACAAGTCATAAATTTGCCAAGCTTGGAGCCCCCTGCTTTAAATAATTCCCATTAGAGAATAACAATAGCACTTAAACTTATATACCGCTTCATAGTGCTTTACAGCCCTCTCTAAGCATTTTTCAGAGCATATTGCCCCCAACAATCTGGGTCCTCACTTTACCAACCTCAGAAGGATGGAAGGCTGAGTCAACCTTGAGCCGGTGAGATTTGAACTACCGATGGCCGGCAGTCAGCAGAAGTAGCCTGCAGTACTGCATTCTAACCACTGCACCACCAATGGCTTGTGTCCCCCCACCTCATTTCCACAATATTCCAGAAGTATTTTGCTGGTTGCCCTAAGAAAGAAGATGTTGGACTAAGATAACCATGTTCTAATCTAGCACTTCTCCATTAAAAGGAGATGTGCGTAGCTATGAAATGGTCAACGTTTTCCCTTCTAACTAGAGATCGAAGTGGGAGGGTTATGTTAGTTTATGAAAGCAAAATATGGAACATAGTGTCATAGACTGGAAGGGATCTGGGAGGTCTGCTAGTCCAACCCCTGCTCAAGGCAGGAGCTTACACCATTCCAGTCAAATGGTTGTCCGGTTTGTTTTTGAAATCCTTCAGCAATGGAGCACTGTCAACTTCAGAAGGCAAGCTATCCCATTGATTAATTGTTCTCTCTGTCAAAAAAAGTTCTCCTGAGTTAAAGTATTTCCTTTAACAATCTTCCACCCATTGTCCTGCCCTCTTGTGCTTTTGGGAATAAGTTGTCCCCTCTTCTCTGTGACAGGCCCTCTAGTTCTGGAAGACAGTTATCATGTCTCCCCCAATGCTTCTCTTTGATAGACTAGACATGCCTAGCCCCTCAACTCTTCGCCCTATGATTGATGATTAAGAAAGCACCTTTTCCAAGTACCCAATTGTTTTAAGAAAGAAAATTGTCACATACTCCTTTGCTACTCCACTTGAAAGGTGTTGCATATGCTTTTCTTGTCCATTCCAACAGAATGGAGCCCTTTTGAAGAGAGTTTGACTTTGATTTGTCTCCATTAATGTACCATGCTGAGCTGTCAGGTAACAGATGGCTGTCTCTCCCTTTCTTTGCACTCTTGTAGAAAAAAAAACAACAACATGACATTTCCAAGCTTATCTGCATCACTCAAAACTCCCTGCTGAGATGCTTGTAGGAGTGATGTTTTGGTCTGAAAAAAATATTCTTAAATGATGACTAAGAGGAAAAAAATATCATTAGATGTATATGCAACTCCCTCAGTGTTATTCTCATGCACAGATGGGTAAGACACACATGTCGACAGAGTAATTAAGAACCTAAAAAAAAGAAAACTGGATTAAACCCTATACAGACCAGCATTCTGGGTCACACAGTGACAATTAGATACACCTGGGAAGCTCACAAGTTTGAACTTGGATTGAGAGTCTCCTTCCCTTTTGTTTCCCAGCAACCAGCATTTTGAGCAAACTTGATGATTCAGAAGATAATAAATAGAGGAGTACAATACTTTGGATTTGATTTCTCTGCATTTGTGGAAAAGATACAGCTACTTTCAAAAGTAGCAGATACGAGTGGTTTTTTAACCTTTGCATCCTTTAAAATGCCATCTGCACAGCCAGTTTCAGGGGCCTCAAGGCATGGCTTCCAACTGTCCTAATAGTACTAGCACTTAGACTTATATACCACTTTAAAGTGCTTTACGGCCCTCTCTAAGTGGTTTACAGCCTATTGCCTCCAACAATCTGGATCCTCATTTTACCCACCTCGGAAGGATGGAAGGCTGAGTCAACCATGAGCCTGGTGAGATTCGAACTGCCAAATTGCAGGCAGTCGGCGGTCAGCAGAAATAGCCAGCAGTACTGCGCCACCACGTCTCTTAATAACAGGATCATATCTCCCCAGTTGTTTCTATTCTGGTCAGGTGTGAAAGACCAGATCCAGATCTGAAGGTCCAATTAAACTGATTTATTGCTAAACAGCCTATGCATAAAATTTTCCCAACTAACGGTGGGCACCTGCTTGGAGTTTGATAAGGGTCAATGGAATTCAAGGGATTTTGGACTTAGTCTACTTATGGCTACGTAAGGATTCGAGGCTGATCCCGCTTTTGACTCCACCCTCGCTTCTGCTACTCCTTCGGCTATATTCCATCCCATTTGGTCTGGCAAGAGGACCATGCTGTGGATACCATCAGTTAAGGAGGATCAGCGGTGGGACCCAGGAGGAAGGCCTTTCCTGCCATCTTGTGGAACATAATTCTGCCTGGCTAAGATTAGGTTAGCCTAGATCTTGCTGGCCTTTCACAAGGCCCTGAAAAACTTGGTTTTCTGACCAGGCCTGAAGTCCAGAAGCGTAATAAGACTCTGTTTCTTGGCTTTGTTGATGGTTATTTTATGCTGCTCGGCTGCTATGGGGTTTTATTTTGCTTTCAGGGTTCCAGCAGTTACCACAATTAAATCATGAGTCTAGAGCCAAACTTCCAAAACTAAACAGGATTTATTTGGGAATTAACATGTTGGCACTGCCTGGGTGTAGCCGACTCTGAGACCCATAATTCACTGTCACCCTTGACCCTGGTTTTCCCCCACCTCCTGGGTATATCATAATCCATATTCTCCAATGAGACACATCCATAGCCAAGAGTCATCAATCATGTTCTCCAGTTAGATTTTTGCGCGGCAGAAATTTCAGTCACCTAGTTACTATCTCTGAAAAATTATGAATGGAATGCACTTTCGATTTCCAAGCTGCTGCACTGCTCTTTCAAGCCACTTTCCCCCCTCCCTTTCTGTTAGCAACTCTAAAACGACCCTATAAATATTTTATGAGTTGACATTTATATTACATGTTTTATTTGCTTTTATCTATTTTATTACAAACAGCTAGAGTCATATTTGTGAGATAGATGGCTGTATCAATCAATCACTCAGTCCATCAATCAAACCATTTCTGAAATATTGCTAAAACTCTAGGGACTAGACGAAGCAGTCATCAACATTAATGAAAGGTCACACATTTTTTTTTATTTTAAAAATTACATTATTACTCTGGATAATTTTCTTTATAAGCTTCCTTTTAAATAGTTCCTTTCCTCCTGTGATTAAGAAGCAAGATAAGCTTGTCAGAGTGTAAAAATAATTTATGGAATAGCTGAGTTTATACAGTACACTTATCCAGATTAGGCGATGGTCTAATGGCTGCATTGCCATTACATACTAAACATGGATAAACCTGATTTTTTTAGGGCTTACGGCCCTGTCCCAACCCAGCCCATTAGGGTTAATTTAAGAACCAGGTTAAGCATGCAGCCAGTGTGTAACTCTGAAGTAGTAAGGGATCATTCCTATGTTTTTAACTGTAAAGAGAGTATTGTAAATTGTTTTACCTTTGGATCCTGTGGGGCCAAGTTTCCCAGTTTTTCCCATTTCTCCTTGGTCTCCCTTTTCACCTTCATCTCCTTCAGTCAGAAACAAAAAGAAGAAGAGGCAATGTGACAACAAAGTTTAGGTAATAGTGATCTGATTTTATAGAACATAAAATAACAGAGTTGGAAAGGTCTTGGAGGTCATCTAGTCCAACCCCCTGCTCGAGCAGGACAGTCTATTCCAGAGGTGGGTATTCAGCAGGTTCATGACCAGTTCTGGAGAACCGGTAGCAGAAACTTTGAGTAGTTCAGAGAATCGGCAAATACACCTCTGACTGGAGATTTTACAGTATCCTTCCCCTACCACGACTACCAAGCCATGCCCACAGAACCGGTAGTAAAAAATTTTGAATCTCACCACTGGTCTATTCCAACATTAGCTAGGATTTTGAAAGCAAGATGCCTGTTGGCTCAGCTCCTATTTTTTTTGAAATGCCAGGTCTTTCATAATACCTAAATTACAGAATAACAGAACTGGAAGGGATTTTAGAGGTATTCTCATCCAACCCACTGATGAAGGAGGAAACCGTATACCATTTCAGACAAATGGTTGTTCAATCTTTTCTTAAAACCCACCAGTGAACTGCATACTTCCTTGAGGATTTGTATATAAGTAGAGAAAATGCACTTGAAACAACGTGACTTTGGGATACCTAATCAAGCACCCATAGCTTCATCAGCACTTTCATATTTAGGATTCTAAATCTATGTGAAATGTTGACACTCTGTCTTCAGCATGCTCTTTGAATAGCTGGGAGAAGTGGTCAAAACATCAATTTTCCAGAAGAGAAAATGGATAATGCTGTTGTCAGGATTCCAGCAGTTACCTCCATCTAAATCATGAGTCTCAAGCCAAACTTCCAAAACTTAAAAGGGATTTATTGGGAGTTAAACTGTCCGGCACTGCCTGGATATAGCCAACTCCGAGGCACATAATTCATTGTCACCCTTGCCCCTGGTTTCCCCCCACCCTCCTGGGTGTACCGTAATTCATATTCTCCAATGGGACACATCCATAGCCAAGAGTCATCAATCATGTTCTCCAGTTAGAATTTTGCACAGCAGAAACTTCAGTCACCTAGTTACTATCTTTGAAAGCATTTATGGAATGCAGTTTTGGTTTGCATTGCTCCCCCCTCCCTTTCTAAAAAGACCATAGAAATATTTTATTAGTTGACAGCTGTCCATCCCCACTCAATACCCAACTCAATCTACCTGTTGCCCAGGCACAGTTCTCTAAGTACAAACATCAGTTATACTAAAGTGGCAGTTTTCCAAGGCTGGTAATGTTCAGATTTGTAGACTCCAACTCCCAGAATTCTCCAGCTGGCATGGCCTTTGCTAAGAATTCTGGGAGTTGAACTCCACACATTTGAAACTCATTCAACCTTGGAAACGTTCATTAGCGGCATGCCAGCTGTCTTTGAAAGCAAACACACACGCTTTGAAGAATTTATCATTAAAACCAAGAGGAACAGGGAGTGTGTGTCCATGGCTGGTATCCATGGGAACAAAAATGACTATTCTAGTACTGCAATCGATTGCTGATATAAAGCATGCTTGGCATACGTGCAGATGTGAATTAATATAATTCTGTACATTCTTCCTCCACAGATTTGATGTTTAGCTATTTAATTGAAATTTGTTTTCGGTGATTTGCCTTCCCTCTCTTTCATAAAGTCAATTACTTTCAATGACTTGAAAGAAACATCAGGCTTTAAAGAGAAAGTCTCGTGCTGAACATGAAATTTGCCTGCCTTGTAGTAATTCCTATGGTTGCTGAGATCTTCTGTGGGATAATAATGAACTAGGGAAGAGGGTGCCTGTGATGGCCCTTAAAATAAGGTAGGCAGGTAGGTAAGTGGGATGCCTGTATTTGGAGGGCCGATCTGGAAGGATTTTTGTGCCATACAGAACAGTATCTGTAGTTGGGATTCCCATCGTATAATAAGCCAGAATATTGTTTGTTTGCTTTTGGCTTGGTGATATTTGCACCTAGCCTTTTTTAGGATGTAAACCCAGTTTTATAGCTCATCAGGTTTGTCTACTCTGAGTGATTATGGCTTCTTTGGCATATTAGAGTTAAACCACACCCTCCCTAGCTTTTCTGCTCTGGGATCATCAGACCTAGGACAAAACCAGGGGTGGGATGCTACCGGTTCTGGCCAGCTCTATATAACCGGTTTTGTGTCTGCTGCTGTTTGGCCCACCCATCCACCCGGGCTCTTACCTGACCTTTATTTCCTGTTTGGTCAACTTCAGCTGCTTTGCACCGCACAACTAAAGTTGAAAAAGCAGTAAAAAAAGGTATTTTTCAAACGTTGCGCATCCACGCACAGCGCTTATCAGCTGTCCGGGCGGCACAGCTTTAGGTTTATTATACACGTGAGCAAAATGTAATCACTGAAATGGTAGTAACACTGGTTGAATCCCACCCCTGGACAAAACCCTTTGAAGGAAGCTGGATGAAAGTCTGTTTCCTTGAATATTCAGCTGTTAAATAAGAGAGTTCATAAGGAAAGGTAGCAAGATTTGTGCCTTGCTGCCCTCTTATGGTGTTTTGTGTTGTGATGTTTAAATTTTTTTTTAAACAACAGGCTTGGCATTCCTCAGCAAATTATGATGTGGGAAGTACATGGATACCACTATTATCCTTTTTACAATAATCAATAGTACAAGTCAATTCTGATTTGATCAGATTTATATCCCACTGAGTTCAACAGATTTATAGCTGAATGGTTTTGTACTGGGTGCAATGATGTCCTTTCTCCTTAAAGATAATTGACATCAGATTACACCTAACACTGAAGGTAGAGTTGACAACTCCACCTTGGATTGATTTTGAATTGTAGATATTATGGTTCAAGCACCTGGAATAATTTTTGGACTTGATAGTTTCTTCTCTTTCTCATAACGTATACCTAATCATCATGCTATTCTCTGTCAAAGAAAGCAATATTATGCAAAATGTGGAAAAGGAGTAAGAAAGAGTAAGCCAAATAAATTAAAAAGATGAGTTCAGGAAAAAGCAAGGGAATATAGCTAAATCGAGATTTAATGACAGCCATTATACCTCTCCAGATCTTTTGTCCTTGCAAACCATCCTTGGTTCATTGTATCTATGCATTGATTTCATACAAGGCCATTTTTCTTTAAATTTCAGAATAACAGAATTGGAAAGGACCTTGGAGGTCTTCTAGTCCAAACCCCTGCTTAGGCAGGAAACCCTACAGCATTTCAGACAAACTATTATCTAATCTCTTCTTAAAAACTTCCAGTGTTGGAGCATTCACAAGTTCCGGAGGCAAGTTGTTCCACTGATTAATTGTTCAAACTGTCGGGAAAATTCTCCTAAGTTCTGGTTGCTTTTCTCCTTGATCAGTTTCCACCCATTGCTTCTTGTCCTGCCCTCAGGTGCTTTGGAGAATAGCTTGACTCCTTCTTCTTTGTGGCAGCCCCTGAGATATCGGAACGCTTCTATCATGTCACCCCTGGCCCTTCTTTTCATCAGACTAGACATACCCAGTTCCTGAAACCGTTGCAGTGGATCATTGCAGTAAAGTGAGTCCACTTCACACAGACACACAAATAATCAGAGTTGGAAGGGACCTTGTAGGTCATCTAGTCCAACCCCCTGCCCAAGCGGGAGACCCTACACCATTTCTGACAAATGGCCATCCAATCTCTTCTTCAAAGTCTCAAGTGATGACCCTCACACAACTTCCGAGGGCAAGCTGTTCCATTGGTTGATCGTTCTCAGTGTCAGAAAGTTTCTCCTTATTTCCAGGTTAAATCTCTCCTTGTTCAGTTTCCATCCATTATTCCTTGTCTGGCCTTCGGATGCTTAAGAAAATAGCTTGACCCCTTCCTCTCTGTGACATCCCCTCAAATATTGGACGTCTGCTGTTATGTCTCCCCTGGTCCTTTTCTTCATTAGACTAGCCATGCCCAGTTCCTGTAACTGTTCTTCATATGCTTTAGCCTTCAGTCTCCTAATCATCCTGGTTGTTCTTCACTGTACTTTTTCTAGAGTCTCAATATCTTTTTTATAGTGTGGTGACCAAAACTGGATGCAGTGCTCTCGGTGTGGTCTTACTAAGGCTTTATAGAGTGGTATTAGTATTTCACTTGATCTCGATTGTATCCCTCTGTTAATGCAATTTAGGACTGCATTGGCTTTTTTGGCTGCTGCTGCACACGGCTGGCTCATATTTAGCTGGTTGTCCACTAAGGCTCCAACTTCATTCAACGACTTTACTTTTCAGAAGGTTTCAAAAGGTGACCACATGATCTTGGGACACTGCAACCATCATAAATACATGCTAGATGCCAAATTTCAACCACGTGACCACGGGGATGCTACAATGATCATAACATATAAGTGTGAAAATGGTCGTGAAATCACTTATTTCAGTGCTGTTGCAATTTCAAACAGTTGCTGAACAGATGGTTGTAAAGTTGAGGACCACCTACTGTATCAATGCTGGCTTTGAGCAAAACCATTGTAAAATGGTGCCACGTGACCATGGGGCACTGCAAATAACTGTAAATGCAGCCTTGTTGAGGAGTGCCTGACATGCAGTCATCTCTCTCTCTCTCTCTCTCTCTCTCTCTCTCTCTCTCTCTCTCTCTGTGTATGTGTGTGTGTGTGTAGGGGCAGCTGTCAGGACTTCAGAGGAGGGTTGTAAGTACCCTGTAAGCCAACACAATTCTAGGCTGCATAGGCAGAGGGATAGAATCAAGATCACGTGAAGTGTTAATACCACTTTATAATGACTTGATAAGGCCGCACTTGGAATACTGCATCCATTTTTGGTCGCCACGATGTAAAAAAGATGTTGAGACTCTAGAAAGAGTGCAGAGAAGAGCAACAACGATGATTAGGGGACTGGAGGCTAAAACATATGAAGAACGGTTGCAGGAACTGGGCATGGCTAGTTTAGAGAAAAGAAGGACTAATGGTAATATGATAGCAGTATTCCAGTATTGGAGGGGCTGCCAAAAAGAAGAGGGGGTCAACTGATTTTCCAAAGTACCTGAGGGCAGGACAAGTAGCAATGGATGGAAACTAATCAAGGAGAGAAGCAACCTAGAACCAAGGAGAAATTTCCTGACAGTTAGAACAATTAATCAGTGGAACAACTTGCTTCCAGAAATTGTGAATGCTCCAACACTGGAAGTTTTAAAGAAGAGATTGGACAATCATTTGTCTGAAATGGTGTAGGGTTTCCTTGTTGAGTAGAGTGTTGGACTAGAAGACCTCCAATGCCCTTTCCAACTCTGTTATTCTATTTGGGATTCTACTACAGGGACGTCTTGTCATAACTTTGAATGCTTGCTAAGTGACTGGTTGTAAACGGAGGACTACCTGAAATGTAAGCCTTGGTGTCCTTCACTTCTTGCAAACTTACTTTTTCCCTCTTGTTTTAACAGCAGTGTTTGTGCTCTCATCTGCTGTACCTCTTGCGGATTTTATTTCCTCCCGCATTTCATGCTGTGAAAAGCTTTGTTGCTTAATTTCTGCTGGATAATGAGAGGCAGGACATCTTTGAGTATAACACAAAGCTGGCCCTACTGCATAATGTGCTCAGGATGTTTTGTGAATTGGTTCTGGCAGGACAAGAAAACAGCAGGTCTCTCTCTCTCTAGGTTTGTCAAGAGCCAACTATTGGGAGTGTTGGACAGCTGGATTCTAACCACAATGGCCTGAAAGAACATTACCCTGGGCCACTGTTGAAAGTTTAAATGGCAGCTATGTTGCTCAGAGCAGTAAACTGGGTTTTGTTTGTTTTTGTAAAGCATGCCTCCGGCCTAACATCAACCATTGGCCTGGACAATTGCCTAGGCTGCTGAGTGCTGACATAGGCCACAGATAAGGGCTGACGGAAAATCGAGTTTCCAAAAAGTTTTTATTTTTCTTTCAGTTTCTAGCCCTTATGGAAGACATGTTTGAAGGTGTGGGAAGCCACCCCCTCCCAGAAGAATTAAATATTTTAGGAAATATTAAAAAGGCAGAATATTATATTTTCCTAAAGGAGAAATAGAGAAACAGAAAGTAGCCCCCAAGTCTTTCTTAATAGCCCCCAGCAGATATTTTGTGCCCATTGAGAAAGATTGGGCCAGCCTATCTACAAAACAAAAGACTTTCAGCTCCAGGATGATGGGATTAAGACATGATCTCTCAGGACATAATAGGATTAACCCTCTACCATCTAGCAGCAGAGCTCATCACATTGCACAATCTCCTGGGGACAATGCATCACCCTCCAGGCTTCAACCAAACTTAGCTCAGACAACCTACAGAGCCAGCTATGACCCTTACAACAGCCAATAGAATACATGTCCTTGCACAGGAATAGGAAGCTCAAGTGCAAAGCCTAAGAGAAGTTTTAAATACCCCTCATTCTCAACTCCATGTGATCAGTTGCCCAGAATCATACGTGCTTGGTGGTTCTGCTTCAACAATAAATGGACACTCTTTCCAATCAGCCTCCAGCCTCCATTTTGTTTCCAGTGCCTTTCTCCTGTCTTGGAACTGAACCAGATGGACATTTTTTTCCAACAAAAGCATATGGAGAAGGAGATTTTAACAATTAAAGAAGTTCTTGATTAGTATAGTCTACTAATCTGAGACAGAATCGCACGCAATCCCTTGTTGCTTTTCGATGCTAGAAGCAATGCAATCCATTTTGCCACACGTGAATTTATAGACATATAAAGAATATAGGTTACCTAATTTGCTCCTCTGTCTGCAGGATTAAAGTTTGGTAGCGAAAGAGCTCTAGCTTTTAGAAAATTTTAATTTCTTTCAAACATGGCCATCGTACAGCCTGCTCAAGAAGGGAGAGATGGAGAAGACAACAGGAAAGCAGTCCTGCCAGATTTGAGGATGTGGTGTTGAAGTCCTTCCCTTTCTAGCAAGGAATTTGGAATGTGGTAGCATCGGTTTTCAGAAGAGAATTTCTGCAGCTATGATTATTAGATGGGTAGTGAAGGCAGCAGTGACCACAAGAAACAGGCTTTGGAGGTGCCAACTGATGTCAAGGAGTTTATAATTGACATTTGTCAGAATAATGAAAGAGAAACCCTCCAAACACACCACACTAGTGTGGTGTACTCCCATTTTATCCCTCCCAAAATGCATTTGCTTATTTCACTTAAGATTCCATTCCAATCCTTTTGAAGTTCCTATTAAATTTCAAGGCACGTTGCTATTCCTCCACCTTCCCCCCAACACACCAAACTATTCACATCATTTTTGATGTGGAGGCCCAATCGTGCAATTACATCAATAGATCTTCCCAATTGGACATGCTTACATCCTTGGGGCAGTTCAGCAAGGGCATTGGAAATTACAGTCTGAATATTTGTTGAAGTCCCATAATTCAGAGGTAGCTGTGTTGTGTTGTTGTAGCAAAGACAAGGTCTCTTTGGACATTATAGATATGGAGAAAAGGAATGTAGCACCTTGTTTTATGAGAAAACAGGTTGCTTCCCATCAAATGAATTGGGAAATAATTAAGATTCTGTTCAAGGCATAAAAAGCCAACTTTATGAGTATGTCTAGTTTAATGAAAAGAAGGAATAGGGGAGACATGATAGCAGTGTACTGATATCTAAGGGGCTGCCACAAAGAAGAGGGAGTCAAGCTATTCCCCAAAGCATCTGAAGGCAAGAGAAGAAGCAATGGGTGGAAACTAATCAAGGAGAGAAGCAACCTAGAACTAAGGAGAAATTTCATGTTAGAACAATTAATCAGTGGAACAGCTTCCTTCCAAAAGTTGTGGATGCTCCAGCACTAGAGGTTTTAAAGAAGAAATTAGATTGTCTGAAATGGTGTGGGGTTTGCTGCCTGAGCAGGGGTTGGACTAGAAGACCTCCAAGGTCCCTATGAATAACTATTATTCTAACATAAAATAACTATGTTATTCTGAAATTTAAAGAAAAATGGTCTTGCATAGATACAAGGAATCAAGGATGGTTTGCAAAGACAAAAGATCTGGAGAATTATAATGGCTGTCATTAAATCTCAATTTAGCTATATTCCCTTGCCTTTTCTCTATATCTTCTTTTTAATTTATTTGGCTTACTCTTTCTTACTCCTTTTCCGCATTTTGCAGAAATTCCAACTCTGTTCTGTTTTCTTCTGTTCTGTTCTGTTTTCTTCTGTTCTACGCTATTCTACTCTACTCTACTCAGATCAAAGGAAAGCACTGGAATAAAAGTAATGCAATTTATGATTTGCCTTAAATCCAGGTGACCAGGATTTGCTGATGTGTTCACCAGGAGCTGAGCCTGATTTGAAGGCTGCCAATGAAATGTAAGTTAGTCTTCTCTATTGTGTTCCCCCATAGCTACCTTGGCTGTTAAAGTTGGAGCAAAGCAAAATCAACTCCTTTGAGCTGTGGTACTAGAGAAGGTTCCTATGTATTTATTGGACAGACTTCTGGGTTAGCCTGAGCTTCCATTATATCCCCCTTACAAAGGAAACATGACAGGAAAAAGTTTATATACAGTGTATATCTATCTATCTATCTATCAAGCCCCCACCCAATCAAGTCACACCCCCACTAGCAGTTAAAAGGAAGAAGCAGCTGCAAGCTCACATCACTCTGAGAAGCACAGAGCCGAAGACACAAGCCTGAAGATGATGAATGAGACTTCATCGAAACGTTGCCTAGATACTTCCAATCTTACACAGGAGAAAACCCAAATAACCAAAGATCCACATATCTATCTATCTATCTATCTATCTATCTATCTATCTATCTATCTATCTATCTATCTACCTACCTATCTATCTTTGGTTATTTGGGTTTTCTCCCGCGTAAAATTGGAAGTATCTAGGCGATGTTTCGATGAAGTCTCACTCATCATCTTCAGGCTTGTGTCTTCGGCTTTGTGCTCCTTGGAGTAATGTGAGCCTGCAGCTGCTTCTTCCTTTTAACTGCTAGTGGGGGTGTGACTTGATTGGGTGGGGCTGTGTTCTGATCCACATACAAATACCCACAAAAACCTCAGAAAATGTATGTATGTATGTATATATATATATAAATATATATATATATATCCTTTTTATTCTGTTATGAGGAACTGTTTCTTATTTTGCTTTTAAACATCTTCAGAAGAAAACAAGAATCACTTCATATTTTATATTGGAATGGAATACTGTAGTTCTGCAAATTTGAGTTTAATATCACATATATTTGAATTAGATCATTTCTAAAAGCAGTAACATTTTCTTCCAGGTTTGTGTGACAACCTGGACAAAGTTGAGCTGATTTAATTGACAGTGGAGAACTGATGGTGTCACATACGCGTTTTCAATTTATTTTCATCATTTAAGAGTCTTAGAAGTTCTTATTCATAGCCACCAGGGGGCAGACTTAAACCCTCCATTTGAGCCCTTACTGCCATGCTGTTTTATGTTATTCATCAGCAACCAGAGGGAGATGAACCTGTATACTACACTTGAGAGAATTTTACTTGAGAGAGAGAGAGAAAGAGAGATTTTACTTTTATTTTTATCTCATTTTCTTCTATAAGTAACTTTGCTATAAGTCAGCATGGATTGTGGAGATAATCAGATTGCCCATGCCACAGGATTCTAGTTGTCAACTCTCACAGAGAAAAAGTTTTTAGTTAAATACACTTTTACTAGAATCAATGAATTATGTGCTCTGTTTAAATGCCAATGCTGGATTTTTAATCTGTTTATTTAGCTAGCTTGATGTTTTGCAGAACAGCTTAGGAACAAATCCCCTCTTCAAGCAGTTTGTAATTATCTGAGTTTCCTCTGCTTGCAATCTTTGGGTACAAATTCCATCAAATACAATCAGATTGCAACAGTAAGAGTGTGCCTAATATTGCCACTGAGACCACCCATTCACCAGAGAGATGCTGCAGGTAGTCCTTGAGTTACAACTATAATCCGAGTCTGGCAATTAGGGTCATAAGTTGTGACAGCCATAAAGCAGGTCACTGTGTGACCGAACCCAATTTTACAGTTTGTTTTCCCTGTGGTTGTTAAGCAAATGCGAAGGTCGTAAAGCTGAGGTTGGTTACACAAATCCTGTGTTGTTAACCAAACCTATGGGATAGCCAGCCGAACATTTCAGTCTTAAATATGTGAACAGCACAGATTTGTGCCCTGTGGTAAGATGGATGGATGGATGGATGGTAAGTAGTAGGTAGGTAGGTAGATAGATAGATAGATAGATAAATAGATTGATAGAAAGACAGACAGACAGACAGACAGAGAGACAGACTGACTGACTGTCTAACTGACTGACTGATAACAAATATAACAATCAGAGTTGGAAGGGACCTTGTAGGTCATCTAGTCCAACCTCCCGCCCAAGCGGGAGACCCTACACCATTTCTGACAAATGGCAGTCCAATCTCTTCTTGAAAGTCTCAAGTGATGGTGCTCCCACAACTTCTGAAGGCAAGCTGACTGACTGACTGACTAGCCACTGGAATATGATCTCCTGCCTGATCAGAGGGTTTGATTAGAAAGTCCTTCCAGTTCTATTATTCTGAGATAGATAGATAGATAGATAGATAGATAGATAGATAGATAGATAGATAGATAGATAGATAGATGATAGATAGATAGATAGATCGATTGATCGATAGATAGATAGATAGATGATAGATAGTTGATAGATAGATAGATAGATAGATAGATAGATAGATAGATAGATAGATAGATAGATAGATAGATAGATAGGCAGGCAGATAAATAAATACATAAATAAATAAATTCATAGGCCTATTGCTATTCCTACAGTAATCAAGACAAATATTGTTTGCAACATAAAAGTTACACAGTACAGGGCCTTCCAAAATCCACCCATTATAGCATTTAGTTCAAAGCAAAATCTTTTCCAGAATTGTTAAATGTGAGTTTATAATCAGAAATTCTAGGTAAACATGCTGGGGCTAACAGCTGCCCTTCATTGGAATTAAAACATTTGCACACTTGTTTTCTTTGCCAAAAACCACCCTCAGGAAATGTTACAGGCCCATCGGATGATGACAGCAGCCAGATCGATGAAAATATTCGAATCCTTAAATGCAACGATTAATTGGAGGAAATTATGACATTTGAAAGATTCATTAATTCATGCCATAATTCCTCAGTCGAAAATTCCAATTTTCCTTTAACCAGCTTAGGCTGGTTTGTTTTGTGCCTATAAGATGTGCTGGACGGCTCCACGAATAAACCTTTTCAAGCTTTTGCACTAAAAATAAAGTTGAAAGCTTACATGATAAGCGACTCAGCTACATTATCACCGCAGGAAGCTGCTGGAAAGCTGGCAACCTTGTTTTCCATTTCTTATGGCATAAGAGCTTGCAGGAGGAGAGGAAGAGAAGGAGAGAGTAGAATCACAGAAAAGGCATTTGTGTTTTACCTCAGAAATCTTTCTAGTGCCTCACCTTTCGGTCCAGGTAAAATGGTATGCGTGGAACAGATCTCGGCTGTCTGTCGGCTGCCATCTTCTAAGCCAAATATTTGAACCAGGAGAAGAAACAACACGAAGAAAGTTTCATGTTTCCACCCTTGCTTCTCCATGGCTGAGCTCCACAGGAAATGCCCTTCGTTGTTCCACTCTCAATAATCGCTAAAATAAGATTTCTCATATAACTCTGGAGAGCAAGATAAATTGAAAATTCTCTTTGATTGCAGCTTTGAAAAAGGCACTGAAGAGGCCTATTAGGGTGCGCGTTGACGTGGGTTTGAAAAGCGAAGAGTCGCAGAGTCGAGATCCGGCATTGTCCAGCAGATTTATGCAGCTGTGACAGTTGTTTATTAAACTTTATCAGTTGGCTGTGAAATATTTAAGAGCAAGCAGGCTGCAAAGAAGAATCTTGAATGCCTATGCCTGCCGCTGTTTTGTTTCTCTGCCTGCTCTCCAAAGGACCAATTCCTGCTTTGTGTTTGCTGAGCAAGTATACTACCAAAAACATGAATCCTCAACTTACAATAGTTCATTTAGTCTTCGACTTACAACAGTTCATGTAGTGACTGTTCAAAGTTACAACGGCACTGAAAAATGGGACTTATGACCATTTTTCATGATTTTTGCAGCATCCCCATCCATGATCAAAATCCAAATGCTTGGCAACCGGTTCATATTTATGACCGTTGCTGGGTCCCAAGGTCATATCATCACCTTTTGCAACCTTCTGGCTGTCAGGATTCTGGCACTTAATCCCATTTAAATCACAAGTCTCGAGCCAAACTTCCAAAACTTAAAAAGAATTTATTGGGAATTAACATGCCAGCACTGCCTGGGTGTAGCCGACTCTGAGACACGTCATTCATTGTCACCCTTGACCCTGATTTTCCCCCCACCCCCCTGAGTGTATCATAATTCATATTCTCCAATGAGACACATCCATAGCCCAGAGTCATCAATCATGCTCTCCAGTTAGAATTTTACGCGGCAGAAACATCAGTCACCTAGTTACTATCTTTGAAAACATTTATGGAATGCAGGTTCGGTTTGCAAGCTGCCACATTGCTTTCCCCTCCCTTTCGATTGGCAACTCTAAAAGACTATAGAAATATTTTATGAGTTGACACTGACAAGCCAAGTCAATGGGGAAGCCAGGTTCATTTAACAACTGGGCTACTAACTTAAAAGCTGCAGTGATTTACTTAACAATGGAGGGCAGAAAGATATGAGAAAAATGTCACAAAATCGGGCACCATTCACTTAACAATCATCTTGCTTAGCAATTGGAAATTGTGGAGCCAATCAGAGGTGGTATTCAGCAGGTTCTGACCAGTTCTGGAGAACTGGTAATAGAAGTTTTGAGTAGTTCAGAGAACCGGCAAATACCACCTCTGACTGGCCCTGCCCCCATCTCTTCTCTGCCTCCCAAGTCCCAGCTGATTGGATGGGTCTTCTTTTGTTGCCCTGCACAGGAGAACGGAGCTGGAAAGCAGGTTAGTGGGGTGGGGGTGGGGGAATGGGGATTTGGTAGCATCCTTCCCCTGGAGTGGAATAGGAACGGAGATTTTACAGTATCCTTCCCCTGCAACACCCACAAAGCCAGGCCCACCAAGCCATGCCCACAGAACCAGTAGTAAAAAAAATTGAATCCCACCACTGGAACAAATTGTGGTTGTAAGTCTAGAAACTCACTATATGGGGGTCCTAGAGATTCTCCCCCTATCCCAAACCCTGCTCTGCTACTTCATGGTGGAAGAGGTTGTTTTTTTTTCCTCCAGGATGAGCACAAGCTACTAGGAATCTATACGAATCGTATATGCTCCCAACAGAGTTGCCCAAGGTTTGAACAGCATCTTGGCTGCCCACCTATATTGATACAGTCGCAATACTATATAGTGGAGGCAAAAGATACACTTTTGTGACAATAGCAAATGCATCGTTTAGCATTGTTTAGCATGAGCCATGACGGCGCAGTGGTTAGAGTGCAGTACTGCAGGCTACTTCTGCTGACTGCCAGCTGCCTGCAATTTGGCAGTTCAAATCTCAGCAGGCTGAAGGCTGAGCCAGGTGAGATTTGAATTGCCAAATTAGAGGCAGCCAGTAGTCAGCAGAAGAAGCCTGCAGTACTGCACTCTAACCACTGCGCCATCGTGGCTCATGATACACTTGTTTAAAGGTTTATTTTAGCCAAATCTTGTGAACAGAGTTTGGAGCAATTTAGAAAGTTAAGCCTTGAAAAGAGAAAACTGAAGTGGCAATTACAAAAGACAGAAGACAGGCTCATGCTATACTGCAGATTCTGGTTCAATGTTTGAAGAAAAAGAACTTCTCAACAACAAAAGCAATTTGGTAATGCAGACAGATGGTTGACTGTCCTTCGTTGGATGTGTCCAATGGGTGAAGGATTAATGTGTGAAGGATGAGCTGTGGTGGCGCAGTGGTTGGAGTGCAGTATTGCAATTTGGCAGTTCGAATCTCACTTGGTTCAAGGTTAACACAGTCTTCCATCCTTCCGAGGTGGGCAAAATGAGGACCCAAATGGTTGGGGGCAATAGGCTGACTCTGTAAACTGCTTAGAGAGGGATGTAAAGGGGTATTTAAGTCTAAGTAATATTACTATTGTGCATGAGAAAGCAATGGTAAATCATTCCTTTATTTTATAGAAATATACCTACTCATCCACAACCACACATCCACAGACACACGGACAAAAATTATGAAATGATTGATGATTCTGGGAGAAAATCTATCTGTGTGGCTGCGAAGAGTTCTCACAGACTTAATGACACCGTATCAATCTGGCATGAGGGGGAATATTAATTTAGCCTGCATTTTTCCCTGCAACCATATGTATTTCTGCCTGTTTGAACCAACATGATAATTCAAAGCTTTATTATTTGAAATGTGAAATTCTCCTGTTTTTTTGTAGTGAAATTGGCCACATAAAAATATAGTAGGGAAAGACTGTAGAAAAATTGCAACAACAATACAATAACATCACTGTGGGATTTTTGTTGGTGTCTGCATCAAAATGCATAGACATTGGCACAACTGAGAAACCTAAACAAAATTGAAAAATGGAGAAAAATAAAAAATGATTAATTTGTCCTTTCTTTGTATATGTCTGGTAGCGTGTCACCTGCCCCTAAAGTATCCAGGATCTCAATTATAAGGTAATGTGTTTTTTTTAAAAAAAAAATCGGGAATATTGGATAATTTCAGACGGCTGGGATTATTTTCAAACGGCAAGGGAAAACTGTAAACAGGAGGGTATTTCCAGTATCACCTGGTGTGAATTCATGCTCCTCAAATCCAGAGAGAAAGTTAATGAAGGCTAACTTTCTTTCTGGGATAACAGAGTTGGAAGGGACCTTGGAAGTCTTCTAGACCAACCCCTCTCCAATCTCTTCTAAAAATCCTGCAGTGATTTAAGCCATATTATCTGTAACATAACTGAGGCGAAGGTCTGAGACATTCTTTTCTTTTATTTATTTGTTTGATTTGTCAATCGCTTACAAGATAACAGGTATAAGTATAAACATGAGTAAGAATACATGAAATAGGTCCGAATAAATGGGGACAATAGGACAGGGATGGTAGGCACGATGGTGCACTTATGCACGCCCCTTACGGACCTCTTAGGAATGTGGGAATATAGAGGATGTTTTTAAGAAGACTCTAGTCTCTCGTTTATTTGAAATGGTATAAGTTCTCCTGCTTGAGGGATGGACTAGAAGATCTCAGCATTCCCTTCCAGCTTATTCTATTCTATTCTATTTCATTCTATTCATCAGTTCTGACCTGAGAGTCTTAGAGAGTTTCTATGTAAGTGCACAATTCGAAGTATGTCATAGTTTTTGCGCAGAATATAATGGAAAAAAAAAGTAGAATAACCATGCATCGTAACTCAAAGTCTACATAGTACCATATCAACAAACAGTAGGCGGCAATGTGTTGTTATCAGAGTGCAAGATATACACTTGCATTCTCAACGCTAATGTAAATACGTTCCCCCTGAATTTCCAAAATATATCTTTACTATGCAGAAGACAGGAAATGAGAGGAGAGCTGTTCTCTTCTGGCTTAAAATAAATCTTAACTTTCATGACCCATTAAAGCTCAGAAGGCAAGAGCTACCCTGGGAAAGTATTTCCTGCTTAATTTTTAGTAAACATTCATGCAATTCCTTCTGGAGTGCATGTTGTCTTAAGAAAGTGGAACATTGAGTTTCCTGTCGTAGCTGTTTTCAAATGGTTCGTTTAATCAGGGAAAGATTAGACATCCAATGGCAATGGCACTTTGGATAGATTGTGTCCAGACGAATTTATAGAGGCACAGAAGTGAATAGTGAACATTGTGCTGGGACTAAATAATGAAGAGAGAATCTGGTTATGTGTCAACTCATAAAATATTTCTATGGTCTTTAAGAGCTGCCAACAGAAAGGGAGTGGGGGGCAGTGTGGCAGTTTGCAAACCGAACCTGCATCTCGTAAATGTTTTCAAAGATAGTAACTAGGTGACCGAAGTTTCTGCCGTGCAAAATTCCAACTGGAGAGCATGATTGATGACTCTTGGGTATGGATGTGTCCCATTGGAGAATCTGAATTATGATACACCCAAGGGGTGAGGGAAAACCAGGGTCAAGGGTGACAAGGAATGATGTGTTTCAGAGTTGGCTACACCCAGGCAGTGCCGGCATGTTAATTCCCAAATAAATCCTTTTTAAGTTTTGGAAGTTTGGCTCGAGACTCATGATTTAAATGAGGGTAACTGCTGGAGCCCTGACATTATGATTACTATTATTTATATATCTATTTATGACTTGCAAAGCTACCTAGTCAGCCTTCCCCAACTTGGGGGTGAGAAAATTTTTGTTGCTATGGGATGGAGAGATTCTTTTTAAGACCAGGATCTGTTAATGGTTTAATTGCTTTGTATATACTTGTGAAAAGGCTGCAAATGGCTCAGTGGTTAAGAAGCTGAACTTGTCCACTGGAAAGCTCACAGCCCAGGTTCGAGACCCAAGGGCTGTAGGATGGGGTGAGCTCCCATTACAGGTGGGTCTTGACTTATGACCACAATTGAGCCCAAAAATTCTGTGGCTAAGTGAAACACTTGTGAAGTGAATTTTGCTCCATTTTGCAACCTCCCTGGTCACAGTCGTTAAGTCAATCCCTGCCATTGTTAAGTTAGTAACATGGTTGTTAAGTGAATTGGGCTTTCCCATTGGCTTTGCTTGGCAGAAGGTCACAAAAGGTGATCGTATGGTGGGCACTGCAGCTGTCATAAATATGAGTCAGTTGCCACAGGTCTGAATCTTGATCACATGACCGTGGGGATGCTGCCACAGTCATAAGTGTGAAAAGCAATCTTAAGTCACCTTTTTCAGGGTCGTTGTAACTTTGAACAGTCACTAAAGAAACTGTTCTAAGTCGAGGATTACCTGTACTTTCCCCAGCTCCTGCCCACCTAGCTATTCAAAAGCATGAAAATGCGAGTAGATAAATAGGTACCACTTTGGTGGGATGTGTTATAGTGTTCTGTGTTTTGCCATACGCTCTGCACTGTGGCATGATGTCATGCTGGCCACATGACAGTGGAAATGTCCTTGAATAACACCGGCTCCCTCATCTAAGAAATGGAAATGAGTACCATCCAGTGGTGGGATTCAAAAAATGCTACTACCAGTTCTGTGGGTGTGGCATGGCTTGGTGGGCGTGGCTTGGTGGGTGTGGCAGAGGAAGGATACTGCAAAATCCCCATTCCCTCCCCACCCCATAACCTGCTTTCCAGCTCCATTCTCCTGTGCAGGGCAACCAAAGAAGACCCAGCCAATCAGCTGGGACTCGGGAGGCAGAGAATAGATGGGGACGGGGCCAGTCAGAGGTGGGATTTGCTAGTTCTCCGAATTACTCAAAATTTCCACTACCGGTTCTCCAGAACTGGTCAGAACGTGATAAATACCACCTCTGCTTTGCATACTTGTGATGGGGGGGGGTGGGCACTTAATTTTTTTCATTTTTTTTCTTTTATCTGCTATACTTACTTTTATCTCCTATACTTATCTGCTTTTCTTTCTTGCACTTTGTATTTTTTCTTTTTAATTTTTGGGGTACTTTCTATTAGTTTTTATTTGTATAATTATAACTGTGTAATTGTAATCTCTAATATAATTATTATTAAAAAATAAATTTCCATGATCTCAATTGTTTCTTCTGTTTGAACACGCTCTCCTGTTTAACTTAACCCTTGCAAGACCATATAAACTTTTGTAAATAATGGGATATAAATGTACACACAACCTTATGTCTGACTCTAGAAAGGTAGAACAATTCCTAAATCAACGTTTTATGAATGAGAACCTAGTAGAATAGATGGAATTTGTTTGGATATAGCGATTCTCAGTTTCAGATCCAGGATTAAATCATGTTTTGGGGCAAAAGTAAGTTCAGTAGATGTTTTATACTATGAAATGGAAATGAAGGTTCTTTGGTGCTCTCTGAGATTAGTTGTTTTCTTGCAAACATTTCACTACTCAAACTAGGCAACATCATCATCATTCTTCACTAAGCTTGACTTAAAAAAGACACTCTTTATTTTTACAGTGCAATATTCAATCAACACTGTTCAGTCTTTTGAGATCAGCCAAGAAAATCCTATGAGAAGGCCAACATTGACAGAATCAATGCACAGCCAAGGAGAGTTAAACTTCTATATTATTTTCAAACCTGCTATCTTGAAGATCATGAATTCCCAAGTTTCATTTTCAGAGTTGTCCCAACACAACATCTGGGATATGAAATCCCCTGTTCAATATAACATTTCATACAAATGATTATCCAATCTCTTCTTAAAATAGTTGGGAGCATTCACAACTTCTGGTGTCAAGTCGTTCTACTGATTAGTTTGTTCTCACTGTCAGAAAATTTCTTCTTAGTTCTAACTTGGTTCTCTCCTTGATTAGTTTCTTGTCCTGCCCTCAGGTGCTTTGGAGAATAGACTGACTCCCTCTTCTTTGTGACGGCCCCTGAGATATTGGAACACTGCTATTATGTCACCCCTAGCTCTTCTTTTCATTAAAATAGACATACCCAATTCTTGCAATGGTTCTTCATAGGTTTTAGCCTCCAGTCTAATCATCCTGGTTGCTCTTCTCTGTACTCTTTCTAGAGCCTCAACATCTCTCTATAGTATGGAAACTAAAACTGGATGCAATACTGCCAGTATGGTCTTGCCAAGGCATTATAAAGTGGCATTAACACTTCACATGCTCTTCATTCTATCCCTCTATTACTGCAGCCTGGGACAGTATTGGCTTTTTGGGCTGCTGCCACACAGTCCTAGCTCATATTTAAGTGATTGTCCACTAGGACTCCAAATTCCCTCTTGCAGTTACGACCACAACTTCAGTGGTGGAATTCAAATTTTTTTACTACCAGTTCTGTGGGCATGGTGGGGAAGGTTACTGCAAAATCCCCATTCTCTCCCCACACCACTAACCTGCTTTCCAGTTCCATTCTCCTGCGCTGGGCAACAAAAGAAGATGCAGCCGATCAGCTGGGACTTGGGAGGCAGAGAATAGATGGGGGCAGGGACAGTCAGAGGTGGGATTTGCTGGTTCTCTGAACTACTCAAAATTTCCCCTACCGGTTCTCCAGAACTGGTCAGAACCTGCTGAATATCACCTCTGCACAGCTTGCAGAAGCAAAGTTATAGTAGTTCAGTCTGTCTGAACGGTGGTGATCCAAATATCTTACTCCATTTATTTCTTTTGCTTCTATTTTATTCGCTTGCAAAAGATGTGCAACATGGCATCGTCTCTGAGCACGCTTGCCAGCCACTCTTAAAGGCTGGTCATATCATCCTAGGCAGCAAAGAAAGAGAAGGAAAGACGCAGCTCTACATTAAGACCAGGGAAAGACACATGCTTGGCATGCTGACATGGAGGAAGGAGGTTAAATGAGAACAAGTCTGCAGGAGAGCAAAGGGAGGAGGTGAGTGAAAAACACACGTTGTGATGTCAACAGCACAAAACTGTGCTCCTCGTGGGCTTGAATTGCAACATCACGTGCAAGTAAGCCAAAGGCAGAATTTCAGATGGATTTCACTGTGATGAGACCATGGCTTGCTGCAGACGTCCAAGAGAGGAGAATGACCCAATGGCAGTGACGCGGACAGTTAGTCCAAACACAGTTCTCTCGTTCAAGCAGCCATTACTGGCCCCGACTTGCTAACCATGAAGCAACAGACCTGAGTGATTCATAGGGTAATTGTAAGCTTTAAGGACAGAATATTTTGCCTGAAGGTACTTTCTGCTGAGTTGGAGACTGCACATTGGGGCACTGAACTGTGAGTAAGCAAGACAGCTGTATATTCCACAGACACAAATATTTCACCCATATTGAATGTCCATATATATGCCCCAAATCCCTCACAGGGTGGTACTATTATAACTTTTAATAGATTTAACAGATAAGCAGAGTTTGGGGGGACCTTGTAGGTCATCTAGTCCAACCCTCTGCCCAAGCAGGAGACCCTGCACCATTTCTGACAGATGGGAGCCCAATCTCTTCTTGAAAGTCTCAAGTGATGGTGCTCCTACAACTTCTGAGGGCAAGCTGTTCCATTGGTTGATTGTTCTCACTGTCAGAAAGTTTCTCCTTGTTTCCAGGTTAAATCTCTCCTTGTTCAGCCCATCCATTATTCCTTGCCTGGCCTACAGGTGCTTTAGAAAATAGATTGACCCCCTCCTCTCTGTGGAATTCCCTCAAATATTGGAAGACTGCTATCATGTCTCCGCTGGTCCTTCTCTTCACTAGACTAGTCATGCCCAAGCTAGTGCTAGGCAATGGTTCTCAATGGTTCTCAACCTTTTCTTCACCACAGAAGCCCTTTAACAGAGGTGGGTATTCAGCAGGTTCTGACCAGTTCTGGAGAACTGGTAGCAGAGAATTTGAGAAGTTCAGAGAACCCGCAAATACCACCTCTGACTGGAGATTTTGCAGTATCCTTTCCCTGCCATGCCAACCAAGGCACACCCACAGAACCGGTAGTAAAAAATTTAAATCCCACCACTGCCCTTTAAATATATTTTGTGGCCACGGACCCCCAAGACTTAAGATTTAAATCATAAATCATTTCTTCAAGCCTTCATGGACCCCCTGTGATGACATCATGTCCCTTCACGGGTCTGTGGGCTGTAGGTTGAGAACCATTGAGCAAGGCTACAAATGTACAAGGTGTTCTCTCTACCGACCCTGTGAAATCGGGTGAAGTGCAGATATTCGCCTAACATGGACTTTGATTGTTACCTCATAGCAACAGGGACCAACTGTGGCTCAACAGACAGTCAACTTTCTTGCGTTCTTCATAAATAACCACAGCAGAAGAATGTTTTCAGCCCCCAAAATAATTTCTTAGACATGTTTATGTGTTCCCCTCCAAGGAGTATTCACTACAACCGCTATGAGTAACAACCCACAGAGCCTTTCTCAGCATGTGTGGGCAATGGGATACCTACCACAGCACATGGCTTACAGTCATTCTCGGGATCATTTATGCAAACTTAATTAGTAGCAACTGGTTCCTTGGGAACAGGTTGCCTTTATCCTCTGTGGTAGCATTTCAAGGTGCTGAAGTAATACATGGGACCTGAGATTTGTATAGTCTGGAATGAGTCTTTAGCCTTCATTTAATATTGCCTTTCAACTTTGAAATGGATCAGGCCTGCCGCATCCATCTTTCTGTTTCTCAGTGCGTTACATAGAGGGGGACAGAGGGGGAATGTCAGACCATGCAATAACAACAGGTCATCCCATGGGAACCAAGGTCATCTCAGCAAGTTCTGGCAAGAGACTAAGAGGAGTTGTTGAAGAGATGCCAGAACACCCAATTGGACAATGTGACCTGTAAACAATAAGGGAGGGAATTATCTATTTTTTAATTATACCGAAATAGCGGGAAATAAGAATAGAATAGAATAGAATAGAATAGAATAGAATAGAATGAAGGTAAGGACTTAACATCAATAAAATCTCTCAATGAACAATGAAGGTACTTTAATGAGCCACAAACAGCATTTTTGTATGTGTGTGTGTATGTGTGTGTGTATTTGTGTGGAAATGCTTTCAGATGCAGCATTCAAACATTACTGATGAGGCAATATCCAAGAAGCTGTATGGAAAGTATATCAAGATGTCATTATGTGACTGAGGAAAAAAAATAGCTATCCTTTGGTACAACAAAGACGACTTACTTATAATCTGCTTTGTGCTTGATAAATGAAAGGATACAAAAACAACCATAATACAAATAGTAATAATGCGAGCAGCTAAAACTCTAAACGGTTCCCACCAGGAAGCACTGAAAATGTGATAATGTGGCTTCAGCCAGATTGTCATGGTTTATGGCTGCTGTATCTGTGCAATTAAAAGCCAGATGATCCTTGCGTGGCAGCAAAGAACTAGAATTTTTATTATATACAGATAAACTACATTTTTGCAACTAGACGTGATAGCCCTCTCAGTGCTAATCCTACTTTTCTCAAATTAGCATATTCCAGATTTTTTCAACCAGTTCCCATCATCCACATTTATCAGGGCTAGTAAGAATGATGGGAATCAGCACTTCTACAATTTGGAAGGCTCTGAACTGAAGAAGGTTGTAAACAAGCTATAAAAAAAATGGCCCAAACATTTATGAAATAGTTCCAGACTAGGCATTGTCATTTATTTCCTTAAAATCCTCAGTATTGACAGTATCAACACCAAAAATGAACCTGTGCTCTAGACAGACACTAGAGTTAGTCAGCTGTGTGAATCACTGAGCAAAGAAATCAATGTTGAGAGCACATGGCCCTTTGAGGCGCGACCAGGGGGTCACATGCCATTGGGGTAAACTTTCGCTGCTGCTTCAAAACAAGCCATCAGGCAAAATGGTAACCACTGAGATGGCTACAGCTCAGCCAAATTATAGTCTTTTAATTGGAGCACAACATAAAACAGAGTGAGTCAATCTCCTGTAATTTTTTAGCAACTACCACGTGTTGTGGTATT
This sequence comes from Pseudonaja textilis, assembly GCF_049901715.1. Classification (NCBI taxonomy): domain Eukaryota; kingdom Metazoa; phylum Chordata; class Lepidosauria; order Squamata; family Elapidae; genus Pseudonaja; species Pseudonaja textilis. The sequence continues at coordinate 184,667,937 of NC_141992.1, read as the reverse complement.
TGCTCATGTCTGTTTTCTAAACAGTGGAGTTCTTCAACAGGTTTAAAGATACAAACATTGAGTTCTTTGGCCAAAGTAAAGTTTTACTCACATTTGGCTATTATTCATTGTAGTAATATATGTATGTGCACCATCCTCTCCACCAGGGCTACTATATATGAAGAAAATACAAATTTAATCTGAGCTTGAGACTTGTAACAAGCCAGCAATATTTTTACTAGGGCTTTATTGAAGGGATAGGCAACTTTTTATGCATTTTTGGAGCATAATTAAGGATTCTAAGGGCTTCTTGGTTGTGCATCAATATCATTGGAGGGGATTAGGGTGTTTTTTTTTCCTTTCATGGAGCAGAGATTTTGAGGAGTGATTAATGTTTGTTTTGCTAAAAATATAAAAGTGCAAGTTTCTAAAAAATAGTGATATGCCACTAAATTCCTTCGGCTCAATCTTGGGATATGGGATTTCAGAGATTGTGATGGAATCTTCAGCAAGACTGGAGGGTGTGTGTGTGTGTAAAAAGTCAGCACCCACCCTCCCTCCTAGAGAATGAAATATTTTGCGGGGAAATTAAAGAAGACAGGATAAAATATTTCCCCTAAAGGAGAAATGAAAAAAAAAAAAATCTTAAAGGAGGCAGAAACCAGCACTAGTTTCCCTGCCCCAAGCAGAAACTGAGGAGGCCAGCTTTTAGAAATGCAGTTTTGGTAATCCATTCAGAAAGACTGGGTCAAGACAAACTTAGATAAGCAACAAACAAAAGGTTGACAAAATTAGCTCAGACAAGCACCTAGGATTTGTTTTTCCCCTTTTGCCTATAGAGGCAGCCATGACCTCTACATGACCCCATAGGAATCTGACAACAGCCAATAGACTAGTAAAGGACAGGTTCTTGCACAGGAACAGGAAGCTCAAATACAAAGCCCAAAGATGGTATAAAAACCCATCCACTCTCAACTCCATTTTGTCAGCTGTCCTAGAATCACATGTGGTTGTTGGTTCTGCTCACCAATGAACCAACTTTCTTCCCAATCAGCCTCCATTTTATTACTAGCTTGGACCTGGACCTGGATTTTTCTTCCAACAATGTTAAGAGGGGCTTCAGTTTGGAGTCTCTGCATTGAAGTAAGCAGCATGCACTGGATCTCCCCAGGAATCCTTGAAGGGTTCTCTTGCCATTCCCAAAGGAATGTAGTCAGTATGGCAAGATTAATGTCAGGCAAGAGCAACCAGAGCCACTGGAGAAGAGTCTCAACAGGAGTTTTATTGCTAGTCAACTGTGTTACAAGAATCTCACCAGACCAAGAGTGAGCTGCTGGGGGTTTGCAGGGGGTCAGGAGAGCCCCTAGTTAAGATTCTGCGCAGTTCAGAAAACTCCCAAATCCCACTCCTGGCTGGCCCCACCCACCCCTCCCCTCCCAGGAGTCCCTACGTTTTGGATGCAGGTAAGTGCAGGGGCATGCGGAAGCTCAGGGAGGGTTAAAAACAGGCCAACTGGAGGCTTGGGAAGGCTGGAAATGGGCCCATTTCTGGATTCCAGAGAGCCTCTGGAGCCTAGGAAGGTGGTTTTTGTCCTCCCGGATGCTCAAGGAAGCCTCTGGAGTCTGGGGAGGGCAAAAATGTCCCCCCCCCATGGTGCAGGAGGCCAACTAGGCCAAAGCCACCCAGCAACCGAACAAAGAACCCATTGCTAAAAAATTTTGAAGCCCACCCCTGAATCAGACTAACTGCATTCCCTTGGGAAGAGCAAAAGAAGCCTTCAAGGATTCTGGGAGAGCTCTGGCCTGTGCCACTTACTGCAGTGCAAAGATTCTAATCTCAGGCCTCTCTTGATGCCTCCTTCCAGTCTAGTTGGAGATTCTACCACAGAGATAGGCACAATAGAAAGAGACTACCTATGGCTTGTAGGTTATGTGGTAGCCACTGCTGCCTTATCAGACTATTGTGTTCTGCCAGTCTTATAATTTATTTTGTTTTTAGTATTATTATTTTCTGCCTTAAGATATGAAATTGAGATTTGCATTCACTTTTGAAAAGTGAATGCAAATTGAATAATCATAAGAGCAATGATTATGATGGTTCGTGTTACAAATATTTAAACAGGGCTTCTAAAAATATACAAAGAAAGATTAACCAGTTATTATTCAAAAGAACCCACAGTGAATATTATGAAAAGAGCAATCTAGCTATGTTGATGAAATGAGACCTTGAGTTTAACAAGCCTACAATATTGACATAAACTATATTTGTGTATTCCTTCCAGACTTTTTTTCCCCTAGTCCCATGCCACAAATATTTTTCTCATGAGTTCTTATATAAAAATATTGTTCTCTCATTCTTTCTTTAAATACATGCAACTTAACCCTAGCAAATTTGGAAGATGTTTGAACGTGAACCTCAATGGAAGAGCTTTTACATGTCAAATATAGAAAGTATCTCCATGCAGAAGCTGAGAAAGGGACTTGATCTTATATGAAATCTTGACAAGGTTGGTGTAGACAATTCCAATTTAGCTAAGCATAAGAGAGATAACAGACTGGTTGGAGTGAGGGTTAGGGTTAGGTGATATTCATCCTTGATTTCATTTAAATTACAGATGTTAGAGTGAGCCACTGATTCAGCCACTGATTCAAGCCACTTCAACATTCAGTATCCAATAAAAATATTTTTTGCTCCTTCGTGTTTTTAAAAGCAGAAATGAAGGGAAAAAATCAGCAACCAACCTGTAGAGAAGAGATTTCTGGTCTATAGGCATAATAATAAAGATTTGATTTAATTTGATTTGATTCCAACAAAAGAGGAAGAAACCTACTTCTGATTAAAAACAAAAACTTCCCAAAATTTGTTAAAAAATGCTTGGCCATTTTCTTGGAGGTGATCAGGGTCAATCGTGATGGCTCAGGTAAAAGTAAAACCCTTAAGCTTCTTTCATATGAATAGAGACCCATTACAGGTAATCCTTGACTTACAACCCATTCATTTAGTGACTGTCCAAAGTTACAATGGCACTGAAAAAAAGTGAATTATGACTGATTTTCACACTTATTACTGTTGCAGCATCGCCATGGTCATGTGATCAAAATTTGAGACCTAGAACTGGGATATACATATAGAATAGAATAGAATTTTTTATTGGCCAAGTGTGATTGGACACACAAGGAATTTATCTTGGTGCAAATGCTCTCAGTGTACATAAAAGAAAAGATACATTAGTCAAGAGTCAAGAATCATAAGGTACAATAAGCAATCAAATCATACTAGGAAACAGTCAATATAAATCCTAAGGATACAAGCAACAAAGTTACAGTCATACAGTCACAAGTGGGAGGGGATGGGTGATAAGGAGTGATGAGAAGATTAACAGTAATTCTAGTGCAGACTTTGTAATAGTTGAACAGGGTTGAGGGAATTATTTGTTTAACAGAGTGATGGTTTTTGGGAAAAAACTGTTCTTGTGACTAGTTGTTCTGGTTTGCAGTGCTCTATAGCATCGTTTTGAGGGAAGGAGTTGAAACAGTTTATGTCCGGGATGTGAGGGGTTTGTAAATATTTTCACAGCCCTCTTTTTGACTCGTGCGGTATACAGGTCCTCAAATGAAGGCAGGTTGGTAGCAATTGGTTTTTTCCGCAGTCCTAATTACTTTCTGTAGTCTGTGTCTGTCTTGTTGGGTTGCAGAACCGGACCAGACTGTTGTAGAGGTGCAGATGACAGGCTCAGTAATTAAGGTGACCAACTTTTTTACAATGAGAAGTGGGACACAAATAAATTGAAGAAAAAGAAAACAAAGCCATTAATGCACAGCGCACTCTTGCATGGGGCGTGCTCTTGGCGCACTCTCTCAAAACAATTCTTCTGTGTGGAGCACATGCATCTCATAATCCCATCTCACCACACTGTACCAAGCCTTGACGAATCGTCATGTCAAATACAAATACATCACATCACACACAATGGTTCGGATCGGCATCGATCAAATATGGAGATTTACAGATTAGTCTTCAAATATCAGAAAGGAGGACATGTAGGAGGATGCTTTTTGAGAGAGGACAGAACTTACAAAAGGAGGACTGTCCTCCCTAAAGGAGGATGGTTGGTCACCTTACAATAATTCCTCTGTAGAACTGTTCCCAGCTGGCTTCCAACAAGCAAAGTCAGTGGGGGAAGAACGATTTACTTAGTGACAACACGATTCATTTAACAACTTTGGATCAAAATGGTCAGTCTTGCATTTTGACAAGCCAGAAGTGGGAGGTTTGGATGCCACTTGGTGGGGGGTGGGGGGGTGGCCTTGTAACATCTAGCATTTGAAGTGGCAGGTACATAAGTTTTGGACAATGCCAATCCTGCCTGGTACACAGGTGTGTAATCAGTAGCATGAGAAATTTCAGTGTGGCATGCAGGATATTTTAAGGAAGTAGGGCAGTGGTGGGATTCAATTTTTTTTTACTACCGGTTCTGTGGGCGTGACTCGGTGGGCATAGCATGGTGTGGCTTGGTGGGTATGGCATGGTGGGCATGGCAGGGGAAGGATACTGTAAAATCTCCATTCCCTACCCACTCCTGGGGGAAGGTTACTGCAAAATCCCCATTCTCTCCTCCCCCCTATTTACCTGCTTTCCACCTCCATTCTCCTGTGTAGGGCAACAAAAGAAGACCCAGCCAATTAGCTAGGACTCAATGGGAGACAGAGAAGAGATGGGGGCAGGGACAGTCAGAGGTGGTATTTGCCGGTTCTCCAAACTACTCAAAATGTTCGCTACTGGTTCTCCAGAACTGGTCAAAACCTGCTGAATTTACCACCTCTGATGTAGGGGCTTGGTATTAGACCAAATTTTGGGTTCAATTGTGGTTGTAAATCCAGGACTGAAATCATAGTTTCACAGGTTGCAAATAATAGATTCAGATGTAGATAGTTGTGTGGTTACTAAAATCACTTTCAGAGACTTGTGGACAGTATGAATGTTGAAGCTATGGCCATAAATAAGGTTGGAACCCTTGGCTTCTCCTCAGAGATGCCTTGAATTGCAAGATGGATGGCATATAAATTGAACAAACAAATGAAAAATAGGAACAGTCTATTTGAGCACAATTCATTCAGCAGAAAATAACCTTTTAGAATGGTAAGTAGTTAATGCTTCTGTTCTGAGTCATTCATCAATCTGTGACTAAGCCGAGCTAATCCTGTAATGAGGGGCATAACTGACCCTAGTTGGATTCCCCACCCGCCATCATATACAGAAGCTAGGAATTCCTACTTCTCTTTTTTTTAAAAAAACAGTGAATATCAGATTTGTCAAACCAGTACAGAACTTACTTCTACTTTTGATTCTATAATCAGGAGATCATCAATATGTGGAGAACAGCTGAGATTCCAGAAAATAGAATCTCCATAAAGTGTTTCAATATTCCAGGGATTCCTAATGCCCTATAATGGACAATGAAATTAAAATATACAAAGAACGGTTACAGGAATTGGGTATGTCTAGTCTAGTCTAATGAAAAGAAGGACTAGGGAAGACATGGTAGCAGTGTTCCAGTATTTGAGAGGCTCCTGCAAAGACAAGAAGGTCAAACTATTTTCTGAAGTACCAAAGGGCAAGAAAAGAAACAATGATGGAACCCAACCAAGATGAGAAGCAACCTAGAACTAAGGAGAAATTTCCTAAGGGTGAGTGTGGTCAACCAATGGAACAGCTTGCCTTTAGAAGTTGTGGGTGCTCCATCACTGGAGACTTTTGAAAAGAGATTGGACAACCATTTATCTGAAATAGTATAGGATCTCCTCCTCAAATGGAAGTTGGACTAGAAGACCTCCAAGGTCCCCTCCAACTCTATCAGTCTATGTTCTAAAGTTTAGATATCTACTATAGTATACTTCATCTAGATCAAGTTGGGAAAGACTTTCTCTCCATAGTATTCTGGATTTGGCATTTTTACCCAGCTGTATAGAACAGGCAGATGTTGATGTTTGATGGTGTTAGAGACATCATCACAGGATCTAAGCTGTTCCAAGTAAAACTGCCTTTTGCATTTGAGTAATAGGAATTTTGTCCATGCTGAAGGTGTATAAGTGGTCCCCAAGACTGGTAGCAGGGACTGTGTTATATTTGATACTATCTGCAGATTCTAATGGAGGGTTCATTTTCTGTATTCAGTTCTGAATGTTTGGTGTGTTTACATCAGTTACTTTCTTCTTGCTTTCTGTCTGAGGAAAATAGCTGCACTGGCTAATTCCATTTCTAGAGCTATTGCAAATGTCACAAAACAGCCACTCTTAAAGTGCTTCATCATATACTCTACCTACAAAGCAATCCCTCCATTTCTCCTCTAAAAGTCCCCTCAAATTGTAATCTCAAGAGAAAGAACTAATGTGATAGAAACAGCTTGTGAAATTTAAAATCCATATAGTGTGACTGATGGAACAGGTAAGAAATTATCTTTCTGTGATCTCACAAGCTTATCAAGTATCTTAAGCTTCGAAAAAGCTGGAGCAGTGAGGGCTTTTATTATAGAAAGATCTGCAACCTGCAGGCAGTGAAAAAGATTTATTTTTGTTTAGAATTATCTCTTTCTTTGCTTCAAGATAAAAAGAAAATCATTCTGCATATGAATTGTAGGAAGCAAGCAGAGTAATATCCAACTTCAATGTGTCCAAGAATAAGCATTTTCTTTTTTTTAAAAAAAAGAATAGTTGGAATTTCTCAGGTTTCTAGTTAGAGATTATTTTGACTGCTTATTGAGCACATAAATTCAACCGCTTTCCTGTTGAATATCAGTTCTTAAAATATCCTACCTTCCTCACCAATAATGCTATGTTGTGGTTTAAATTGAAGCCATATGCACAGGCTCAAACTGAACTACTCTTTACAATAAAGCTGTTAAGAATCTTGACAAAACTCCACAGATGTTTCTGTATCTCTATTCTGCTTTGCTCTGCTTAGATTTTTGTAATTCAAATCTGGTGGCCTTAGAGAAAGGAAGCCAAACAAACAATATGTTGAGCCATGTGTGATATATCAAAACAACTCTTTTTGCCATTTCTCATCCTGACATCCTGACATGTGTGATATTCCATTGTAGAATGTGGGACACAAGTTTAAAATTCACCTTGGTGTGATTGATAGTCATTAAGTCATGATCAACTCCTAGTGACTGATTGATAAGATTTTCTCCACGATAACCTGTCCTTAACTTGTTCTTTCAGGTCTCCCAATGGTGCATTTATCACCATTGCAACTGAATCCAAAAAAGGTGGCTCAGTGGCTAAGACGCTGAGCTTGTCAGTCAGAAAGGTCAGCAGTTTGGCAGTTCGAATCCCTAGCACCACGTAACAGAGTGAGCTCCTGTTACTTGTCCCAGCTTCTGCCAACCTAGCAGTTCAAAAGCATGTAAAAATGCAAGTAGAAAAATAGGGACCACTTTGGTGGGAAGGTAACAGTGTTCTGTGCACTTTCGGCATTTAGTCATGCTGGCCACATGACCATGGAGACGTCTTTGGGCAGTGCTAGCTCTTTGGCTTTGTAACAAAGATGAGCACTGCCCGCTAGAGCTGGAAATGACTAGCACATATGTACGAAGGGAACCTTTACCTTTAACTTTAACTGAATCCATCCATATAGCTGCTGGTCCTCCTATTCGCTTTCCTTCTATCTCTCCTAGTATTATAGCCTTTTCCATCCAGATGTCTTGAGTAAACCTGCTTGAAGTAGGATAATTTGAGCCTGATCATTTGTGTCTTGAGTTAGAACTCTGGGTTGATTTGTTTAATGATCCATTGAATTATTTTCTTGGCTTTCTTAGCTCTCCATGGTATTCTCGTGAGTCTTCTCCAACACCAAAGTTGACATGTTTCAATACAGTACTCTTCCTGTCCTGCTTTTTCAAAGTTCAACTTTCACTTCCATATATTGTTGCAGGCAATATCATGGTGCACACATACCAAGAAGGAAATACCTAGAAGAGTCCACACCCATTTACACTACTCAGGTGACCCCAAGGACACAAATAAACCTCCAAGTGGCCTCAACAAATCTCTACAAGAATGCAAATGGCCAGCTCTCTGCAAGGAATATAAATCCTTCCATTCTCCACCATCCAGTGAGAGCTGAAGAAACTTCTTGGATGAGAAGCAAAACGTCCTCAAAGAATAACAAGAAAGTCCAGTTGCCTCCTGAAAAAATACCTTTGGGACAACCATGACCTGGATGACTGAGAATCTCCATAGACATCTGGCTTGCACAATTCTATCTCATCAGTATACTGATCCTTCCATGCACCTAGAGTCCTAGTTTCAGGATCCAATTTGAGTCGGTCACTGAGATCAGAGGTTTGTTTTTTTTTTTGCTAGTTTTGTTCTTCCTAGCTTGTTTGCCTTCATTCATGAGTCCTCACTCACATCTCTTCGGTTAACCTTAATCTTTTCCTTTGGTTTTAGCTCCACTTTTGGAAGTACCTTTCAAGTATTTCATTGCTGTTGGAACAAGAAAATGTCTGGACCACTCAGTCTTCCTTTCCCCCCCATCTTCCCCTCATTTTCTTTTCTTTCCTTTCCTTTTCTTTTCTTTTCCTTTCTTGGTCTTCCTTCCTTCCTTCCTTCCTTCCTTCCTTCCTTCCTTCCTCCCTTCCTTCCTTCCTTTCATGTTGACCTCTGGTGAATGCCTGGGTAATTCCCTGCAGTTTTCTTAGGAACATTTCAGAAGTGATCTGCCATTGGCTTCTTCCTAAGGCTAAGAGGGAGTGACTGGCCCAAGGTCACCTTCTGGTTTGTGCCTAGAACTCACAGTCTCCTGGTTTCTAACCCAGTGCCTTAACCACTATGCTAAATTGACTCTCAATCCTAGGACAAAATTACTGTTTTAAAAGAACAGTAAAGTCTGGCTTACCTTGGCTGATCTTGAAAGATCAGCTCGGTTGTTAAAATGGGGGTGGGGATCAGGAAATCTATCTCGAAACATCTGCTTTTCCCTTGGTTTACTTTAGATTTGGATTGTAAGGTATCTCTTATAGCAGAGAAAGATCCCTTGAAGGATTTATTTAAAAATGATTGGGTTGGGAGTACATTACAAATAGATGCAGCATCAATTCCTGGGCTGACAGAGCAAGCTGGAATTTATAACATTCTTTCTTTCTTGTTATTTTTTTAAAAAAATAAAAACATAATAACATAAAAAAGATGTTTATTTTAATATTTCCATTTTTAAACATATTGTTTTCAGCAACCCAGGCAGTGTTTGTATCTGATAAACATGACCATCTAACAGATACTGTCCTCCCATAACTGTCTTGTCTCTAAAATTATCCAGTGATTTTTTTCCATTACTATTCATTGTTTTCATTTAGCAGCTGGTGGGAGAAATTAATAGCTTGCTTCAATTCATTTCACAAGTTTGTGGCATAGATAACATTTGAACTGGGGACTTTCCAGCTTATTTTCTTGGCCTCTCAATCCTCCCAGCTTTCTGTTAAATATCATATTATGAGACTCATAAAAAGTTTTGTGAATAGTATTATCATTCTAAGTTGTCCTGAGGTGATTCTTGGATTTGGGAAAATAAACGTTAATAGTCTAGTGATACATTTCTTTGCAAACTAAGCTTTAGAAGATGCTTCTGAATGAATACGAAGCAGGGTTTGGAGGCAGGTCTTCCCTCCAAGCTATTATAATCTAGGTGTCTCTATTTGAGAAAAATCTAAGTCTCATAGCCAGGTAATTATTTTATTAGGCTCATCAGAATGTCCCCAAAGCAGATGAAAGTTTTTGAGTTCACTAAAACATCTGGCAAGATGTTACAAATTAGAAGATGGAAAAATCAAGGAAGTCCAAGAATTAGACCTGGTAGTTCAGCCATGAAACCTGTCATTTAGCCAATCTCAACATGCAGATTGTGCAAAAGGTGATAAGAGATGTTCTCAATGTCAAAGTAAGGTTGACATTGTCAATATGGTTGGCCTGTAGCTCTACTCTATTCATAAAACATGCTAAGCTGTAAGGGTGTTGGGGCTTATTACAATACAATCAATAAGCAAAAAGCTGAAAACACATTGAATCAGAGGCCATTCACTTATCTGCCTAGTAAATTCCTTAAAGATTAACCTATCTAATGTTTTGGCCCTGGGCAGAAACAAATCTTCAATATATTATAAAGTAATGACAGGTTAGAAGCTATCTTGATCCCGGGGGTTAGATGTTGTAAGAGAAGCATCAGATAGGATTGTTTAGTAGAGAGGACTCAAAGCATACTCAGTATTCATATCAATTCATTCTATGTGTACATTAAATAAATAGACAATATCCAATCTTAGCATGTTCCTTTCCCAATTCTGAGTCGTTTTCTTGTCCCATATTTTATTTTATTGTTCCTGCATGGTCATTATATATTATGCATTGGTTTTTTTTTCACTGCTTTATATCAATTATTGGAAAATAATGATTTCATTTTTATCACTACAGGATAGGCACTACTTTTAAGTTGTTGCTCATTTGTCGTATTGGAAGCTACATCTACTGAAATTTCAATTGGAACTGGAGGAAATTCAACTTCCAAGTTTCTTAAACTATTAGAAATGATCACTACATCTTAAAAGACAGAAATATAATAAATCAATATGACATTAAAGTCTTGGACACTGAATGGAACAAGGAATAGAAGATTTTGTCTAAACAATGAAGAATTATCTTAATGTCTGTATAAAAATGTAGTATATTTAAAGTCAATTGTTTATTCAACAAAACATAGTATTTTAGACTTACTGGACCTATTATATAAAAAAAGAGAATTGGTATCATTATTTTGCTGCACATGTAATGAGATATAGTGAGACTAACGCTTCATTAAAACCCATGTCCTAAATTTCTTATGATCTCCTGAGAAGAAGGCATTAAGTATATATAAATCTGATTTTAAGGCAGGGTTTAATATTTTTAGATTCTATATTCTCTTGAAACAAATGGAAATTGACAGCCAGGAAATAAAAATGGATTTTCTTCTTCCTTTCTTATTGCTAAGAGATTAAACCTTCAACAATGGAAAAATACATTTATGGCCTAAACTACGCAGTGAAGATCTGATGTTACTTACAATTTCTTAACAAGTTGCTTAGAGATTTAAAGAAATAAGGCCATTGTTTGTTGATACTATTGTGTAAATCTCTACTTGTGTCTGGGCAAAGAGAGAGAGAGAGAGTTGTTTTGTTAAAAGCTTGAAGGATTCAGACTAACTAAAACAGTTTATAGAAGGGCTATAAGATAATGATGGGATTAAAAGCCAAAGCTCCTCAACAGAGTTTAAAGCAATTTGGAAAGTTAAGCCTTGAAAAGAGAAAACTGAAGTGGAAATTACAAAAGGCAGAAGACAGGCTCATGCTATACTGCAAGATACAAAGCAGATTCTGGTTAAATGTTTGAAGAAAAAGAACTTCTCAACAACAAAAGCAATTTGGTAATGCAGAGAGATGGCTGACTGTCCTTCACTGGATGTGTCCAAGCGGAGACTAGACAGACAACCTTTTGAGTGAAGGATTAATGGATGAAGGATGAGCCACAGTGGCATAGAAGTTAGAATGCAGTACTGCAGCCTACTTCTGCTGACTGCTGACTCTCCTGCAATTTTTCCAGTTCAAATCTCACCAGGCTCAAGTTAACTCAACCTTCCATCCTTCCGAGGTGGGTAAAATGGGGACCCAGATTATTGGGGGCAATATGCTGAGTCTGCAAACCGCTTAGACCATAAAACACTGTGAAGTGGTATATAAGTCTAAGTGTTATTGCTATTAATTTAAATTCTTGCTCTGACAAGGGATTCGATTCAATTATTTAAATTACTTCTACCCTGTTTCTCCAACAATATGGCCTCCCCCAATAGGAAGTCCCAGCCTGTTTTATAGGCATGAAATGAAATTAAGCCCCTCCCCCCAAATTAAGGCCTATATTAAAACATGTGAAATGGGGGGGAATGAATGGGGGGGCTTGCCATTAGGAAGTACTTTTGTTGTACACCCGGATATGGTGCTGCCTGCGTTGACCCCGATACGAAGTGCCCCACCAACGCCAAGATCAACATCCAAGCTGTCGCCGCCCACCCACCCAAAGATGAAAGGGGGGGGGGGGAAATTAAGTCAACCCCGAAAAGATGGCCTAGCCATTTTTTCAGGGCTCAAAAAAAAAAAAAAGATCCGGCCTTATTATATGAGAAACACGGTACTAATTCTATGATTTTTTTAAAAAAATCTGTATTCTGTATTCTCTGTTCTCCTAAATCACTGCTCTCATTTTTTTTAAACCAAAGAATCCTAACCATTCTCCTGCGTGCCTTACTGATAGGCCATAAATCATCTCCTCCTCCTCCTCCTCCTCCTCCTCCTCCTCCTCCTCCTCCTCCTCCTCCTCCTTCCTCTCAGAATTAAATAAATTGCCATATCCATTTGAATTGAGCACTGAACCACACCAACCTATCACCAAATGGAAATGATAATTTATCCATTATATTCTGTTTAATTTTGATCTATATTTCCCAAATTTTTTAACTGACAAGCCTGGGTTTAGATGTTTATGCAAGTAAATGAAGGACAATTAACTCAGGTGGAAAAAGGTTGTGGCTTGGTCCTTAAAATCCTCTCTGCTGTCATTTCTCCTAAGAACCTCCCTTGCTGGATTAGTATTTGCTTCCAAAACAGAGGAAGCCCTTGAGAATTGCTTATAGTAACAAAGTGCAATGGACAGTGTTGAACCACACAGTACTTGTGTGTCTTTATGGGCTTCTTATTGACACAATTCCCGAGTCTGAGTAAAACTGTGGTCAGAAGCTCTGCAGGCCAATGGAAAATACTGATTAAGATGTCACAAAGATCAGGGTTATGAAAAAAAATGTTCCTCAAACACTGGTTTGAAGGAGTTTTGGTCTACTTATGTATTGGGTTGCTCACCTGAGAAAGATAAGCAATAGTTTACCACCAAATGGAAAAGACACCTCTAATTGAACTGTCAGGAGTCCATCTGGAAACTTCCATTTCCAACCTCAGTTTTGAACATCCTTGAAAGAAGATTTTCATTGTTCAGATTGCAGAAATTGGCTTACCAATGTAAACAAGTGAGTGAATGGGAGACTTCCGAGAACCAACTGTTACTTGCAGGACAAGCATAGAAATAGGATTTCTTGGTTGAAATATAGTGTTCATGTCATTAGAATTGGGGTGAAGCTAAGTGTCAGGGAAGCAGCTTGGCTTGTTTTCCATTTCCAATGGATCTTTTCCATTATCATATGGGAGGAAAGGGGATTTTTTTTTATGTGAAAAGGGGAAATAGTAATAGCAATAGCACTCAGATATATATATACCACTTTACAATGCTCTACAGCCCTCTCTCGGCGGTTTGCAGAGTCAACAATCTGGGTTCTCATTTTACTGACCTTGGAAGGATGGAAGGATGAGTCAGTCTTGAGCTGATCAGGATTGAACTGCTGGCAGTTGGCAGTGTTCGCCTGCAATACTGCATTCTAACCACTGCAGCACCATGGCTATAGGAGCATCTACAACCACAGTGACTGGCTTTACAATGGCACTTGCAACTGGGCAGTTGAAGCCCTAGTCCTTTTGACACCTAGCCACATCTTTCCTTCATCTTTCCCTACCTTCATCTTTCCCTATCTTTCCTTACTTTTTGTTTCATCACAGGAACAGTAAGGCCAGACTACAGAATGAAAAATGTGTATTTCTGAACTCGAATGAAGATCAAAAGGCAATGAATTTTTTTTCCTTGATGCCTAACTTTAGGATCAAAACAGATGTGACTCAAGTTTCAGTGTGAATTTCCATTCCATTCTTTAAAACCACTTAAGAGGATTTTACTTTGAAAGAAGAATAACACTCAGAGGTAGACAACTTGGAATTGTTGCCCAAGATATCTCAAATCTAGTTTGTCAGCAATCCTGCCAACATCACATATTTGTTTCTCATCAAAATTTCCTCCTTCACCAAATCCTGATGCAACTATATTGGCTATTTGTTAATATCTTTGAAGGTCAAATCATTTGATAAATGCTTGAACAGTATTTAGGGAGCTAGAAGGAAATCCAAAAACTCAATACCAGATCTTCCCATTTTAAGCAAAAATACCCAACTCCTGACAGTAGCCTCCTAAAAATAGAAGCCAATAGGTGTGGTCTAGTAAGAAATTCAATTCTCGTGTAAGTCTTCTTACCAGAAGGGCAATCTTCCAAGCAAGAACTGAATGTTCCCATCTGAAATGGTGGACATGATATGTCTTTTTCCCTGCTATTATTTGGCATTACCGACTAACTGGAAAAGGAAAGTATAATTTTATATTACATTCTGGAAAGCCCAAATCATCCGAGGAACAAACATGTGGAAGAACTCTTCCATTCTTATGTCTGACTTTGGTGTTCATCTGATGAAGTTCTCTGCTCAGTCTGTAAACATGTGCTAAATAAAAAGAACTGGCATTTGGGTAAATGCCTCCCCAGACATCAAAGAAACTTTTCATGGAAATTGACATTCACTCTTGATTTTGTTTTGCCTAGCAATTATACAGTATAAAATTTGTTTCCGTTGTGGTATTAGATCTGTAATACTAGGGTCCCTAGTGGTCTGATTTAACTTATTTTATGGCAACTTTTCCCAACTTTGGGGTCTCTCTCTCTCTCTCTCTCTCTCTCTCTCTCTCTGTTTTATTCTGTAAGCTTTGAATTAATATCTTAGCAAATTCCATTGGTTTTGGTAGTATTGGCCTATAGATTTGGCAGATTAGTTAGAACTATATGATTTTGCACATTTTTATGTCTGCTTGATAAAGCTCCACTGAATACAGGTGCACTTACTTCTAAGTAAATATACATTGCAGGATGCTTTAAGTATCTCTCTTTCTTCAACAATCCATGAAAAATTCCACATCCTGCACTTGAAAATGGCTTGTTATGGAAACCAACTAACATGCTCTCCCTTAGTCTCTCTCTTGCCCTCTCTCTCCCCAGATAGTAAGTTATTATGCAAAGGACAGCCTCCCAGAAACTCAAGACTATAATCCCATAGACTCATAGTTACAGAACAATTTTAACTAAGTTATATTGATTGATTATATGCTATCAAGTTGTTGCTGACTCTTAGCAACCACCCAAACTATATATATATATCTATATAGGTAGGTGTAGGTGTAGGTGTGTTCGGGTCTTTTCCTGTGTAAGATTAAGAGTATCTTGGTGACATTTCGGCGAGGTCCCACTCACCATCCTCAGGCTAGTGCTTTTGGCTTCGTGCCAGTGCAAGCAGTGTGTGAGCTGCCGTCTCTCTATAAATACTGGGGCGGGGGGGGAATGGGAGGGCTGGTGTGCTGGGCTGGTTGGCTGCGCTGCTGCCTCTTGATTGGTTGATGGAGTTGATGTTGGATACTCTTAATCTTACATGGGAAAAGACCCGAACACACCTAGACCTACATACCTGTACCTGTGAAAATCTATGAAAACAAATATCTATCTATCTATCTATCTATCTATCTATCTATCTATCTATCTATCTATCTATCTATCAATCTAGAACCATGAAAATACATCTATCTGTGTGGTCATTAAAAATCAATAGCTTTGATAGCACATAATCATTTGTTCAATCAGTCACTCAGTCAATCTAAACATGTTAAATTTGTTCTAGAACTATGAACCCATGGGTTCTTTTGAGTTGCTGGATGTTCTTTGCATAGTAAACTTATGTAGTAACAGCCTTCCAACTCAAGCACATAATCCCATCATTTCCTTGCCATCACTGTTGGGGTGCTGGCAGAACATCTTCTTCCATTCCACTTTCTTTCCCCAGATGAGGAAACATAAGCAGATGTATCTCCAGGTTGTTGAGTGGTGGGGGAGAGAACAAGACATTTGAGGAGTAAGAGTACAGGCACCAAAAGGTCTGTTTCTGCTCCTTTTATCCTACTACTCATAGATCATAGTGCAAGAAGGAAGAAGCAGAGGTAAATGTCATTTTGCTGCCAGTTGTTTGATCCCATGGATTGGAAGATTTAGAAGACCCAAAATAGGTGCAAACCGGTTGAATACCACCTCTGCTATCATCTATCTATCTATCTATCTATCTATCTATCTATCTATCTATCTATCTATCTATCTATCTATCTATCTATCTATCCATCCATCCATCCATCCATCCATCCATCCATCCATCCATCCATCCATCCATCTATCTATCTATCTATCTATCTATCTATCTATCTATCTATCTATCTATCTATCTAGAACCATGAAAATACATCTATCTGTGTGGTCATTAAAAATCAATAGCTTTGATAGCACATAATCATTTGTTCAATCAGTCACTCAGTCAATCTAAACATGTTAAATTTGTTCTAGAACTATGAACCCATGGGTTCTTTTGAGTTGCTGGATGTTCTTTGCATAGTAAACTTATGTAGTAACAGCCTTCCAACTCAAGCACATAATCCCATCATTTCCTTGCCATCACTGTTGGGGTGCTGGCAGAACATCTTCTTCCATTCCACTTTCTTTCCCCAGATGAGGAAACGTAAGCAGATGTATCTCCAGGTTGTTGAGTGGTGGGGGAGAGAACAAGACATTTGAGGAGTAAGAGTACAGGCACCAAAAGGTCTGTTTCTGCTCCTTTTATCCTACTACCCATAGATCATAGTGCAAGAAGGAAGAAGCAGAGGTAAATGTCATTTTGCTGCCAGTTGTTTGATCCCATGGATTGGAAGATTTAGAAGACCCAAATAGGTGCAAACCGGTTGAATACCACCTCTGCTATCATCTATCTATCTATCTATCTATCTATCTATCTATCTATCTATCTATCTATCTATCTATCTATCTATCTATCTATCTATCTATCTACCTACCCATCCATCCATCCATCCATCCATCCATCCATCCATCCATCCATCCATCCATCCATCCATCCATCCATCCATCCATCCATCCATCCATCCATCCATCATCCATCTATCTATCATCTATCTATCTATCTATCTATCTATCTATCTATCTATCTATCTATCTATCTATCTATCTATCTATCTATCATCTATCCCTGCTTTGCCTGCCTGCCTGCCTGTTTAGGGTCAACGTTCCCTCCTGGTGAATATTGCCTGGGCAAGTCTCTACAGTTTTCCAGGCAAAATTTCAGCACTGGTTCACCTTTGCCTGCTTCCCATGGCTGAGAGAGTGAGTGACTGGCCCAAGGTCACCCAGCTGGCTTCATGTTAAAAGCCAGAGTAGAACGGCTAGTCTCTCACTTTTTAGTCTGGTACCTTAACCACCCCTGGCTCTCGTTGACGCATGCTGTATTCAACATCAACATCTTGTGGCTTTAAAACCTACAGCCCTTCCTTGCCTTTGCTACTTCTGAATTCCCTGGATTCCCATACTCTCTGATTCCCTGGACAAACATAGACTGAACAGCTTCCCAGGGCTGGATGTTATTCCTTGTTCTAGCAAGCTGTCACGACACAGAAAATGGTTTTGGTCTCGTCTTTCCTTTTATTTTTCACAGCAGAGGTATTATAAGCGTTCAAGAGATGTGATGGTCAGAGGCAGAGCCACAGAGATTCCATTTTTTTTTTAAAAAAAAAAATCAGTTTTATAGAGAATTTTAGTATCAATTGTGTTGTATGAGAACAGACAAGCATTTTTTTTTCCAGCGCTCAGTGCAGCTAATAGGTTTTTATTCTTCTGTGTCTTTCTTTTCACCTTCCCCTTCTCTAGCCAGTTATAATGTAGCAAAGCACTTTCTGCTTCATTCATTTTCTCCCTTGTAGATTAGTTTTTATTCTCAAAAGCATTCGAATTGAATAACTTTTAACATCACGTTATGAGCCTGACACATACACGTTGTGAGCAACTAAGAACAGATCTACTCCCATTTACTTACCTAAGCTATGAAATTAACTGTCTTTTACAGGTAGTCCTCACTTAATGATGGGTCTTAACTTCAAAGTTACGATGGCTCACCCACAAAACTACTTACAGCTCAGTTCCAGAGTTCCAAGGGCTGCACAGACACACAAACACACCTGTAGAGACATGAACACATTTCAGTTGCTTGGAAAACAGCAACTTTATGGCCAATTGCAGCAGTTAAACACATGTCTGCAATTTACAATTTTTTTTTTTTGTTGAGTTCTGGCCTTTTATGCTGATTTCCGCAAAAAAAAAAAAAACATCCATGGGAATACATGGATTTGCTTAATGAGCACTACAAAAAAGTCATAAAATCTGCTCATGTGGGTGCCTCAAATTATGACTGTCATGTCTTGAAATAGAAATTCCAGTTTCTATTATGGTCATAAGTTGAGGACTACCTGCACCATCCCCTCATGATTGGCAGAACTGATAATTAGCCATGCATGGGCTGGTGATCTTCAGGCAAGCTAAGCTTTGATTTTTCTCTCTTTTTTAAAAATTTTTGAAAGGCATTCTGGAAGAGTGTCCCTTTATATTCTTCCTATAACTCTCTTTCCCACTGGATCATGACCTCAGATGGATCTTGACCTCAATTTTGGTCATTATCCTGAAGAATAGAATAACAGAATAACAGAGATGGGTGGGATCTTTGAGATCTTCTAGTCCAACCCCTGCTCAACCAGGAAACGCTATACTAGGGGTGTCCAACCGTGGCAACTTTAAGACTTGTGGACTTCAACTCCCAGAATTCTGGGAGTTGAAGTCCACAAGTCTTAAAGTTGCCAAGGTTGGACACCCCTGTGCTATACCATCCTGTATTGGAACACCCATAAGTTCTGGAGGCAACCAATTCATTGTTCTAACTGCCACAAAATTTTTTCTTTAGTGGTGCCACAGAATGCAGTATGGCAAATTCATTCTGTTCACTGCTGACCGCCAGTAGTTTGGCAGTTCAATTCTCACTGGCTCAAGGTGGACTCAGCCTTCCATCCTTCCACCCATATTGTTGGGGGCAATATGCTGACTCTGTAAACCACTTAAGAGAAAGCTGTAAAGTACTGTGAAGTGGTATATAAGTGCTAAGTGCTACTGCTATGCTAGTTCTGGGTTGCTTCTATCATTGATTAGTTTCCATCCATTGCTTCTTGTTCTGCCTTCAGGTGCTTTGGGGAATAAATTGACCCAGTCTCATTCAGTACCCACTAATTTTGTTTTAGTGTAAATTGTTTCACCAGCCAATCCGCTTCTGATTAGACCATCTTCAACACTGGAACTGTCTAACCCGTATTATCTAAGTTAGCACCTTTAGATGCCAGCTGGGTCCTTCATTACCAGAGAGATACAAGGATAACAGAAAAGGAATAAGCTTATGCTACATATAGTGATGGATCCCCAGTGATGGATTTAAATTTTCAGGATTTTCTAGCCACTAAAAAAATTTGGGAGCTGAATTTCTGAAAATTCTGGAGTTGAGTGCACACAAGTAGAGTGCCCAGTTTGGGGTAAAGGCAATTGTATCCTATATCATCCCAAAACTCCTTTGTTGGCTGGTCAAACCTGGCCAAAGCTTCCTAGATGCTCCATTGGTTTATACATGGAGATTGAAGCCATTTCATAGTGCACTGGCCTCTGAAAAGAAGTTGCAGGCTCCTTCTATGGTTTACCCTCCCAAATAGCTTTTCAGTATTTTTTCCTCTGTTATACACACAATTTAACCCCACCCCATTTGGTACTTCTTGGGCTTGGGGCCAAATGGCAGTTATTTTTTTAATTTGGAAATCTCTAGCTGCTGTTATCGCTCCCATTTATCGTTTCAATCCACAGCTATGTCATCAGCCATCCAATTTGACACCATTCCCAAATCCACCACAAAGCTGCTACTTCGGTAGGATTAAGAACCATTAAAAAATATCTGCTACATCCATGTCACCATGAGACCTTATGGCAGCATAAGCAAGTGCTTGGAGCCAGTGAGCCGTTCTTTGAATTTGGGGAGCAAGTCATGAGGATGTGAGCAGCATTTACCAGAAGAAAAACAGATGGAATTGTTCCCTGCAAACTTTAAATTCTCCCAGGTTGATCATTTATTTTATTCTAATCAGCTGCTGTATCCTCCCACGCATTTTTTAAATTTTATGAGCATGCCAGTGAGGCCTATGTAAGGATGATGCTGGCCTTCTCCCCTTGGCTGCCAAAAAATTATATGATAAAAATATCTTTCTTTTCCTGAATAGATCAAAACTTGTCCAAAAAAGATGTTGAGACTTTGGAAAAAGTGCAAAGAAGAGCAACTAAGATGATTAAAGGCATGGGGTGTTTGAGTATGGCTAGTCTAGAGAAAAGAAGGACTAGGAATGACAAGATAGCAATCTTCCGGTATTTAAGGGGCTGCCACAAAGAAGAGGGGGGGGAATCAACTTATTCTCCAAAGCACCGGAGGGCAGGACAAGAAACAATGGATGGAAACTAATCGAAGAGATAAGCCATCTGCAATTAAGGAGAAACTTCCTAACAGTGAGAACAATTAACCAGCTTGCCTTCAGAAATTGTAGGTGCTTCATCACTGGAGGTTTTAAAGAAGGGAGTGGAAAACCATTTCCAAGGTGCCTTCCAGCTCAGTGGTAGGATTCAATTTTTTTTTTTTTACTACTGGTTCTGTGGGCGTGGCTTGGTGGGCGTGGCAGGGGAAGGTTACTGTAAAATCCCCAGTCCCTCCCCACCCCACTAACCTGCTTTCCAGCTCCGTTCTCCTGTGCAGGGCAACCAAAGAAAACCCAGCCGATCAGCTGGGACTCGGGAAGCAGAGAATAGATGGGGGCGGGGCCAGTCAGGGGTGGCATTTGCCAGTTCTCCAAACTACTCAAAATTTCCATTACTGGTTCTCCAGAATTGGTCAGAACCTGCTGAATACCACCTCTGTTCCAGCTGTATTCTATTCTACTGTGTTCTGTTCTGTTCTGTTCTGTTCTGTTCTATCCTACTCTACCCTACCTTACCCTACCCTACCCTACTTTACTCTACTCTACTTTACTCTACTCTACTCTACTCTATTCCTGTTCCCAAAACAATATCTGTGAGTAGTATAAAAGATTGCAATTTTTACTTGGAATGAGTTCCCAGCTGGCTCTGCTATAGAGTTTAACACAGTGTCCTCACTGTGTTTATTCTATATGTGATACAAGGAGATACACTGTTCTGTTCACTGTTTAGTGTTGTCCAGACATTTATTAAGGAGTGCAATGGTTCAGCAATTAAAGCTGACAGCCAGTTAAAGCTGTCAAGACCTAAGTGCTGTGCAATGAAATGAACTCCTGTTCATTGCCCCAGCTCCTGCCACCTAGCACTTCAAAAGCACACAAATGTGAATAGATAAATAGGTACCACTTTAGTGGGAAGGTAACAGCATTCCACGCCTCTTGGCATATGCTGGCCACAGAAAGAGTCCTTGAACAATACTGGCTCCTTTGGCTAAGAAATGGAGATGAGCATCATTCCCTAGAGTCATATATGACTGTATAGAGGAAATCTTTACCTTTACTTTTACATCATTTGTTGGCTTCATCAATATATGGAGGGAAGTAATCACTGTCTTTTGCATAGTCTCTGATTGGACTGCACTGATAAAATTTCCCAGGACACTGGCTATATCCATCCTTTTTAAGATGTCCATGAATGTTCTGCTTGTGGGACATTCTCCATTCTTCTCAGGCTGAGAACATACTGTGACACACAGTATCTCTCTATCTGTGAGTATAGGGTTGTTGTTTTAATTTATGGCCTGCATCATTTGATTAGAATTTAGTGTTCCCAAAAATGAAATTTAAACTCAAGAGATTCCAAAGGGGTGTCTAAATTGCATCAAAACTGGTAGCTGTGGATAGGCATATTTAAGGAACAGTTGCATCGGTAATACTTTCCTTAGCCCTGTCCAATTTCCAGTGCCAAGTTATGCAACATTGCAGCAGCAATAACGGAAACCTGTTTTCATTTAAAAGCCACTAGACCACAAGATATAAAACATAGGATTTAAATTGTCCATGCTCTGTTTCTAAGCAAATTTGAAAATTTAGATTTTTTTCTGTGTTAACATGAACATGCTTTAGCAGACTCCTGGACACATGGGAAATGAAGCAACTTCCAAGCAGGTCAGAAACATAGAAACAGCATAGAAACAGCACCCCAGAATAATGCTGATTTTTTTGGTGGTGGGAAATTCAAATGCTTAGTGTTTGCCTATCTAATTAGGTCATATTCTGAAGCACATGAAAGCTTACACATACTCTGAAGCACATACAATAATTAATGAGAATTCATTAATGCATTTCCTGCATGGCTAGGAAATTATTCTAGTTGACCTCTCAGGTTTCATTATAAGATGTGTATGAAGGACAACAAATGGACCCCATGGTACATTAACCATATTTTACAGAGCTCTAAATTTGAAAGCTTATATTCCTTGTTATTTACCTTCTGTGATACAGTTATCAATTCTTGGCTGTTCTATCTATATGTGTGAGTGCATGGACCCAACATGCCAAGACCGACAGAGCTGCAATTTTCAATAAGCTAGTTATACTTGGAGGAAACAGCAAACCATGGCTAGTTACAGTCTGTTGGTTGTTTTGGATAACATCCCAGCTATGGTAGTTGTGTTTGGCCAGATGACACACTATTTTTGTTTTGCACAACAGTGGTCTGGATCTAGACAACATGTAAAGCTGTGGTTCAGGTGAGTACATTTTAAATAAACCATGGGTATAAGTTGTGGTTAAGATGTTCTCTCTTACCCGTAACTTAACCTATGGTCCATTTTCAGAATTTTACTAATCATGTCATAGTTTACTATGTTGTGCCATCTAGGTCTGGGTATATCGGAGTGTGCAAATATTGCTCTTCCAGACTACAAGATAGCTATCATTTCATATCTGGCTCCAAACCAAAAAAAGAATCTATTTTTCAATGTATCAATTGCTGTTCATTGTTTATCTGATAGCATTACCAACTGGGATAAAAAACCCAAACAGCTACACACAGAGCTATAGAACAAAGAAAATCTGGAATCACATATGTTTCTTTGAGACAAGCTTTCAAACCAATATCTAGCAAAAAGCAAGAAACCCCATTGAAACAAACCAGGAAGGGGTTACAATGCATTTGCTGATGGTTGTGCCTTTAACCATATTTAACTATCTGTTTCAACAGTGGTTATTTCAATCCAGACAGAATATTACAGTTGAGATTCTCTATGCTGCCTGGTCTGGAAAGAAAGCTACTGAAGCTGCCTGAAAGGGTCATTCCAATATGCAGATGACGTATTTCTAGTTGTAACTCAATTATGAAAAGGGCAATATCAGAAAAGGAAGTGTCATCAAGTAAGGAAATTCAGAATGTGGAAGAATAAAAGTAAAGGTTTCCCTTGTCTAGTTGTGTCTGACTCAAGGTGGTGTTGCTCATCTCTATTTCTTTAGCTGAGGGAGTTAGCATTGTCTGAAGACGCTTTCATGGACATGTGGCCAGCATGATTAAATGCTGAGGCACGGAGAACACTGTTACCAGTTCCCACTGAAATGGTACCTTTTTATCTGCTTGCATTTGCATGTGTTTGAACTGCTAGGTTGGCAGGATTTGGGGCAGAACGGGAGCTCACCCCATCAGGTGATATCCGAGTTTCGAACTGCTGACTTGCTGGTCAACAAGCCCAGTGTCTTAACCACTAGGCTACTGTGTCTCTTTTGTTGAAGAATACTTTGTTGCAATGCTTCCTATTCAAGTATTATCCTATGCTGACACAGGCGTTTAAGGTGCTGTGAGGTATGGGAGGGTACTTTTGCTTGCAAGTTTTAGTTATTATTATTTTTTTCACATCCTGTGGTAAGCCCATTGGGCTTGGCCAAATGGTCAGAGAGAAAAAGGAAGGCCAAAGAAAACCTGGTGCCAAACTGAATTGATGAGCTACGTACCACCTATTCTATACCTGTGCATTTGGTTTTCAAAGAAACGTATGAAAAGCATCAATCTTAAATGAAAAGATGCAGAGACTATAGCTGCAGATTGAGATTATGGCATCCACTTGTAGTCCAATATGCTTTGGTTAATATCGGAGGTGGCATTCAGCAGGTTCTGACCAGTTCTGGAGAACCGGTAGTGGAAATTTTGAGTAGTTCGGAGAACCAGCAAATACCGCCTCTGACTGGCCTCACCCCATCTATTCTCTGCCTCCCGAATCCCAGCTGATCGGCTGGTTCTTCTTTTGTTGCCCTGCACAGGAGAATGGAGCTGAAAAGCAGGTTAGTGGGGTGGGGAGGGAATGGGATTTTGCAGTATCCTTCCCTTGCCATGCCCACCAAGCCACGCCCACCAACCCATGCCCCCAGAACCAGTAGTAAATTTTTTTGAATCCCACCACTGGTTGATATGTCCTTATAATAAAGACACAGCTAATACTCCTGGTGGAGTATTAGTTAATACTCCTCCTTCTTGTCTAGACTACTTCAAAGGGCTAACAATATGCCACCTTCATCTAGAGGAGAAAAGAGGGGTCTAATTAGAATGAACAAATGAACAAACATGAGAATCTCTCTTTTATAAGGACAAATCATTGGGCCATCTCATTCAGTTTTGTCCATCTTCACTACCAAGTTCAGAACCCCAACCTTGGAGATGACAGAGGTAAGGCATGACACATCCTGTCCATCAAACGTATCCATTACTACCACTGATTGAAAGCCTTGTTTCCATTTTTCCTTACGGTGAGTGGGAATCCTCTCTAAGGGTACCAAAATAGTAGTGCAGGAAGCAAAGCTACTTGTGACTCAGTTGTTAGCCACATGAGTCAATAGTGGTTAAACTATCGGCAGGTACCTTTGTTCCTGGGTATTTATATCTATGACCTCTGACGTTGGGAGAAGGTGGAGGACAGCCTTTTCCAAGTGATCTGTTCAGTGTTGAATTTTCTCTCCAAAACCATTTCATGGGCAATTACACAATGCAACTTTTAAGAAAAGCACAGTCTGCTTTGGTTCCTTGGCCTTCTAACTAGGTGGGGGAAAAAAATCTCACTACTCTTTTCTTAGTTCAACTGGCCAAGTCACTTTTCTTTATTTCCTTCCTGTCCATTTTGTGTGGTGTTGCTGGCACTCTCATAATACCCCTTGTGTTTCTAGAACTGTCTGGCTCTGCTTGAACCTAAGTGTAGCTGACTATGCGACTGAGTAGTTGGGCCAATGATTAATGAAATATCCTGCTTTTAAAGGAGCAAGTTTTCTGAAGCAAGGACAGGCTTGGTTTGTCTTAGGAAAAGACCTCACTGTGAGCTTTAAATAAGCTTTGCTGTTCAGGCTCAGCCTGTAACTCTTTAATGACACAATTTCTCTTTGTGAGGCCACACATTTTCTAGATTCCAAATTTCTGGGAGCTCTTAGAGGTGGCTTCAAAAAAATTACATAGTTAACTACGTAATAACCAGTAAATATTTCCACAAGAATATTGCTTGGTCCTGGGGAGGAAAGCTATGACAAATCTAGAGAGCATATTAAAAATCTAGATGGCATATTAAAAAGCAGAGACATCACCCTGCCAACAAAAGCGCATATAGTCAAGGCTATGGTTTTCCCAGTTGCAATGTATGGCTGTGAAAGCTGGACCATAAGAAAAGCTGAGTGCCAAAGCCTTTGAACTGTGGTGCTGGAGAAGACTCCTGCGAGTCCCTTGGATTGCAAGACAATCACACAGGTCAGTCCTAGAGGAGATCAACCCTGACTGCTCTTTAGAAGGCCAGATCTTGAAGATGAAACTCAAATACTTTGGCCACCTCATGACAAGGAAGGATTCGCTGGAGAAGAGCCTAATGCTGGGAATGGTTGAGGGCAATAGAAGAAGGGGACAACAGAGAATGAGGTGGCTGGATGGAGTCACTGAAGCAGTAGGCATGAGCTTTCATGGACTGCAGAAGATGACAGGAAGGCCTGGAGGAACGTTGTCCATGGGGTTGTGGTGGGTCGGACATGACTTCACAACTAACAACAATAACATTTCCACAAGAATGTGGAAATCATGTTGCAAACTATTCTAAATACACTAAACAGTCACTTCAGTTTCAGTTTTTTTTAAAAAAAATCTTATATTGCAGTGGTCCCCAATTTTTCCATCCCTGCAGACCATCAGTGGGGCAGGGGAAGAGGGGATGGTTGAGTGCAAGTGGCAGAAGCACCGCTCACAAAGCTCCATTTGCACAAGCAGCAGCCATGCACACCTGCCATTTACACAAATAGTGCTTTGCAGGCTAACTTGACCCTTGTACAACCCAGTTTCCAATGGGCCATGGCCCACTGCTGGGGCACATGCCATGAGTTGGGGACCTCTTCTATATTGTTTTTAGCACAATTAATTCAATATTTCAGTATAAATCTTTAATCTGTTCATATTCTCTTTCTTTACACTAGGACCTAAATGAGCAATGATTTTCACCCTGAAGGCTGCAATTCATCCTCTGCAATAAGAGAAATTGTGCTGCAGGCTGTGTCTTCTCAGTAAGCAGTACATAACTGCCACCCAAAAAGACGTAGTTCAGTGATGAGAAAAGTAAGGCCCTACATTTAGTCAAGAAAAAACTAAATGCATTGGTATGGAACAGGTGATACCTGGCTTAACAGCAATAATTGTGAGAGGGATCTAGATATCCCAGTGAACCACCACTAGAGTGGTATGAACCAGCCAGAGGTGGTATTCAGCAGGTTCTGACCAGTTCTGGAGAACCAGTAGTGGACATTTTGAGTAGTTTGGAGAACCGGCAAATCCCACCTCGGACTGGCCCCGCCCCCATCTATTCTCTGCCTCCCAAGTCCCAGCTGATTGGCTGGGTCTTCTTTTGTTGCCCTGCACAGGAGAACGGAGCTGGAAAGCAGGTTAGTGGGGTGGGGAGAGAATGGGATTTTGCAGTAACCTTCCCCTGCCATGCCCTCCAAGCCACGTCCACCAAGCCACACCACACCCACCAAGCCACGCCCACAGAACCGGTAGTAAAAAAATTTTGAATCCCATCACTGGACCCAGCAATGTGCTGCAGCTGCCAAAAAAGCCGATGCAGTCCTAAGATACATCAACAGAGGAATAGCGTCAAGGCAACAAAAAGTGATAGTACCACTTTATACCACACTGGTGAGAACCCACTTGATATACTACATCCAGTTCTGCTCACTGGTATACAAAAAAGATGTTGAGACACTGAAAAGGGTGCAGAGAAGAACATCAAAGATGATAAAGGGCCTGGAGGCTAAATTGTATGATGAACGTTTGAAGGACGTAGGTATGTCTACTGTAACCTATCAAAGAGAAGGATTAGGGGGGACATGATATTTGCCTTCCAGTACTTGAGGGGCTGTCACAAAGAAGAGGAGATTGGCTTACTCTCTAGGACATAGGAAGGCAGGACAAGAATTAATGGATGGAAGCTTGTCAAAGAGATATACAATCTAGAAGGAGTTTTTTTTGACAGTAAGAGCAATTAATCTTTGCAATAGTTTTTACCTCCTGGGGTTGTAGATGCTCCATTACTGGAGGTTTTAAACTATAGACTGGGCAACCATTTGACTGGAATGGTATAAAGCTCTTGCCTTGAGTAGTGGATTGGATTAGAAGACTTCCAACGTACCTTCCAGCCATATGATTCTCTGATAACCCCATTTAATAAACATGTTAGTATACTCCTTTAATTAAGTTGCAGCAGCATTCCAGCATATACCTTATTTCAGTGTGATGGACAATGATTGATTAATCATTCATAGATTGAATTTGCATTACATGCTACATGCATCAATGCTTTTAATTGTGCAATTCCCCTCTTTCATTCCTGGAAGTTGACAAAGGTCCAGAAAGTAACTTTCGTTTATATTCACCCAATATTTGTCCATGATTTTTCCTGTGTTTTTTTTTAACCATACAAAAAGAAAAGATGAAATAGGAACAGTGTTTATGATTGTTTGTACTGGGGATTGTCCATTAGGAAGTGCCAAGAATATTACTGAATATTACGAAATTTATTCATAATAAGGCAGATATAATGGTCACCTGATGCAGAGAAGGAAGTAACTGCAATATTCTGAGGTCTACTTTCCTTAACTTTCTCTACTAGCACAGCTGGTAGTAAGAATCATCAAGAGGTTTCCAGTATTTCACACCCCTTCTTCAGAGATGTCAGCCTACAGTTCCTGGAAGCAAGGAACACTATTTGAATTCATTCTAAAACTGGCCAAAAGAAGCTAGTCACTTCAGTCAGAAGTTCTATTTATAATGTCTATTTATGGATGATAAAGGTGGATACTTTGACTCATTACACACAATCACTAAATATAGCCACGTGCCTCTTGGAAAATCCCATAATGATGACTTTCTGGTGTTCTTAGATACCAATGAATGAACCAACCAAGTGATGCAGATGGGCAGAATTTCTTGTTGCCAAGATAGGGGTAAAAAGGTAGCCTGGAAACTGTTTGTTATATCAAGTTTTGGAAGATTCGTCCTCCCCCTCAAATCTTCTGAGGATGCACCCGCATTTTGGTTTTAATTGTAGTCTATAAAATATCATTCCTGGGAAAGGGAGGGACTTTTTTTTTATCACTCTGTTGATTGGTCAAAAGAAGAAGTATTGAATGTCTTGATGACTGTGGCTTAAAGAGTTGCTCCAGTAAAATATTTCATCCATATAATTTATACAAGTTAAGAATTTTTAATAGAAGGCTCTTCCAGGCATTCATTTTAGGCAGAATGCTTGATCTACTTAATCTTTAAATGATGTGTTAATTGTGCTTTCCTCTACATAATTTCTGCTATCAAGAAAATGCCTCTTTATTTTTAAGTAAACCTAGCCTTTGGGGAATCTCAGCTGTGGTTTTTGATGGAATTTTCCTCCAAACTCAATTATAACTGTTTCATTTCTGTTTTTCCTTCACTTCCCCTTGTTATCTGGTTTGGTAATAGGCTGTCAGCTTACCAGAACATGGTGTTTTGTAAGTTGGGGTCTTTACCTACTTGAAACAGGAAAACAAACAGGTTTAATTCATCCTTCATTGTATTTGGGTTTTAAAGTAGCATTTTCTCCTTTATTCTGACCGAAGGTGGTCTCAAGCTATGCAAAATCTGTTAGGCCTTGTCATCCATTTTTGGGGGGAAGTAAGTCAGATACAATAACTGCAGAATAGTCAAAAGTCAACAAAAACAGGCTTGGAGCAGCAAAACTACATGCCAGTATGTGCCATTTGGTACAGCAAACAGTTTGGAAGATGTACATTGATATAATTTGGTCAAATAGAGAGAAGGAATGAAGAGTGAATCACTGATATATGAAAGAAAAGAGAAAGGGTTGAGATGAAGGAAAGTTATGGTAGAATGGAATTAATGAGATCTTCAAAAAGAAGTAGGCAAGAAGTTTAAGGCCAAGAGACATTGAAGCAAAAGTGGTTTGTAAGAATAGAAGACATGGAGAGATACGGTATATTGATTTGTGCTTCTATAAAGGAGATTTGGCTAGTTTTCATTTCTCTCTCTCTCTTTCTATGTTATTTATACTTAGCATAAAATGGCTTTTCTAAAGGGAAGCACATAACGTGTACTTTTCTGTTGACTGAAGGATGTGTAGATCACACTCTAATCCAGCAATTGGGAAAGGCCCTTGGACTTTCTGCCATGGTGACCCTACAGATTTAAATGCATTTATCTACTTTTTCCCCCATGGTCCTCCCTCTACTGTTGTCCCAAGGTATAGAATTGAGGTACAAATCATCAGGCTCAAATTATCCTATTTCAGGCACATTATGGGAAGACCCAGCTCTTCAGAGAAATCTCTGGTATAATGCTGGAAAAAAAATGGGAGGAAAAAAAGAGAGAAGAGAACGACCAGCAACAAGGTGGATAGACTCAGTTGCAATGGCAAAGGGTACCCTGATGAAAGATTTCAAGGATCAGGTTGGTTAGACACAAAATAACGTGATCACTAAAGATAACAGTAAGTTTCCCCTATCCAGTTGTGTCTGACTCTAGGAGTGTTGCTCATCTCTGTTTCTTATCTGAGGGAGACAGCGTTGTCAAAAGACATTTCCATGGTTGTACCTATTTATCTCCTTGCATTTTCATGCTTTTGAACTAGTAGGTTGGCAGGAGCTGGGGCAAGTAACAGGAGAGCACCCCGTCGTGCGGTGCTTGGGTTTCGAACATGGGTGTCAGTTTTTCAGCTGACAAATTCACTGAGCCATTGTGAGTTGACAACATGATAGCACATAATCTATCATCTATCTATATCTGTCTATCTATCTATCTATCTATCTATCTATCTATCTATCTATCTATCTATCTAATAATGAATCTTATGTACTTTTATTACTATAGATTGTCATGGGAAATACCTTGCAAAATTGAGATTTGGTAATTTTGTGTCAGCTGTTTTTCCATTTTAACTTTTTAAAAATGGCGATATATAAATGTGGCTTTTGGTTGTTAATTAAATTCTATATTGAATTACCGATGTTAACAACATCATGATTTGCTCACAGCTACTATCATTGTCAAGGAATACTAACCCAAGTCACAAAAAAGAGCATTTCACCAGAAGTTACTTTGTCAAATGTTCTTTCAGGCACATTTCTCTACCAATTCTAATTTTCACTTGCCTGAAATGGCTTTTAAAATAAGTAAGAAAACAGCCAAGAGGTGTTTACCTGAAATGTTTATTTTGACCCCAAATGACTTACAGAAAAGTATGTTACAAAACAAGTTAATTGGAAGTTGCAACTACTAACTTCGGGTTTCAACCATTTGCACAAGACTTAAGGTTCACTTATATCTACAAATTTGAGTATCTCAATTCTTTAAATGGCTTTTTAGTTTGGATTAGGCAACAGTGCTTAAGAACAAACCATTTTAATGTTTTTTTAAATGAATACCAGAAGTGATGGCTAGACACAATCTTTGTTTTCAATCTGCAGGATTGTTTTTCTTCCAATCTAACTTGCGGCTGAAAAGTGAAATGACCTAATTTGGATTATAGAAGTTAAGAAAAACATTTTAGAGCATGGGACATCTAAGGGTTTAAGAGGTTTTAGCTGGGAGTTGTTTGTGTACAAATGTAGAAATGTAGGTCACTATAAAACTACACCATTACTGGGTCCCTTGATAAGTTTTCAGTGGAAGATGTTCTTCCAAATGCAAATAGCCACATCAGAGGACCAAGTTTTATTTAAACAACAGTCTATAAATTATCCATTTTTATCTGCCATAGTTCCAATGCTGATAGGGCTTCCAGAAAAACCTACTGTACAGGTATAAGTTATTGTGTGAACCTTTTGGAAATGGCATATCAAAAATTTGGAAAATATCTAACTTGACTTTGCTGGCATGTCACCCATCCCCCCAAAACCATAGAGAAACAATTCTTTGCATATTATTTTTTTTTAAAAAAAATACGGTATATACTGTCCAATTGTGGGGGTGATCCCAAGGACATGGTGTCTGCCACTTACCTTCACATGGTATTATTTTTCTGTTGGCAGGCCTCTGGGGCTTATCTGAGATTGCCCTGGGTTGCATGAGGCCTTTATTCTGTCTTCAATCTCTTATCCAAAGCATCTGAAGGCGGAACAAGAATCAATGGATGGAAAATGATCGAGGAGAGTTCCAGCCTAGAACTAAGGAGACATTTCCTGACAATGAGAACAATTAACCAGTGGAACAACTTGCCTCCAGAAGTTGTGGATGCTCCAACACTGGAAGTTTTTAAGAAGAGATGGGACAGCCATTTGTCTGAAATGGTATTTGTCTGAAATGGGACTAGAAGATGTCCAAGGTCTCTTCCAGTGGTAGGATTCAATTTTTTTTCTACTGGTTCTGTGAGTGTGGCTTGGCGGGCATGGCAGGGGAAGGATACTATAATATCTCCAGTCAGAGGTGGTATTTGCTGGTTCTCCGAACTACTCAAAATTTCCGCTACTGGTTCTCCAGAACTGGTCATGAACCTGCTGAATACCCCCTCTGGTCTCTTCCAACTCTTATTCATTCTTGAAGCAGCTTTCAAGAATGCTCTTTTGTGACCCCTGCAGCCTCTGAAAACCAGGCAAAAGCACATTCTTGTGTGATTTTCAGAGGCCGCACAAAAGCATAGCCCTCTCATACAATTCCTGGAATGTCCTGTAGTCAGCAGAAGTAGCAGACAGAGCTGGAGGGTGAAATGAAATGGGTCATTAGCTTAGAGTCCTTGCATTGCCACAAGAGACCCAAGTCCAGCCCCACCCGGATTTCTATTGGCCCTTATCTAGTACCAATTTAAAGCTAATCGTTATTTGACTAGATTCTTCTGTAGAGCCTTCAATAAATCATCTTATGCTCCAACCCTACTGATTCTTTGCACCTGACAGGTCCAGATGCTATGTGAGAGCATACTCCATTCTCATGCCTCTGCAGATTCCAAAAATTGTGTGACAAGGGGTTTTCTTTTAAAAAGAGTTGTGACTGCATCAGAGGTGGTATTCAGCAGGTTCTGACCAGTTCTGGAAAACTGGTAGTAGAAATTTTGAGTAGTTTGGAGAACCGGCAAATACCACTTCTGACTAACCCTAACCCCCATCTATTCTCTGCCTCCTGAGTCCCATCTGACAGGCTGGGTCTTCCTTTGTTGCCCTGTACAGGAGAACGGAGCTGGAAAGCAGGTTAGTGGGGTGAGGAGGGAATGGAGATTTTGCAGTATCCTTCCCCTGCCATGCCCACCAAGCCACGCCCATAGAACCGGTAGTAAAAAATATTGAATCCCACCACTGGGATGCATTCACCATTCATGCTGGCATGTCACCCAAAATGTAGTGTATTACCTTTAATATCCATGTCATACATTCATGATCACTGGTGTAGGCTTAACATCCTATCGTTTTGGGGGGAGAGGCTAGATCATAGCATAAGGGAATTTATCAGGACTGTGCAGTGTTTCAGATTTAGATGCAAAGAGGTGCTCCGGAGCATGCCAGGATAGAAATATAGCCCTCATTTCAGCTCTTTAAAATAAAATCTTCTCCTGGGATCGCATTTCTGTCCTCTGCAACTCTCGTGCATTTGGTCGAAGGGCTGGAGACAAGACTGTGTTTGCATATTTTTGACTCTGAAACTTCTTGTTACCTTTAAATCTCCAGCATTGTAGAGTCCTAGAATTAATATTGGAATTTTTCTTCATGTGTGACACTTCAGGATTGCAATGCCTTTTCAAACAGCAATTGTTACTTAACAGGCAAATGACACAATTCCTTGTAAGTGCTGGAGAAGTAGGACCTGGTACAGTCTGGTTGCAAGCTCCATTTCCCCGCTACCCCTAGCTTTTCTACTGCTGAATGTTCCAGCCATTCTTCTTTGATTCTTTTCTTTATAATTTTTATAGTTTTATTCATAAACATTTTTGAATACAGCATTTTGTCAGAGTGTACCATTTACAAGAAACCAAAATCATAGCTAATACTATAGTAGATATTAACCCATTAATTGATAATAATACTAATAATATAATAACACATAAATTAATAGCACTAATAATACTGTGATAACTCCCATATAGTCAAAATATCACCAACATTTTCTTTGACTCTTATTCACTAATATTTTGTAAGATTTGTCACTTTCTTGAGGATTCAGTTCTTTTAAGAAAATAGACGCATACTTGGAAAGTTTCCTAGCTTTGTAGTCAATTTCACAAGGAATCTAGGCTTCTAAACATGGTAACACCAAATTGATGAAAGGTTCAACATGCATCCCCATGAGCTGTGCCTTCTATGGATGCCTTTTAAGCCTTTCTAATGCCTTTCATATCCTACAGAAAATAGCTTGGATTGATTTCTGCTTATAACTAGAAATCCACTCGAGCAGCACAGATTATACTCATAAAGACCCAACCACCCCAAAGAATTAGGATAGAAAAAAAATCAAGGAGAAAGTTTTTGTTGGAAAATAGCACTAGACAAAATGGTCTGGAGCACAAAACATGGATTTTGTGAAAAAGAGAGTCATCACAGTAATGGGATATAGAAATCGTATCTTTGAGTTACAACCACAATGGAGCTGGTCCATTATAGTTGTAAGCCAGGAGGAGTCACAAAGCAGGACAGTCACATGACTGACTCAATTTTACAACCTGGTAAAGCCATGAAGCTGCGGTCATTAAGCGAACAGATGGTTTGCTCTGGGACGGGTTTCATCGAAAACTGGAAGTAACTGCGATCACATGACTGCGGGATGCTGCAAATGGCCCTAAGTGTGGCCCAGTTGCTAGGTGACCAAAGTGCAGTCATGTGATCATGGGAGGGGGGACAAACCATCAGAACCTTGAATCCAGGTTATAAGTAGACCC
This sequence comes from Pseudonaja textilis, assembly GCF_049901715.1. Taxonomy (NCBI): domain Eukaryota; kingdom Metazoa; phylum Chordata; class Lepidosauria; order Squamata; family Elapidae; genus Pseudonaja; species Pseudonaja textilis. The sequence goes on along the minus strand of NC_141992.1, from coordinate 184,633,637 downwards.
CAAATAGGTCTATCAGAATTTTGAACGTCGCTAAATGACCATTCATAAGTTGAGGATTACCTGTATCCCTAAGATCTCAGTTTGGCCTAATCTCCTAAAATATGAATGGATGAATTTTTTATTGGTGTATTGGTGTGATTAGACACACAAGGAATTTGTCTTGGTGCATATGCTCTCAGTGTACATAAAAAGAAAAGATACATTCATCAAGAATCATAAGGTACAACACTTAATGATAGTCATAGGGTACAATCAACAAGCAAATCATACCAGGAAAAAGTCAATATAAATCGTAAGCATACAAACGACAAAGTTACAGTCATACAGTCACAAGTGGGAGGGGATGGGTGATAAGGAGTGATGAGAAGATTAGTAGTAATAGTAATGCAGGCTTAGTAAACAGTTGGAAAGTGTTGAGGGAATTATTTGTTTAGCAGAGTGATGGCATTCTGGAAAAAACTGTTCTTGTGTCTAGTTGTTCTGGTGTGCAGTGCTCTATAGCAGGAGTCTCCAATCTTGACAACTTTAGGCCTGGTGGACTTCAACTCCCAGCTGGGGAATTCTGGGAGTTGAAATCTGCCAGGCTTAAAGTTGCCAAAGTTGGAGACCCCTGCTCTATAGTGTCATTTTGAGGGTAGGAGTTGAAACCGTTTATGTCCAGGATGTGAGAATATGCCATAATAATAACATGCATGAAGGGTTTGGGTTAATAATTTGAGAGCAGCATCAGAATTTGTTTGTGGCATCAAGAAGGACAAGTATATTTCATGGTCAGCAACCTGCACCCATATAGGAGACTAACAATATTTTACGTTAACCAATTCATTCCTGACCACTTTTTCTCTGAAATGATGTAGGTTTTGTATAAAGCACACCGTAATGAATTCAGATTGCAACGAAGCGCAGAAAGCTTTTAAACAACCTGCAAAAAAAAAAAAAAAATTCCACGCAGTTCCTGCTTTGAAAACAAACACTGTGTCTATTCTATGCCAGCGGGCAGTCTTCGTGGGCTGTGCATCTGTTGCACAGCAACCTTCCTAAGTCATTATGAGTTGCCTTTTCCCCGTTATTATACCTTTAATAAATGTGTATTTACTGCTCTTAGTATATTTTCCAGAGAAATGGTAGTAAACAAAGCCAAACACAGCATTTTCCATTACACTATATTCCAACCAGCAGTAGAGTACATACCGTGTTGGAGTGAAAGCAGTTCATGGAAAGGACTCCATGATCTGGCATGTTTTGTTGACGGAAAAGTACTTCACACTAATTCTCTGGGGTTCTTTCCTTTGACTGCATATTAGTTTAGCCATGTAACACGTTTGCACAGGGAAGCATGAACTCAGCCAACAAACCAGTGCTGGTAATCCTGGAACATTTTCTTTTTCAGATGAATCAACCACAAATGTCAGTTCAGAAGGTGAAGGGTTGGCAGGGAAGAAGAAGGAGAAGGAGAAGGAGAAGGAGGAGAAGAAGGAGAAGAAGAAGAAGAAGAAGAAGAAGAAGAAGAAGAAGAAGAAGAAGAAGAAGAAGAAGAAGAAGAAGAAGAAGAAGAAGAAGAAGAAGAAGAAGAAGAAGAAGAAGAAGAAGAAGAAGAAGAAGAAGAAGAAGAAGAAGAAGAAGAAGAAAAATAATAATGGGGGGAAGAAGCAATGGGTGGAAGCTTTCTAAAGGAAGACCTATTCTGGAAATAAGGAGGGATTTCCTGATAGTGGGAATGATTAATCAATGGAACAGCTTTCCTCCTGGAATTGTGAGTGCTCCATTGCTGGCGGTTTTCAATAAAAGAATGGACAATCATTTGTTCAAGATCTTATAGGAGAGCAGGGGGTCCAAGATGCTATGATTTCATAGAATCATAGGAATCCTGGATTCCATAGAATCCAAGAGTCTATGACTACCAAATCTTTCTCTAACTTTGCCTGGACGCCTTTAAATACGGCCTCCCCAAAATCCAATTTCCAATTACAGGTAGCCGTTGACGTACGACCACAACTCAGTCCAAAATTTCAATCGCTAAGCAACACAGTTGTTAACTGGCATTGTGTGCCCCATTTCACAATCTTTCTAGCCACAGCTGTTCAGCGAATCACTGAAGTTGTTAAGTTAGCAACATGGTTGTTAAGTGAATTTGGTATCCCCATTAACTTTGCTTGTTAGAAGGTCACAAAAGATGACCCCATGACACGTCAACTGTCATAAATACATGCCAGTTGCCAAGCATCTGAATTTTGATCACATGATCATGGGGAATGCCATAATGGTTAAAAGTATGAAAAACAATCACAAGTCCATTTTTTCAGTGCCATTGTACTGAATGATTGGTTCTGCGCCAACCAATCCGAAAGCTCAAACTGCCCAAGGAGCTGCTGATCCAGTTCTACAGAGGAATTATTGAGTCTGTCATCTGTACCTCTGTAACTGTCTGGTTTGGTTCTGCAACCCAACAGGACAGACACAGATTTCAGAGGATAATTAGGACTGCAGAAAAAACAATTACTACCAACCTGCCTTCCATCGAGGACCTGCATGAGTCAAAAAGAGGGCTGTGAAAATATTTGCAGACCCCTCACATCCCAGACATAAACTGTTTCAACTGCTTCCCTCAAAACAATGCTATGGAGTACTGCACATCAGAACAACTAGACACAAGGACAGTTTTTTTCCAGAACGCCATCACTCTGCTAAACATATAATTCCCTCAACACAGTTCAACTATTTACAAAGTCTGAACTACTATTACTGGTAATCTTCTCATCACTCCTTATCACCCATCCTCTCCCACTTGCGACTGTGGGACTGTAACTTTGTCACTTGTATCCTTACGATTTATATTGACTGTTTCCTAATACGATTTGCTTGTTGATTGTACCCTATGAGTATCATTAAGTATTGTATGTTATGATTCTTGATTCTTAACAAATGTATCTTTTCTTTTATGTACACTTTTATGTACACTGAGAGCATTTACACCAAGACAAATTCCTTGTGCTTCCAATCACACTTGGCCAATAAAGAATTCTATTCTATTCTATTCTATTCTATTCTATTCTATTCTATTCTATTCTATTCTATTCTATTCTATTCTATTCTATTCATGGTTGTAAATTGAGGATTACCTGTATTCCCACTTGATTTTGTGAACAGACTTTCAAAGTCCAACTCCTAAGCTTTACTTTCACATTAAATGGCAGCGGTCGATTCCCAATTTTACTCATAGCGAGATGGTTGTGATATGTTTTTTAAAAAATTTGTCAATTGCTTACAAGATAATAGGTACAAGTAAAAACATAGTTATGAATACATGGATACATATAAGAAAAACAAAAATATATATAAAAGAAACATATATATATAGTGCTTGTGTTTTTATTTGCAAGTTGAATAGTGGTATCTAATTTGTAACTGAATTATTGGAAATAAAGAAACCCCCAAATCCCTTGTTCTGCGTGATTCTATTGCTGGTTCATTCCTGATAGATTCGGTTCTTCTGAAAGACTCAGTAATTGTTTTCATCAGAGTTTTTGCAGATTTGGCAAAGTAGCAATCTAGAGATGGTGGTTGAATAAAAAACAACAACCTTGCTTGTCTTTGTAAATAAAGGCTGAAGAAAATGAGGATCTTACACAGTACAAGATGAAAATGCCTTACTTATTTTGTCAAATTTAGATGGGCCATTCATGTCTTTCGATATATAAATGCATTTAGCAAATTTCACAATGGCTGTAATACAACAGTGAGAAGAAAAGAGAACAAAGGTTGCTGATTGTCAGTAGGCAACATCTGACAAGGGTGGAAGGGGTTTTTGGATAGAAGTCTTTCCCTAAAGAAACCTTCCAACTTTTCACAGATAAGGAACACTGGGAATAACAGTTCGATTGTCAGAGTTAAGATTACCGATAGCTAGCACTTCCCACTACAATAGCCTGACATGCCCTGGTTAATCTCGGGCAAAATAATATCTATCTATTTTTATCTATCTATATCAATCTAGGGGACACGATGGCTCATCTGTTAAAGATGCTGAGCTTGGCTGACAACCCAGGTTTGAGATCCGAGCACCATGCAATGGAGTGAGCTCCCATTACCTGCAACCGCACTTGCCCATCTAGCAGTTCGAAAGCATGCAAATGCAAGTATATACATAGGTACCACGTTGGTGGGAAGGTAACAGTGTTCTGTGCTCCCCTGTGTATAATCATGTTGGCCACATGACCATGGAAGCGTCATCAGACAACGCTAGCTCCCTCAGCTAAGAAATGGAGATGAGCACCACCTCCTGGAGTCAAACACAATTGAAAAGCGGAAACCTTTACCTTTATGTCTGTCTTTCTATCTGTCTGTCTGTTTATCTATCATCTGTTTTCTTCGCCATCTTCCCCATCATTATTCTTCAATTTGATTCAAGAGAACCTTTACTCTATATCTATCTATCTATCTATCTATCTATCTATCTATCTATCTATCTATCTATCTATCTATCTATCTATCATCTATCTATCTACCTATTTCTGTCTCTCTATTTCTCCATCTATCTCTCTATCCATCCATCAACCATCCATATCATCTCTCTCTCTCTCTCTCTCATCTATCATCTCTCTCATCAGTTTTCCAACCCATCTCCCCCCATCACTTTTCTTCAGCTTGATTAATGATAATAAAATTGCACTTTTAAAGACAAGGGGAAACTCTCTCCTTGGAACCAATCCAAGGGCGAGGCTTAGTTCTGTTTTTCCTCCTCCTATTTTGTGATGGCACATGTCCATCAGTTCTCCAGGGCAAAAGTCATTCAGATCAGAACATTAAACTATTGGATTTAATTATAAATAGTCGCCTGCACATCGACATTATAAGGTTTGACCCTGCAATTCCTCCTGAACTATTCCCAAGCACTCTTTATGGAGAGATTGCCAGCACTGGGGCCCTTCAAATTGTTTTTAAATATATCTGGAGCTTGTTAGTGAATTAGTCTTGCAACTAATTCACCAAAGAGCAAGAGTGGTAAGTTAGCTTTCTCTCTCAATAGAGGACAATAACTCCCTGATTTTAACAAACTTCCACAGTAGATTTCAGATGCAACTGTCAATATCTGAATCCAGATAAATCAGTCTAAATTTCATATATATATAAAAAATGTATGTACATTTTACACATTTACTATGTATTGCATAACATCTATGTACATTGTGAACATTAAAACATAATGGACATCGCTTCTTCTCCAAAACTGGTCCATAAAATTGAGGTTTTATTGGCCAGAGCTTATGGTCTACACACCTCATTCTCTCACTGTAATATAATATTCTCCATATCCATAACTTCTGCAGGGATTTACTTGTTCTAAGCTCCAGGCTGTTACTGTCTGAGATGTTTGTGGCTGAGCTTCTCTTAATCCTTTCCAGAAGTCACCTGGTTGCCAGATATGTCTCTACAGCTCGGCCAAGCAACACCTTGTTTCTTGGCAATGGTTTTCTCAGTAAACAATGCATCCCTATTTCCCCTCTTGCTGGGAAAACACCTAGCCCTCCAGCCTCCAACCATAAACGTTTGCTTTTATGAAAAGGCATTTCAGTCACTCATTGGTTAATGCACATCCTTAATGTACGGAGCTTGTTGGAAATTGTGGTTTGGGGAAATAGTGGATGAGGAATGCCTATCACAACAAGCTGGATACACCTGAAAATCTTATGCAAGCGTTTCTGAATTTATTCAGGGATGAAGTGATCAAAAAGTGGGTGTGAATATATTTCCCTTTTTATGCTGAACAATAATCTCTGAGGTCAGCCGTAGCCTTTTGTCTTCACATACTTCCATTAAATCAAAGGGTTTATCCTCCAACTGGATTCTTTAAGTGGCTTCTCTGTCTTTCTCTTTTATCCCTCTCTGGGGCACCACCCCTTTCCCCTGGAAAATTGTCAGAGAATTTTAGAAATGCAGATAAATTGGCTAGCCTGTTTTCTGGCCCATGAATTAGATCAGGGGTGTCCAACCTTGGCAACTTTAAGACTTGTGGACTTCAATTCTGGGTGTTGAAGTCCACAAGTCTTAAAGTTGCCGAGGTTGGACACCCCTGAATTAGATGAAGAATGTTGAAAAGCTTTTTAGAGGAACAACTGGACATCAGTTCAGATTTAAAACCAAAGTTGTTTTATAATTATAGCAACCTTTGAGTACCATTGCTAATTACTAATGAAGTGATACCACCCAGAAGAAAGGACCTGCCAAAGATTTACAGAAAAAAACAAGCCAATGTAGGTCGTCCTTGACTTGTGACCACAATTGAGCCTAACATTTCTGTTGCTAAGTGAGACATTTGTCAAGTGAGTTTTGCCCCTTTGCTTGCCACAGTTGTGAAGTGTAAGTGGCACTGTGGATTCAGGGAAGCAGAGGAAAGGGTGCGAGGAGAGAAGAAAGAAATGGAGCAGAAACCAGTTCGCTGGTCTCTTTGACATCAAAGGTTTATCTTCCACCACTCACACCTCTGTCTTCATAAATGGTAATTTCGGACAACTCTTAGTCCCCGCTCGATAGATCAGTCAAGAGGAGGCCTTGTGGAACGTAGATCTTCTTGTTTTGCTCCTGAATGTACTTGGCAATTTTCTTTAGAACCTTTTCATTATGTGTCTCCATGCATAGAAATATAGTGTAGGCCAGGGGTCTCAAACACAATTTACCTGGGGACCGCTGGAGGCAGAGTCTGGGTGAGGCTGGGCCGCATAATATTATACTTTATATTATACTTTATATTTATATTATACACTAATATTATACTTTCATATCACAGTGGGGGCCACAGGATATCGTCCTGCGGGCTGCAATTGGCCCGTGGGCCACGAGAATGAGACCTCTGGCATAGGCAGTCAAGCAAGCCAAGCACCCTTCCAGGTAGGACTGGCTCCCAAGTTTCTCCACTTCAGCATAAAGGTTATTCAGGGTCCGTACAGTTTCTTCCAACTGCTACCTGTCAATCCAATTTTCCAACTCTGGGGAGAATTTGGTCTGGAACTGCTGTAGTCCCTTTGGATGAAGACTTTGCTGGCAATAAGCGGTGGCTGTGGCCTCATCTTGCAGCTCAAACTGGTCAGTGGGAAGAGCCCCTCCACCGCGGCCGCTTCTCCTGCCTCCGCTTCCAGCATTGTTCCACCGGCGACACAAACTCCTTCACTTACAGCTGTCGCAAGCCTGTTGTGAAGAGAGTCGGTGCAGTTGTTCACAACACGGTTGTTGAGTGAACCTGGCTTCCCCATTGACTTCGCTTGTTGGAAGTTCTCAAAAGGGGATCCCAGGACCCCTGGAACACTGCAACCATCATAAATATGAGTCAGTTGCCAAGCATCTAAACGTTGATCATATGACCGTGGGAAAGCTGCAATGGTCGCAAGTGTGAACAATGGTCACAAGTCACCTTTTCAGTCCCGTTGTGATTTTGAATGGTCACTAAAATGAACTGTTGTAAGTCGGGGACTACTTGCAATGGAATAAAACTAAGAAAGTAAAGAAAAAGTATACGGAGAATTGTATCCAAAAATTGTATATTCAGTGGGCAGAAGAACTTGTTTTTTGGGGGGGGCGGGAAGGGCAAGGTGGTATTCAGCAGGTTCTGACCAGTTCTGGAGAACCGGTAGTGGAAATTTTGAGTTTGGAGAACTGGCAAATAACACCTCCGACTGGCACTACCCCCATCTATTCTCTGCCTCTGCCAGCTGATTGGCTGGGTCTTCTTTTGTTGCCCTGCACAAGAGAATGGAGCTGGAAAGCAGGTTAGTGGGATGAGGAGGAAATGGGCTTTTGCAGTATCCTTCCCCTGTCACGCCCACCAAGCCCTCCCCATCAAGCCCTCCCCATCAAGCCCCATCCCGCCCACGGAACCGGTAGAAAAATATTTTGAATCCCACCACTGGGGGAGGGATTGTTTTCAACTCCGCTAAATAAAAGAGTTCAGCCTGAAGCAAATGCAACAATACGGTATGTGAGACTCTGGCATCCAAGGGACACCAGATGTTGCATTAAAACAAACAGCATCGCGTATCCATCACCCTTGCCTTCCTAAATAGGGAGGGTGGGCACTGAAGTTGCTTAGCTGAGTCTGGAGAACGCTGTCTCTGCAGCGAAATTCTTCTTCCATTGAGTGAGATACCAATCTGAGTTATTTTCTTCCTCAGAAAATGAAGGCAGAACATCTGTTCCCACAGCTCCCTCCGCAGTCTTAATGCCATTCCTGATAAGACAAGCTTCCACAGTTTTCCCTGGAAGGATTCACTTTAGGGAAAGATTAGTGGTAAACTTAAGAAAACTAACCGCCTTACTCATTTTGTCAAGCCAGACACTTAAGACACACTTGCTGTTTTCACATAGTTTATCCATGTTTCATTATTAAGAACAGACGACTAATCTGTGATGTAAAAGAGTTGCCTTGTTAACATAAACAATGCTGGTTTTGTTTTTGTTTTTTAATGCAAGAGAGCTTTCAGTCAATTACCAATGCAATGATTAGGTGGCATAATCTTCCTCCACACAGTGAATTTAGTTTTCCCTAACTGTGATTTGTTGAAGAAGCCAGACCTAGTCTTGTGGATAAATCCCAGTTTACTCCATTCCTGGCTTGATTTGAGGGGACTGACTTACTCTCCAAAGAATCAGAGGACAAGAAGTCATGGGTGGAAGCTTGTTAAAGAGAGATCCAATGAAGTAAGGGGAAATATTTTTAACAGTGAAAACAATTAGTCAATGCAATAGCTTCCCTCCTGACATTTTGGGTGCTCCATCGCTGGAGGCTTTCAAAAATAGATTGGACAACCATTTAGAATAGAATAGAATAACAGAGTTGGAAGGGACCTTGGAGGTCTTCTAGTCCAACCCTCTGCCTACACCACTTCAGACAAATGGTTATGTAACTTCTTTTTAAAAATTTCCAGTGTTGGAGCATTCACATCTTCTGGGGGCAAGTTATTCTACTGATGAATTGTTCTATCAGGAAATTTCTCTTTAGTTCTAATTTGCCTCTCTCCTTATTGAGTTTCCACCCATTGCTTCTTCTCCTGCCCTCAGGTGCTTTGGGGAATAGCATGACTCCCTCTTCTTTGACCAAGATGGTATAAGGCTGTGATGGTGAACCTATGGCACGCATGCCACAGGTGGCATGCAGAGCCATTTGTGCTGGCACGCAAGCTGCAGGCAAACTTACCTCACTGTGCATGTGTGTGCCTCATAACTGATTTTTGGCCGGTATGAGGCCTTTTTCGGCCTCCCAAAGGCTTGAGGAAGGCTTCTGCAGGCTTTGCAGGCCGAAAACTAGCCCCATTTCATGACTTCCTGTTTTCCACAAAATACCGGAAGTGATGAAACGGGGCTAGTTTTCAGCCTGCAGAAGCCTGCAGAAACTTTCCTCAAGCCTTTGGGAGGCTGAAAGGGCCTCAAACCGGCCAAAAATTAGCTATGAAGTGCAGCGCAGGCAAGGGGTGGGTGGGTGGGTGTAGGATTAAGAGCACATTGCCTTCTGGGTGCTGGCACGCGAGCGCGAGCATGCAAGTGCGTGCACAATTTTTGGCACAGCAGCCCCAAAAGGTTAGCCACCACTGGTATAAAATCTCTTGCCTTGAGCAGTGGGTTGGACTAGAACAGGGGTCCCTAAACCCTGGTCTGTGGCATGCCAGAAACTGGGCCATGCAAATAAGCGAAGTCCTATCTGCGGGATGCAGGGAGAACATGAACCCACATCTCCTCTAGGCTGCCGAAGATCCACTCTCCATGGAACTGGTCCCTGGTGCCCAAAACATTGGGGGCCACTGGACTAGAAGTCTGAGGTTCCTTCAAACTTCATGATTCTATATTCTGTGATTTCATTCCCTTTTTAGTTACTTTTTTCTTAGAGCTCTGGGAATAATTAGAAGCTTTGAGGAGCATAAGTCATAATCAAGAATAACCAGGAAGTTATAAAGAAGCAATTTGCTCCTATTTCATATCAATCCACAGTTGTAATAGCTAAGTCAACAATAATTTAAAACTGTGGCTCGCAACTTAAAACTAGTCCTAGTTTGCTCATTGACCTTAGATATATCTCATCATAAGCCCCAACAAAACAAACCGCATGATAGTTTAGCAAAATATGTATGAACCTACCTACAGATATGCTACCATAATTGATATTATAGTTACTGAATGAGCACAGTGAAATTAGCTGGTACATATTGCTGTCTATACATTTTTGTCCGTAGTACTATCACTGTTATAAGTGTACTGTGTTGCGCACAACAGACTTAATTATGATGTTGTTAATGCTCATTTCAGGACACACAGCTTGTGTGAAACCACTTCAAATTTCTTCTTTTTTTAATAAAAATTTTATTTGGGTTTTCACAAAACATAATACAAGTAAAATTTCTTTTTTTGAGAATAGCATGGTCCCGGATTATCACTTCTCCATACAGACACAAATTCAATTTCATATTCCTTTTTGTGTTCTATTCCATATCTTATTACTATTTTATTTTCTCAATAATTTTTCCCTTCCCTTAGTTTTCTCAATCTTACTTTTAATTATCTCATTCCTTTCTAAATTCAGTTTCAATATCTTTCGAGTCATTATATTTATACTTTTGTCTGTCCTGTTTCAATTTCATATTTTCTTTTCTCATTAAACAAAATTTTCCCTGTAGTTACTAATTGGAGTATGACACCTTTGTATCTTTTAATTTTTATCCATTCAACTCTTATTTAAACTTCAATTTATTCCTTTACAATTATAACATTCAATATAACACATAACTTCCAGTCAAATTTTGCTTGGTACATTCTTAAAATACGCACTAAGTTCTTAAAGAGAAAAAATATATATAACAATAATAAATAAAATACTTATTCTATTCCAATTCAGCTCTATCATTAATGTTAGTTATAATCTTTGACATCTTAACATTTCTTTTCAATAAGGTATCATACTCTAGGAACACTTACAATATTTCCATAATTTTTTCATATTTCTCTCATATTCCACTTCACTTAAATTTTTATAACACATTTATAATAATTAAAATGTTCCCCTCCTTTCCTAATTTCATTCTCTCATTCTCTTTATTTCATTTATTTATTAAACATTCCATTTTTGTCCGTAGTACTATCACAGTTATAAGTATATTGTGTTGCGCACAACAGACTTAATTATGATGTTGTTCATGCTCATTTCAGGACACACAGCTTGTGTGAAACCACTTCAAACTTCTTGAGAGGGTACTCAAGATATAAACATTTTGACAACTTCTGCTGTCATAATCTGATATCCATTAATGGGGAGATTGTGGATGGATTAACATTGTTCTCAGGATAACAAAACACTCCCACAGCTGGTTAACCAAAATACAGAATCATAAAACAAATATTAGCTAGAGACAGAAATGGGGGAAAATATATCCATCAAAATTGGGAAAATATATCCATCCAAGTTGGGAAGATCTCCCAATCAAAGCTTATCTTGCATCAGTGCCATGTGTGTAACTTGTGATGGGTTTAGAAAAAAAAAAAAGACAATATTTTATTGCTTCTTTTGGATATTCCATGCAAGTGGAAGAGATGTTGACCTTGGCACCAACCAATTCTGGCTTATCAAACAGGCTCATGAAGCCAAACTGGATATTTGCAGAAGTGATTAAAAGTAAATGGATGGAGACTCTTTGAATTATATTCAAGGATCACAGTTGCCCACTTCAATAGCGTTCCTTATAAGTTGCAAACCAAGACCAACAAAATCAAGGAGCTACTGAACAAACACAACTGGTTTTTCTTCTGAGATCTGACTTCTCGGAAGTGTGTGCCATGTTACCGAGTCAGTGCACTCTTTCATTTTCTGGATGTATAGATTGGGGAAGAATATTTTAAGGAAAGGGGCCTCTTTCCTAGAAGTCACATATAAAAAATGAGTCCAGCTCTGGAGATACAGTAGAGCAAGTCACTTTAACTTTATTTATTTGATTCTGGGGAGGCCGTATTTCATGCTTAGTGTGGAATGTTATTATTTCCATCCAAGGATTTGAAACTAAAGAAATCTCAACCCAATTTATTGTCATTCCTTCTAATGCTTGGGGATTTGTCCTCCTATCTGTTGTGAATTCGGCTTCAGCCGACGGCTCAGCAGGTATGCAGTTGGTCCTTGACATATGACCACAGTTCAGTGGTGGGATTCATTTTTTTTACTACCAGTTGTATGGGTGTGACTTGATGGGCATGTTGTTGCTTGGTGGGTGTGGCTTGGTGGGTGTGGCAGGGGAAGGTTACTGTAAAATCTCCATTCCTACCTCACTCCTAAGGGAAGGTTACTACTGCAAAATCCCATTCCCTCCCCAACCCACTAATCTGCTTTCCAGCTCCATTCTCCTGTGCAGGGCAACAAAAGAAGACCCAGCCGATCAGCTGGGACTCGGGAGGCGGAGAATAGATGGGGGCAGGATTCAAATTTTTTAACAACCGGTTCTGTGGGTATGTTGTTAGTTGGTGGGTGTGGCTTGGTGATCATGTGACTGGCTGGGCATGGCCAACTCAACATCACTCACATTGAGGCACGCATGTCCTTTCCTGGCCTCTCATGACTGTGGGGATGCTGCAACAGTCATAAGTGTGAAAAATGGTCCTGTCACTTTTTTCAGTGCCATTGTAACTTTGAATGGTCACTCCACGCAAGCAAAGTACCAGCAAAGGAGGGGAAAAAAAACTCCAGAGAAGTTCCTGAGACAGGAAGTCTAGTCCTTCCAAGAATGTAATAAGAGTTAATGGAGAGGCAGTTTCTATAAGCAACACCAGAATGTTTCCTTCCTGCCTTCCTTACAGGATTAGGCCAGTAATTTCTTCTAACAACCGGTTCTCTGAACTGCTTTGAATATTAACAACCAGTTCTAGTGAATAGATGCAAACTTGTAGAATCCCACCCCTGGGCGGGGCCAGTTAGAGATAGTATTTGCTGGTTCTCTGAACTATTCAAAATGTCCGCTACCAGTTCTCCAGAACTGGTCAGAACCTGCTGAATACCACCTCTGCCACAAATGAACCCAAAATTTCCATTGCTAAGCAAGATAGCTGTTAAATAAATTTTGCCCCATTTTACAACTTTTTTTGCCACCGTGGTTAAGTAAATCGCTACAGTTAAGTTAGTAACACAATTGTTACTGTTTTGTGAATCTGGCTTCCTCACTGGCTTTGCTGAGATCACAAAAAGATGATCCCAAGACACCGCATAAATATGAAACAGTTGCCAAGTTTTTATTGTGTGACCATGGTCATGTGAAAAGCTGACATAAGTCGCCTTTTCAGTGCCATTCTAACTTCAAATGATCATTAAACAAATGATTACAATGGGAACAAGGGAACAATAGAATAAAGGAAACAATAGAATCAAGAAAACCAGTATACACCAGATAAAGTCACCATGGCCTATTGATCTCAGTTATACTTCATCTGGCCACAATATGCGCTCTCTCTCTCTGTCTCTCTGTCTCTCTCCCTCCCTCCCTGCCTCTCCCTCTCCCTCTCCCCCTGTCCCCCCTCCCTCCATTTCCCTCTGTGTGTGTTTGTCTATGTGTGTGTTTGTGTTTGTGAAGAACTTAACCAAGAATGTTTTGCATTCTAAACAGAAGAAAAGAAAAAGCTGAATAATGTAATCTTCTATCAAAGATCTTGCTACATTAAAAGCCCCATCTTAACCTGTTTGCATGCTGGGCACCAAATCACCAGCTTGTAAATGCACTTTTAAAGGTGGGCTATTTTTAAAGGTGTGGCTGGATTCAGATAAGCCCTTGTCTGGATTCAGATAAGCCCTTGTTTTGCCCCACAATTATTCTTTTGAAAATCTGAGCAGCCTCCTTTTTATAAGATTCACCTGCCAGACACCCAGTTGCTGTACTCAATATTCATGCTTTTTTTTTTCTTTCCACAGATCAATGACAGGATTAAAACGTAGATCCACTTATGGATTCAGTTTTTATAATGACAGGCTAGCTAGAAAATAGATTCATAACAATCTTAGCTCAAACATGAGAGGAAAGCAAATCCTGAAAGGCAGGAAATGAAACAGTAGGCATTGGGAACATGCTAAATCATCCTAAATCAATAGTATACAATACTTTACATCAAAGCTATCTTCCTTCCTTCCTTCCTTCCTTCCTTCCTTCCTTCCTTCCTTCCTTCCTTCCTTCCTTCCTTCCTTCCTTCCTTCCTTCCTCCCATATCTATCTATCTATCTATCTATCTATCTATCTATCTATCTATCTATCTATCTATCTATCTATCTATCTATCTATCTACCTACCTACCTACCTACCTACCTACCTACCTACCTACCTACCTACCTATCATCTCATCCCAGGCCATCCAAACTTCCCTTTTTACTATTCTCTATATAATACCATTGGTGCTTGCTATCAATCCTTGTATTCTGTTTGCGAAAGAAAAAATAATATTTTTTTGAGCCAACCTTGACATAAAAATGACACTCTTCCAAAAATGATTGGGGAACATTTTGTCCGATTCAGACATTCTATAATATAAGAATAGGCTATCTACAGCTTTTTGGCCATGTGTGGTCGTCAAATTGAATTAATCTAGCTCTCTTACTATTCATTTAAAATATCCAGTGCAAATTATGGAAAGACAGCAGGAATTCTTTACTGCCGGGGGTGTTGAACTGGAACTAGAGATATCCAGGGTCAAGTTCCCACTTGACCATGAATTGTTCTGGATGACTTTAGACAACTTGCCACCAATATAATTAGTAGGGATGGGGTGTAGGGGTTAAACAAACGCAAATTCTTCCAGCTCTCAACCAAAAGAAAGGCAGAATTAAGTGTCATGGTCGTCATCAAAATTGACAATCATCATCATCATCAATCATATGAATGTTTTTTCTTTTGTTTTTTCTTCTTTAATTGTTAGCTGCCCAGACTTATTTTATGTCATATTCCTGACCATACCAATCTTTCAGATAAATAAATCTCTAACATTACCATTAACTTTGGTAAGAGTGGTCCATCTGTTCTTTGGAAGCCTAAGACACGGGTGAGAAGACTGTTCCAGAAAGAGGAAAGAATGAGAAGAAAGAAAATAAAATTGTGAAAGTTAAATTAAGGTAAATTTAAAAATAAAATAAATAATAAAAGGGAAGCCCACCAGTCTGGACTTTGGACTATCTACCACTTGTTTCAGTTGTATCTAAGCCATGATCGATTAATCAACCATTTTTCTTCAGCTGTAGACAGAGAAAACTCAAAGTTGCTTTTTTTTTTAATCAAAAGGCAACTCAACAGTTTTTTGAGGAGGAGGAAGATGTTTTGCTTCTGATCCAAGAAGGGTGATCGGTTATGACGGGATGATGGAGGGGGAGAATAGAAAGATAGGTCTCCATCCCTCCACCGTCCAGTCACAATGGATGAATCTTCTTGGATGGAAAATGAAACATCTTTTTCCTCAAAAAACAAAACAAAAACACCCAGTTCACTTTCCTTTTGATAAAAAGAACCTTTGAGACAACTATGACCTGGAGGACTGACATCATTCAACAGAAACATGTTCTTCACTCCCACGGATTAGAAAGCAGTCATTCTGAAAGAATCTCAAAGTTTCAAAATGCAATAGCTGAATGGCATCTTGTACAAGATGCTGATTTTGATTTTTTATCATGCTACAATGATAATTAGGCTACCAATGCCTGAATATCTGAATGATCGCTGATAACTGTGAATGACTACTGTTAAGAAGAATAAATCCCTACTACGC
The DNA here is from genome assembly GCF_049901715.1 of Pseudonaja textilis. NCBI lineage: Eukaryota > Metazoa > Chordata > Lepidosauria > Squamata > Elapidae > Pseudonaja > Pseudonaja textilis. The sequence continues at coordinate 184,617,884 of NC_141992.1, read as the reverse complement.
CTGCTTTTTGTATCTCATTTCTCTCCATTGTTCTCTTTGTTGTTTAAAATTGTACCCCAGGGAAATATCTAAGTGTTTACCCTCACGTACATGTGAGGCTGATTATGTTGACTGTTCGCAATTAAAGTGTGTGCCATAATAAATTTGTTCACTCAATGGCACCACATAACTATTTATTGCTTTTACTGGAAGAGGACTCTATTTGACAAGGAAATGCCATTGTAGAATCCTACTCATGGATGCTTCCCAGATGCTTCCTTTTCGTCTACAAAGAAAATACCCTTTAATAGTCTTAAATATTTGATGTGCTTGCTGACTGCCTTCTTCTTTCTTAAGAATTTTAAAGATATATTTTATAAAGAAAATAGGCTTTTATCTCAGCATCCTTCACAGGGTGGCTATTTTTATATTAGGGTCCACTGTTATTGGCTTTGGCTTGGTGTATTATGTATTGGGTTACCAGGGGTGGGCTTCAAAAAAATTTAGCAACAGGTTCTCTGCCTGGTTGCTAGGTGGGTGTGGCCATGGTGGGCGTGGCCTAGTCGGCCTCCTGCACCACAGCAGGGGGAGCATTTTTGCCCTCCCTGGGCTCCGGAGGTTTTCCTTGAGCCTCCGGGAGGGTAAAAATGGACTCCCCAGGCTCCAGAGGCTCTCTGGAAGCCAGAAATGGACCAATTTTTCACTCTCCCTGAGCCTCTGCGTATGCCGTGCACTTAGCTGCAGCCAAAATGGGCTCCATGGGGACTCCTGGGAGGGGCGGGGTGGAGTGGGCAAGCCCAGCCAGGAGTGGGATTTGGGGGTTCTCTGAGCTGTGCACAATCTTAACTAGAACTCCTGCGAGCCCCCAGTAGCACACCCCTGAGGGTTACCAGATCTAGACTCCAGAACTCCAGATGTCCACTATAGGGCATCGTCCATTGGGTTTTCTGGGTTCTTTTGCTGCCTTCTGTGATCTTCCATATTTCTGTAGCCTAATTCTGGCCATTGTGTTTCAGAACTATGGCTTGTGACCTAACGTGTTATAGAAAAACCCAAAATATAGCAATAGTACTTAGACTTATAGGGCTTTATTGCCCTTATAGCATATCGCCTCCAACAATCTGGGTCTCCATTTTACTGACCTCGGAAAAATAGAAGGCTGAATTAACTTTGAGGCTGACTAGGTCACACTCACCATGGCCACACCTGCCCAGCAACCTGGGCAGAGAACCCGTTGCTAAAATGGATTCTAAATATGATAAAGAGTTGCATTGGGGAGAATTATACATACATACACATATATGTCATTCTCCCCTTGTGCTAAATTGGGTGTATTTGTCTTTTTGTAGGCATGCCCTGCACCAGTTACTTTTTTTAAATGTATTTGTACCTTTGAGACACTGTTGACTTCTGGTGATTGCCTATCCAATTTCCTGTAGTTTTATTGGCAATGTTTTCAAAAGCATTTTGCTATTTTTAGGGGTGGGAGAGAGTGTCTGGCTCAAAGTCACCCAGATGGCTTGTCCCTCAAATGAAACTGGAAGTTTCAGTCTCCTTGTTTCTAGCCTTCCCCCCAAACTGGCTTTATTTGCTTATTCTAGTAAATAAATAAAGTAATTGCTGTAAGATCAGTCGAGAGAGAGAGAGACATCTGTTCCCATTTTCAAACTTCCCAGTATTGGCTTATAAACCATCTGCATTGTTCATTCAGTTCCATCACATCTTGAAACCGTGTTGTGTAGTTCCTGGGTGTAATCAACAATGCCTGATTCATGTTGAACGAAACTTTGGCAGAGGGAATTCAGATTTAAAATTACAAACTGCTTGTAATTTTGAGTAGACAATTCTCAGTGGGTGACCTAGAGAATTCAGCTTTTCTGCTTGTTTAATCCCAGTAGCAATGGAGACAGTAACAAAATTGAAAACAGTTTTATCTGTCAACAGCACTGCTAAGAGATGCAGGCTTTGTAAGAAATAGTTATTCGTGTCTTTCTTACTTGCACCTAACTCTGGTATAAACTTTTCTTTATTTTTGTACACCATATCCTCATGATGCTAACATCATCTGATATCTGGCTCAGGACAGGAGTGAGATTAGGTTTAAGTTATCCTTAAATATGCTGATGTTAAAATATATTGTCTCCCATTTTTAAAAGCCTTGCAATGTATGTAAAAATCTGACATGGGAAGTCAAGCTACAGTGATTTGAGACAGGATAGAGACTGGCATTTTTTCTTGGGCTCCAAGAACAGAACAGATGGGGACTGCAGCCAAGAAATTAAAAGATGCTTGCTCCTGGAGAGGAAAGCTATGGCAAATCTAGACAGCATACTAAAGAGCAGAGAGATCACCCTGCCAACAAAAGTATGTATAGTCAAGGCTATGGTTTTCCCAGTTGCAACGTATGGCTGTGAAAGTTGGACCATAAGAAAGGCTGAATGCCAAAGAATGGAGGCCTTTGAACTATGGTACTGGAGAAGACTCCTGCAAGTCCCTTGGATTGCAAGGCGATCACAGAGGTCCGTCCTAGAGGATATCAACCCCGACTGCTCTTTAGAAGGCCAGATCTTGAAGATGAAACTCAAATACTTTGGCCACCTACTGAGAAGGAAGGACTCACTGGAGAAGGGCCTAATGCAGGAAAAGATTGAGGACAATAGAAGAAGGGGATGGCAGAGAATGAGGTGGATGGATGGAGTCACTGAAGCAGTCGGCGTGAGCTTAAATGGACTCCAGAAGATGGTAGGGGACAGGAAGTCCTGGAGGAATGTTGTCCATGGGGTCGCGATGGGTCAGACACGACTTTACAACTAACAACAACAACAAAGAGACCGGCAAAGGTAATAGCAAATTCCATGCTGTTTCCTTGTGAGGCAGGAATGGATGGAGAGAACTTCATTCAACAAAGGTTCTGAGAGCTGAAGCTGGCAAAATTGGAAGTGGAGGGCAGGAGACCAGACAAGATTTAATATAGTGTAGGATGTGTCCATATTCTTTTCTGAGAAAAGAGCAGAAAAATGTCCATGAAAGAACAGTGAGGAATATGCCTTTGCCAATGATCCACTATTCTCATTAACGATGATATGTTGACTACTCAAATGTCAACTTCAGACATTCATTCCATTCTCTCATAATCAGGATTAGCCACGAATATCCTACTGCTTGGGTAAAAAGACAAAAATAGCACCTCTACTCAATGCTTCTGTAGAAAGTGATTAAACTTGTTTTCTGTTTCAGAAGTGAGATAATATTTTTACTACCCTTGAAGCAGCAGGATAAATTAGCAGATCCTGATCAGCTTAAATTTTTTTTTGTAAACATGGTTGAACATCCAAAACCAAAGTCTTCTTAGGAGACAGATACAGATCAGAAGAATCCAAGAAAAAACAAGCTTTAAGTACAACATAAAGACTTCAGAGGCTGAGGAGGAGGAGGAGGAGGAGGAGGAGGAGGAGGAGGAAGAAGAAGAAGAAGAAGAAGAAAGAAGAAGAAGAAGAAGAAGAAGAAGAAGAAGAAGAAGAAGGAGAGGAGGAGGAGGAGGAGGAGGAGGAGGAGGAGGAGGAGGAGGAGGAGGAGGAGGGAGGAGGAGGAGGAGGAGGAGGAGGAGAGGAGGAGAAGGAAGAGGAAGGGGAGGAGGAACATTCTACCTTGTTCTATTAAAATAAAACAAAACTATGCAAGATTTATGGGCTTTGGTGTTCTTTTTAACTATGTCGTGCAGGGTTCATTGGCTCTACAGAAGAACTTTACTGAAGATAAAAGAAAAAGAAGGAAAGAAAAAGAAAGAAGGAAGAAAGAGGAAGAAGGAAGAAAAGAAGGAGAAAAAAAGAGAAAGAAAAAGTAAAGGAAAAAGAAAAGGAAAAGAGGAAAGAAGGAAAATGTATTGTTCTCTCATGAAAATGATTTTTCTTCAGGATTTCTTGAAATTCCCTCAGCATTTGAAAAAAACCAGCGAGATTACGGTACAGAAAGTGGGAGAGCAACTTTTTAATCAGTCCTGAAATACTTGACCTTCTTTCAGGTTGAGTAAAAGTTTATTGTTAATTTGCTCCAGTGGATGAAAGATGCAGTGAATTAAAAGAGATGGATTGGGAGAATTTTCTGCTCTATTTGTGAATTGGAAAATCGGATAAACTTAAAGATTAATATTCAACTGAGGCCAATGCTTTCATTTTTGGGATTGATGGATAAACAATTAGAGAAAAAAGTCATGGAAGACTATTTCAGTATATGATTATTGTGGTGAGACCACTATATGTACAAAGATGGACAGATTTCTTACAGCTTATCATGGAAGAATGGTTGGGGAAATTGACAGAACTTGTTGAGATGGACAGATTGGTTTATTTGATTAGAGAAAAGACACTATCTACACATTTATTGGTGGATGGAAATCCCATACATATATATATATATATTGCATTAAAATGTAAAAATGAACTTGTGATTTATGGTTTTAATGATTAAACAGGATAGAGTATAGAAAGAAGATAGTCACAATGTGCACTTTAGAGAGAGAGGTAAAAATATAACTGTACTTTTAACTGCTGTGAAGAATATCAGAAGCTAATTCTTTATATCTGTTCCTTATTTTTTCTTTCTTTTTCTATTTTCTAATTACACTCCTTCCTCCCTTCCTTTCCTTCTTCTCTCCCTCCCTTCCAAATTTAGTTTGTAGCCATTCTTACTATTGTTCTTAATTAAAAATAATAATAATAATAATATTTTAAAAAGGAAAATTTGATAGGCAAAGACTGGAAAACTTCCCCAACCATTTTTATCGCTTCAACTAAGAAAAAAAGTTAATAAAGTTTATCATAAATATTTTATAATAAGTTTTAGCAGATGTACTGAAAATTTAAATGTAGCTCAAATCAGTGGTGGGATTCAAATTTTTTTGCTACCGGTTCTGTGGGCATAGCTTGGTGGGCGTGGTAGAGGAAGGTTACTGCAAAATCCCATTCCTCCCCACCCCACTAACCTGCTTTCCAGCTCCGTTCTCCTGTGCAGGGCAACAACAGAAGACCCAGCTGATCAGGGACTTGGGAGGCAGAGAACAGACGGGGGTGGGGCCAGTCAGAGGTGGTAATTGCCGGTTTTCCAAACTGGTCAGAACTGGCTGAATACCACCTCTGGCTCAAATCTGATAATTCTGAAGCAAGGATGAGGCAGATTGCCACCTGCTCCTCCAGTGCTGGTTCCATAAAATAAAAAGTCTTCCGTAGGAAGTGCTCTCCTATCTAGCTACACTAAGATAAACCAATGTCCGCCTTTTCTCCTGCCTGAAATCAGTGACGTTGAGCATATTGTAAAGAAAAACAATGTATTTATCCATATAGTTCTATATTTGTGACATGGGTTTTAGTTGTTAGCAGTTGAAGCCACACTTCAACAAGCCAAGTTCATAGCATTTCTTTGGAAATTGGTCCTCTGCATAATGGTCAGATAATAAAAGTATTTACCAAAGTACACAACCCATTGCATCTCAGATAGACCGGTTGTAGGAGATGACCAGGCTGAACCCGAGGGAGGGGCCAAACATGTCATCAGTCTTGAATCCCTTTGAGATCTAAGCCCAGCCCACCTTGAATTCCACTGACTCTTATCTACCATCAATTTGCTTTGACCATTAGCTCAGATTTGTGTAGAGAGTGTTAGGAAACAATAAACCTCTATACATTCGAACCACCTTGCTTCCTGAGTTCTTGCACCTGACACCCATGGCCATCTATTCTATTTTCACAGGGTTGTGAAAATATTTACAGACCCCTCACATCCTGGACATAAACTGTTTCAACTGCTACCCTCAAAATGATGCTATAGAGCACTGTACTCTCCACTTCTCTTCTCCCTATATACCAATGACTGCATCCCAAACGATCCATCTGTTAAAATATTGAAGTTTGTAGATGACACAACAGTGATTGGTCTCATTTAAGACAATGACAAATCCCCATACAGACAGGAGGTTGTACAACTTGCCTCGTGGTGTAACCGGAACAATCTGGAACTGAACACACTCAAAACCATAGAAATGGTGGTAGACTTTAGAAGAAACCCTCCCAATACTACCACCTCTTACAATACTAGACAACACAGCATCAACCTTCACATTTCTAGGTTCTATTATATCACATAACCTAAAATGGACAACTAACATCACAAACATCATCAAAAAACCACAACAAAGAATGTTCTTTCTGCATCAACTCAGAAAGCTCAAACTGCCCAAGGAGCTGCTGATACAGTTCTACAGCGGAATTATTGAGTCTGTCACCTGCACCTCTATAATTGTCTGGTTTGGTTCTAAACCCAACAGGACAGACACAGACTTCAGAGGATAATTAGGACTACAGAAAAAACAATTACTACCAACCTACCTTCCATCGAGGACCTGTATACTGCACGAGTCAAAAAGAGGGCTGTGAAAATATTTACAGACCCCTCACAACCCGGACATAAACTGTTTCAACTCCTTCCCTCAAAACGACGCTATAGAGCACTTGCACACCAGAACAACTAGACACAAGGACAGTTTTTTCCCTGAAAGCCATCACTCTGCTAAACAAATAATTCCTTCAACACTGTCTAACTATTTACAAAGTCTGCACTACTATTACTGTTAATCTTTTCATCACTCTTTATCACACATTCCCCCCCCCCACTTGTGACTTTATGACTGTAACTTTGTCACTTGTATCCTTATGATTTATATTGACTGTTTCCTAGTATGATTTGATTGCTTACTGTACCCTATGACTATCATTAAGTGTTGTACCTTATGATTCTTGACTCTTAATGTATATTTTCCTTTATATACACCGAGAGCATTTGCACCAAGACAAATTCCTTGTGTGTCCAATCACACTTGGCCAATAAAAGAATTCTAATTCTAATCACTGTGGCTAAAATGAAGGAAATCAGCCTTATTTCCAATGAGTTTACTATAAAACTCTGCTGGGTAGAAAAGTCTCTTCTGGCTTTACTGCACATAGCATTGTCCACAATTTCACTGGAGGGAGCTACTTTCCTGCTATTCCTCTACTAATACTAGCCTGGTACACAATAACCACAAACTGACAGCATGGGCTGCATTTTCTGTATGATCTCATCTCCCTGTTATAGCAGGGCATTCTGTGAATTGCTTCCCGAGAAAATTTATAGGTTGGTATAATGGAAAAGGCTCAACTAGCTAATTCAGATTTCTAAATTTGAAGCTGAGTACCCTGAATATGAATCAGTGTGCTGCGTGTATTTCCTACAATAGCTGATAGTGACCAGAAAAGATAAGAATCAGCAATGAGATCATAAAATAAAGAATTGGCATAGAATCAATCTTAAATTACGTACAAAAACAGCAAATAAAGTGATTTGCTCACCCGGAAAGGATGCCTTGAGATTCCATCCCACACGAAGCACAGGCAAAAAGAGAAGAAGGCCAAAGAACACAAAGAAGACTCAGAAGAAGATGGAGACAACGTCAAAGACACATTACAACAGCATGAAGTAATAATGTTGAGGCTGCTGGAAGAACAAGAACTAGAACTTTGTATCTCCCTTGACACCCAAAGCGGTAAAAGAGGAAGTAAAGAAGAAGAATGTTGCAGCAAGATAAGAAATCTTGTCTAGCATAGAATCACAGGGAAAGAAATGGCCAGTTTTGACCTCTTTTGGTCAATATGCCATAAACACAACTAATTTCCAGTTTTACTCCATGCATACTCATGCTACAAGCTCATGCTTTTATTCCATGTATGCTCATGCCATGTATGCTTATGCAATACAGAGGTGGTATTTAACAGAATCTGACCACTGGACAACCGATAGTGGAAATTTTGAGTAGTTGAGTAGGACAACCAGCAAATACCACCTCTGACTGGCTCCGCCTCCATCTATTCTCTGCCTCACGAGTCCCAGCTAATCAGCTGGGTCTTCTTTTCTTGCCCTGCACAGGAGAACAGAGCTGGGAAGCAGGTTAGTGGGGTGGGGTGGGAATGGAGATTTTACAGTATCCTTCCCCTGCCATGCCCACTAAACCATGCCCACCAAGCCACGCTCACAGAACCAGTAATAAAAATGTTTGATTCCCACCACTGATGCAACAGCAATGTAATGTTCTTAATGAGAACATAGACTATTTCTTGTTAATGTCAATATTAGAACTTAGGGGAAATGGTGGTGAAAGAAGAGAAAAAAGGGAAAGGAAAGACTGAAGGTAGAAGAACTGCAGGAAGAAGACAATTCAAATAATGTAAGAAAAAAGTATTGCATGATAGATCAGCCTCCCAACAGAATGAATGGAGAGTTGGATACAAGGAAAGAGGATGGGAAGCTACATGGAACAGAATGGAAAGAAAGATGGAGAACCACAAGAGCCACACCACTTTCCATGAAGTCAAATGACACTTGAGTGGTGATGTCATCGTGCAAATACTACCCATATGTGCAGGTCATCCTTGACTCATAGCCATTTATTCCATTTATTTAGCAACCGTTCAAAGTTACAATGGCAATGAAAAAAAAACATATTTTGATCAGTCCTTGTACTTAGATTATTGCAGCATCCCCATCATCACATAACCAAAATCCAGGTGCTTGGCAACCAGTATTCCCTTGCAATGGTTGCAGCATCTTAGGGTCCTGCGATAAACATTTGCAACTCTCAGTCGGCTTCTGACAAGCAGTCAGCATGGAAGCTGGATTCTCTTAACAACTATGTGATTTAACTTAACAATTGAAGTGATTCACCTAACAACCATGACAAAAAGGGTGATAAAATTGGGCTCAATTGTTTTAACAACTTGCCTTGCTTAACAATAGGCATTTTGATCCAAACGGGGGTCCTACCTGGAGAACTATGTCCTGGCATCTCATACAAGTATATATATTGAAGTATTTGCATCATGATTTCATTATGTTTTAACATTAATGTTCCTGCAAGTGACCATGTGAGGTGGGAAGCATAGACAAGGATGTCTATGGAGATTCTCAGTCATCCAGGTCATGGTTGTCCCAAAGATGCTTTTTTCAAGAGGCAACTGGATTGTCTTATTTTTCTTTGAAGACATTTCGCTTTTCATCCATGAAGCTTCTTCAGCTCAGAGCTGAAGAAAAACAGTCCAAAAAACCCCAAGAAAGTCCAGTTGCCTCTTGAAAAAGTACCTTTGGGACATAGAGAAGGATGCTGGGTGGATTGATAAAGGGGCTAAGGAACCAGTCATAGAGGAGAACGTTGCAAAAGCAAAAATGGGAGAAATATATAAAATAATGTGTATAGGCTCTGAAGGAAAATAACAATGGTAAGGAAGGATTACGATGAAAAGAGGCAGGGAAAATACCAAATGATTTTGTTGGGGAAAAATGCTTTTGAAGTGAATACAAAGAGCTAAAACAAAGAATGGATGGAATTAAAAAGAAAAATAATTTGAAAGAACTAAAATGGAAGACTGCTGGGTTAAAAAATTTATGGAGGACTAAGGCTACTATGTCAAAGAGTGGGTTTGAAAAATGGTATATAAATGGTAGTGTTGGAGAAAACGTTGATGAAGTGGAAACTGTACATACCATGAGCATATTGGGGGAGGGGGAGAGATAAACCTCCAGATGTAAATGGTTTATGGATATGATTTATTTATGGAGTGTCTCTGAGACTTATATGGTATATCTGTAAAATTGCACTTTTGCAGTATGAGGATTAAAAGAATGCTATCATTGTTCCCTATGCAAATGGAAAAGTCGCAAGAAGGAACACATATTACAATGAGTTTATTTTATCAAATGTTAAGCAAAATTCTGATGGAAAGGGTACAGGAGGTAACAGTGAGCAGAATTTGGGAAGTGTAGTGTTGCTGTGTGCCAGACAAGAAATGCAGACAAGATTTCCATTGCTTCATAAAGTTTTCAAAGGAAGTTCATTGGATGTTAATTGATTTTGAGCAGGATTTTTCAAACCTGGCAACTTTTAGAATAGAATGGAATGGAATGGAATGGAATAGAATAGAATAGAATAGAATAGAATAGAATAGAATAGAATAGAATAGAATAGAATAGAATAGAATAGAATAGAATAAAGTTGCCAGGTTTGAAAAACATTGATTTAGAGAAAGCACATGATAAGGTGAATTGTGAGTTATGGAACATTCCATGCCAATATAGCTGAGGTGGCGTAGGGGTTAGAATGCAGGACTATTTCTGCTGGCTGCCAGCAGCCAGCAGTTTGGCAGTTCAGGTCCCACTGGCTCAAGGTTGACTCAGCCTTTCATCCTCCCGAGGTCGGTAAAATGAGGACCCATCTTGTTGGGGTCAATACACTGACACTATAAACCACTTAGAGAGGGCTGTAAAGCACCCTGAAGCGGTATATAAGTCTAAGTGCTATTGCTATAGAGTTGAAGATGGGTTGTTGAATGCAGTAAGAGTGCTTTATTATAAGCGTTGTATTATATTATATTGTATGGGAACAAACCGGCTGCTCAATGAATGGTTCGACGCTGAGTAAAGAATAAGCAAGAATGTGCAAGATACCCTTGCTAGCCTGCACTTCATATTCACTGACAGCAGCCTGGGACTCCATATACATTCAAGGCAGATGAAGCCTGGTTTGGGAACCACGTATGCAGGGAAATTGCTGTCCTTTTTCCTTTCGACAAGTGAGGAAAAACCATTTTTCAAGAACCAGGGCAGATGTGAAAGCAGGAAAAATAAATGCATAGTTTCCTGGCCCTGAAGCAAGCTGAAAAAAAATAAGTTCAATAGATTTTTTAAAATATCTAATAAAAATTTATTTCCATTCCATTTCAACTGTGTGTCGATTAGGTACATATTTCATGTGCCCACAGTTTATAATTAACATGTTTCTTATCAATGTAATGATATAACAGTAATCACATTTTCATATAAGTAACATCCAATATATCTATTTTTACAATCTTCTCTTATTGCTTTATATATTCATCTAATCCATTTTAATTTATTTTATTTTCTAACCATTGGTAAAATAAATCCCATACCATGTAATATTCAGATTCTTTTTTTTTTGTCTTTAATTTCCAATGTTAATCTATTCATTTCTGCACATACAAGTATTTTTTAAATTACTTTTCCCTCTATTGGTATCTTACCATTTTTCCAGTTCTGAGCAAATACAATTATAATGCATGTATTAACTCCAAATACATTCAGGGCAGATGTGAGAGTAGGAGAAATAAATTCATAGTTTCCTGGCCCTGAAGTCATCTGAAAAAAATAAGTTCAATAGATTTTGAGAAAAGTTTCACCTGAATGAAAAAAGTCACTGTTATTCAACAGAGACAGTAGCAGCAACCCAGAATAGATGAATAGATGGGGGATGGATTTCTTTTTGAGAATTTCTTTTTCTGAACGGATGTTGTTTTATGTCTGTCTCAATGGGAGCTGTGTAATTTGGGATTTTCCTAGTTTCCCCCACTCCGGTTTTCCTTATTTATTCATTTATTTGATGATGTTTACATTATCCAGGAGGCTATATAGACTACCTTGATTATTTCCAAGATATTTTCAAAACTTGCAGCTTCAAGATTTGCCATGGATACAAGATGGAGGAAGCTCAGTGTATCAAATATGTGAGGTCACATTTAACTGTTCTCTGTTGTTGTTGGCCTGCAAAATGGCTTGGATCTAAATGGACTCAATGTGATGTTCAAAACCACAGTGAAATCTCAGTCAGGACTGAAATCAGAAACCTTGATGGAGAAATATAGAAGCTATTACTTAGGCCAGTGTTTCTCAACCTTGGCAACTTTAAGAAGTTGGACTTCGACTCCCAGAATTCTCCAGCCAGCAAGCTGAAAACACTGGCCTAGGCAAAGGGAAGTGAAGCATTTTTTAAAATAATCCAGAATAATATTTAGAAAAATCTCAGGCAAATCTTCCTGATTTACTGAATGTAACAAAGGGAGGAGGGATAGCAAATTCAGGCTTTCGTTATTATAGCCATTAAAAATCAATAAATAAAGTAGTTTTAACCTTCTTACGGAGTTGATTTCCTGGTCTGGTTTAGCTAGTGGTGCTGACATTTATACTAGCCCGTCTCTGCAGTGTTACCCAGATGCGTTATCTAGAATAGCTAGAATCCAAGTGAAGGCAATGCTTGCTCTGTGTAGTTATTCTTCTGAAAACTCCCCAAAGAAGACATAGATTTACATGGATTTCACACATATTACAGTAGAGCAAGAAGGCAAGGAATGTTGCGGGTCCCGTCCCCTAAAGAGATACATCTGGTAGGATCCAGAAGAAGGGCCTTCTCTATGCTGGCTCCCTCCCTCTCGGACATCATCCCTCCAGTTGCTGCTCTGCCTGCTGTTCCTATCTTCATAGTTGGACAAAGATATGGATCTTCCGCTAGAGAAAAGAAGTCAAAACAGAGGAATAATTTCATGGTAGAATGAGTCCCGCCACTTTGCAGCTCCCTATGGATGCCACAGAGAGCAAACTTACCTGGAAAGAAGAGAAAGTTGATCTACCAGTTTGCCACAGGAGTGGGAAGCCCGTGGCTTTCAATTCATTTGATGGTGTAGAAAAATTAGCACCCACCTCTCTCCTAGAAGAATGAAATATTTTGAGAAATATTTAAAAAGGCAGAATATTATATTTCCCTGGGTGAGCATGGAGAAATATGCTCTTGGAAAGCAGCCCCCACCTTCCTTTATATCCCACAGCAGATGTCAGCACTTAAGAGATAAAGAGATAGCTAGCTCTATTCATAAGCAAGTATCCTCACCCAAGATCCAACTAAGGTAGGATTAGTCCTCAGCCAGGAATTGCCCAACGCCCCTTCATTGCATTACCCTTAGAAACTTCAACCAAAGTTAGCTCAGATAAACACCTAGAATTTGTACTTTGCCTATAGAGCCTCTACATAATCTCTGCATGGCCCCATGGGAGTCTGACAACAGCCAATAGAATGCATGTTGTTGCACAGGAACAGGAAGCTCAAGTTCAAAGCCCCAATGAAGGTATAAAAAACCCTCACTCTCAACTCCATGTGGTCAGCTGTAACACAATCACAAACATGTGGTTATGTTCATCAATAAATGGACCCTCTTTCCAATTAGCCTTCAGACTCCATTTTGTCTCCAGTGCCTTTCTCCTGGCTTGGAATTAAACCAGATGGATATTTCTTTCCATAGTGGCAAATAAACAAAAAAGAGTGGTGGAGAATCAGCCTTTCCATCGTAAAACAAGCTACTGGAGATGGAAGAAAGGTGTGGAAGGAATTTAGCTAAACTGCTGTTAAGAAACTTGCTTTTTTCTAATGGCCTCCTTCCAAAACAACTATGTGGGATAGCTTGCAGGAATATGAGATTGTCAAAAATCAATGCACTGATGATAATGCCCAGTTTGGTTCATGAAAAATAATCAAGCTCAGGGAACCCGCTGTCAAAAGTGTCTTGAGGAAGCGAAAACGGAGGTGTCCCCATATGAGTTTAACACTCAACCACTGAAGAGGTAAAGTTTGAAAACTCTTATCTCCTTTAAAATATATATAGCTATTGTGGGAAGACCTCCCCCTCTCCAGAAGAATGAAACATTTTAGGAAATATTAAAAAGGCATGTTGGAAGAAATGTCCTTCTGGGTTCAGTTCCAACTAGGGAAGAAGACACGGGAAACATGGAGGCTCTTTGGAAAGATGGTTTAATGGTGGAGAGGAACCACGTGGCTTGGAGCTCCAAAGTGAAAAGGACGATCACATGCTTCAAGATGTTGGGTGAAGGAAAAGAAGAGGCGAGATGCTAAGAGTCCCTTGGTTTTATACCTTCTGTTGGGATTTGAATTTGAGCTTGTATTCTGATTGGTTGTCAGACTCCCATGGGGCCATGCAGGGGCAACTCTATAAGCTGTCCTGAGTGCCAGTCTTGGTTGAGCCTTGCTGGATGATGTAATGAAAGGGCTTTGGGCAATTCCTATTATAGCTCTACCTGGAGATCTTTGTTATGTAAAATATTCTGGCCCAGGCCTTAATGGGCCACAAAGGTGGGGGTGAGTCTCTGCTTCTGAGTTTCTACTCTTTTAAGGGGAGATATTCTGCCTTTTTAATATTTCCTAGGATATTTCATTTTTCTAGGAGAAGGGTGGGTGCTAACTTCCTACAGGCAGAATATTATATTTCCCTGGGAGATAAAAGAAGAAACATGTTTTAAAGACAGAAAGCAGCTCTCTGCCCCTAGCAGTTATTTGGTGCCCCATTAAGAAAGTCTGGGCCAGCCTATCTACAAGACAAAAGATCTTCAGCTCCAGGGTGATAGGATTAAGACACGACCCTCCAGGACCAAAGGTGGTATTCAGCAGGTTCTGACCAGTTCTGGAGAACTGGTAGTAGAAATTTTGAGTTGTTCAGAGAACTGGCAAATGCCACCTCTGACTGGCCCTGCCCCCATCTATTCTCTGCCTCCCAAGTCCCAGCTGATCAGCTGGGTCTCCTTTTGTTGCCCTGCACAGGAGAATGGAGCTGGAAAACAGGTCAGTGGGGTGGGGAGGAAATGGGACAGGGGTGGGATATGTCAGGGTTAACTATTGGTTCAGTGATTTACAATGTTCAGTGATTTACAATGTCCTTCGCTGCCAGTGGGTGCCTGTAAATTGTCATCAGCATGCTGCCTGCAGAGAAGCAGCCTTTGAAACAGCCCTCTTTTCCTGCTTTTTAAACTGCAGCTGTGCCTCGTTCGGCAGCTGAAGTTGAAAAAATCAGGAAATAAAGATCAGGTAAGAGCCCGGGGGGGCGGGTGGACAAAACCATCAGCAGACATAGAACTGGTTCTATGTCTGCTGCTCTTCAGAGCTACCGGTTCTACAGAGGTGGACAGAACCGGTAGGAACCCACCCCTGGAATGGGGATTGTGTAGTAACCTTCCCCCAGGAGTAGGGTGGGAATGGGGATTTTACAGTTTCCTTCCCCTGCCACACCCACCAAGCCACGCCCAAAGAACTGGTAGTAAAAAAAATTGAATCCCACCACTGTCCAGGACAAAGCCATTATGCCATAATAGGAATTGCCCAACACCCTTTCAGAACACAAGCCTCTTCATTACATCATCTCAGAGTGTCCAAACTTCAACCAAACCTGGGACTCAGACAACCTACAAAGTTAGCTATGACCCCTACAACAGATGTTTCTTGCACAGGAGTTCAAGTTCAAGTGCAAAGCCCTAGAGAAGGTATAAATGCCACTGTCTCCTAACTCCATATGGTCAGCTGCCCAGAACTACCAATGTGCTTCTGCTTCACCATTAAAACATCTTTCCAATCAACCTCCATATATTCAGTGTCTTTTTCCCCGCTTGGAACTGAACCTGATGGCTATTTATCCCAACAATATGTATGTGCTGACCCACATGAAGAAAAGAAAACTAATAATAACGAAGTTGCAAAACTATAAAAAGGAGTTTGCTGGGACTTGTAATGGACTTGCCCTATAGTTACCGGCTAATAAGTTCTCTTCTCAGTAGCCCTTCTTCAGTTCAAATGAAACACTCAGGAGAAATTACTTACTAACCTTTTTTTTCCCTCACACATCTTAGGCAATTATATCTTTGTTTGGAGGGCTGCAATGTGCTCTTTAAAGTGCTTCCATCCTGCTTTTTGTTCTGATTTTTAGGGAGAATTCTTTCCCAAAGAAATACATCATCGCAAACAAAATAAATCCTCTGGCACCCCTTTCCTTAAGAGGGGGAAACGAGAGTAGTCTCTTTTGTAAGTTACACTATGTTACACTAGCCTCTTTTATAGATTGCACTATATTGGCTTTAAAAACAACAACACTGTGGCTTAAGTGGTTTTTTTTTTTAAGACAAAAAATTTAAAGGTTCCAGTGATTTTTGCAAACTGGCATAAAAATCACAGGTGATTTTTGCAAACTGGCATAAAAATCACAGGTGATTTTTGCAAACTGGCATAAAAAAACCGCTTTGAATTAAATGGCAAACGTTTATGGTCCTCTCATCTGATGGGGAAATAAAACATACAAAGAGTTCCCATTCTTGCTCTCTCTCCCTTCATGCACATCGACGAGTCCAAAGCAGGAACTTAAAAAAGGACAATTTCAGGGAGTTATTTTTAAAACGACCGTTCCTATAACAGCCGGGACGATGTGAATAACTCAGTCTTTGTTGTCCTGAAGGTGAGACTTCCTTGGACTCCCCCTTTTTGTTCAGAAAAAAAAAAAGAGGGGGCAGCAGTTTCACAACGGAGGTGGTGGCTGGCAGACAGTAATTAGTTAACCCATCCTTCTGCCTGAATCCTTCTCCTCCTCCTCCTCCCTTTCTGCCCTCCCAGAACCTGTGGTTAAGAAGTTGCATGAAATCATCAACAGGTTCCTTTAAAAAAAAATTGAAGGAAATTGATCATGGGGAGGGAAGAAGGGAGGATTTTAAGCTGAGCCACGTTTTCCTGCTGCATGGGGCCACAGAAATATATATAAACGAGGCTTAAATGTGCCGAGGTCCTGTTTGCAAGCTGCTACTCCCTGGCTATCTGCTTGCCTTTCCAGCTTCTTAAGAGTTGTAACGCTGCCTGTACAATGACCAAACTTCTGTATTGCACACTGCTGGTAAGTCTTTGCCTCAAGGCTGACAGTTGCTTTGGAAAGCACAAAGTAATGAGGTTATTATTCTCTCTGTTTCTTTAAAGCTGTGTTTGCCTTTTAAGTCTTTAGTAGGATTTTGGGCTGTTGGAGCAAATTTGGGGGCAAGTTCCCTTGATTGTCTGTGTAGTTGTAAATTATGGGACAGCAAGCAAAAATCTATGGGATGGAACCGGATAGAGCATAGGGGTGCTTAATTTTAAATGGGTCTGTAGGAATGTAAGAGGGTGCTGAATACAGAGTCAGACCATTGAGCAATCTTACCCAGCATTATCTACCATGTTGGGGGAATATTCTCCAAAATCTCAAACTGAGAACTATCATTATATTGAGAGATGCCAAGCATAGAACCTGGATCTTTCTCCTTCTACTGCTTCCTCTAAGTAAATAACGACAAATCTTTGGGCATTTTCATATCTAGCTGTGTATACAAAACGACACTGAAGAGAATGGAAAACTTCCAAAGATACTTTAGAAGCAGTAAACGATTATATGCACCATTAAGTGCTGCATGTTCTTCAATTTCTTAAGCTGCTCTGTTATGGAATTACAATGGGGATCATCTACCGAATTTATATCCCACCCTGGGAGAATCAATATCTATAAATGTAATTTATCACAGAATCAGCCCATAGCAAGAACAGCAATGGCCTGGTGTTATTTTGAAAGCTATATATTCAATATATTTCATTTTGGGGAAAGAAGGCTGTTTGATAAAATAACTGTGAATGCTTCCTTTATTTCCTGCCAACTTTGTTTCATGTGTACAACTGGTGAATTAATAATATCTTTCACTGAGTAGGAAGCTTTTCAGACAATAAAAGTCCTTGAGCTCTGATTTTTATATAGATTAGGTTTTGGTTTTTAAATGGAATTCCATCCAATAAGAAATGTCTTGCTCAAGCCTCATTTCCCCAGTGGTTATAAAGAAAAACTTTGCAGTTGTTTTGTGTTACTCTCTGCCCCACAAGAACATAAGTATGAGATATGGGGAAAAAACGGTCCAATTGGATCACATGCATTGAAATAGCAATAGTACTTAGACTTATATACTCCTTCACAGTACTTTACAGCCCTCTCTTGCCCCCAACAATCTGGGTCCTCATTTTACCACCTCAGAAGGATGGAAGGCTGAGTCAACCGTGAGCCTGGTGAGATTTGAACTGCCAAACTGCAGGCAGCCGGCAGGCAGCAGAAGTAGCCTGCAGTACTACATTCTAACCACTGCACCATCAGAGCTCAAATCCATATTAACATCATACAGATCTGAAGAGCATTTCTCAAATTGACCAAAAAATACAAAATTACTATACACCAAATATAAGCATTAAATATGATGGGGATATTTCAGCCTAGATTAAAATATGTCTACATTCCATGAGCTTTAAGGATAGTCTAAAGCATCTATGAGCTTAATTTTTAAAAGATTTAATTTTGGCTGAATCAAGGAAATAGAGGCTCCTCTGATTGACTACTGCAGGTAGTTCTTGAGTTACAACCACAATTGAGCCCAAATGTTTATGTTGCTAAGTAAAACATTTGTTAAGTAAGTTTTGCCCCATTTTACGACATTTCTCACCGCAGTTGTTAAGTGAATGATTGCAGTTTTTCAGTGAGCAACACGTTTTTAACTGAATCTGGCTTCCGCATTGACTTTGGCACGTTGACTTCCCCTTGGAGATTGGGAAGAACAGGAAAACACCCTTTTGCTATGGCCATGCCAAGAAATCTGCAGGTGCCACACCTGCCCAGGTAAACCTTTATTAGGTATTAGCATCACGCTGAGTCCCAAAAGTGATGGCATGACATGACGGCAACCAATTGCCAAGCATCTAAATTTTGATTGTGCGACCATGGAGATACTTCAATGGACTTAAGTGTGAAAAAAATGATCCTAACACATTTTTCAGTGCTGTTGTAACTTTGAACGGTCACTAAATGAACTGTTGTGTGTTGAGGACTACCTTTTGCATAGCATCCTGGCAATCTTAAACAGTTGTAGTAGATTTCTCTAGTTTTGTTTCATTGCCTTTATGAAGTCTAAGCACAAGTAAGGTTTCACAGGATAGAAGGCATCCATCCCCTTCGGTGTCTCATCAGATTTTAATTAAGTCAGCCAAGTGCTGCCACCTGCTGAAGATACTGAGGAATAGGAAGTGATGATTAAAGCTACTGTATGTTGCTTCTTACATCTAATGGGATTCCGTTCCAGTTTAATAGAGGATGGCTTAAATGTTTTATCTCATGTTTCTGGTAAACGCTCCTTTCCATTGAGCTGAAGTTGATAACTTCACAGTCATGTTAGTTTGGATCTTCAAAAAAGAATCAAACAAATCCCTCTGTTGATGCAATTTAGGATTATATTGGCCAAAAAAGCTAATGCAATCTTAAATTGTATTAACAGAGGGATACAATCAAGATCAAGGGAAGTACTAATACCACTCTATAAAGCCTTAGTAAGACCACACCTAAAGTACTGCATCCAGTTTTGGTCACCACACTATTAAAAAGAGGTTGAGACTCTAGAAAATGTGCAGAGAAGAGCAACCAGGATGATTAGGGGACTGGAGACTAAAACATATGAAGAACTGTTTCAGGAACTGGGCATGGCTAGTCTAGTGAAGAGAAGGACCAGGGGAGACATGTTAGCAATCTTCCAATATTTGAGGGGCTGCTACAGAGAGGAAGGGGTCAAGCTATTTTACAAGGCACCCAAAGGTCAGACATGGAACAATGGATGGAAACTGATCAAGGAGAGATTCATCTAGAAATAAGGATAAACTTTATGACAGTGAGAACAATCTACCAATGGAACAGCTTGCCTTCAGAAGTTGTGGAAGCTTCATCACTGAAGGCTTTCAAGAGGAGATTGGACTTGCCATTTGTCAGAAATGGTATAGGGTCTCCTGCTTGAGTGGGGGGGGGGGTTGGACTAGATGACCTACAAGGTCCCTTCCAACTCTGTTATTCTGTTGAATCTCTGTGTCAATTTCTTGGCATCAGTGTGGATGCATTTATGATTACAATGTTTCTTACACTTCAAGTGCCTTCAGCACTTGTACTTCTGAATGGTTCCTTATCCAAACACTAATAAGATTTGATCCTGCTTAGTTTTTTTTAGATGAACAATGCCAGGCAATGCAATCCAAACATTTGCAGGGTAGTGATTGAGGATTTTGACTGGGGAGGTCCAGGTTTAAGTTGTTTAGCTCTGGAAACTTACTAGATGACCTTGAACAATCACCCTCTCTCAGGCTATCCAACTTGATAGGATTATTGTCATGGGAAAAAAATGGAAGTGTTGTGTATGCTGCTTTGATTTCCTGGAGAATTCTGGGAGTTGAAGTCCACAAGTCTTAAAGTTACCAAGTTTGGAGACCTCTGTCCTGGAGGAAAGTTAAGCTACAGGTCAAATAAATAAATAAAATCCACCAGATAGAGATTTTAATATCTGAGGTTTCTCTATACAGTCTTGTGTAGTGGACCTTTGACTTCAGTAGTTAAAAAACTAATGCAGAAACATATTGATACAGAACGCAATAGAAAAGAAGTAGCATTGAAATGAATTCTGTCCTAAGTAAGGATTCTGTTCAGCCAAAAATCTTTCAGATTGATGATCGAAGTGGAGATAACAGAGATTAAACAGACACCCTCTACAGACATAAAATTGCTACATGCTCATCCATCGAGTCTAATTTCTATATGTTTCCCCAGAAGTATCAAGTATAAAATATTAACAACTATCCTACCCTAAGTCTCACATATATAGGTCAACAAATCCGGGGCAAACCCCCACATGAAATGTTTGAATCCACGGCTCAAAGTTGATAGAGCAGGACATATTTGAATCCATGGCTCAAGGTGAAGAGATCTAATATTTGCAGCAAAGTTCAGAGGGAGGAAGTATTCTCACAGTTCTTTGCATTTTTATTGAGTTACATACGAAGCTACAACTATTGGTGGCACTAAATTGAGTTAGTAGCTAATTCTTGGATGCTGTAGATTTCACACAGATACCTTGGTGTATCTAGGTAGTAAAAGATGATGTTGTTTCAAGAGCAATGTAGGCCAGGCTTTCATAAATACAGTTTAACATTTGAGTAAATTAGGAAAAGTCTTCCCATAAGCTTCTGTCCTGATGCTTCTTGGATTGAATATCTTTGGCTCCTTGGAGCAACAGCGTATTTCAAAAGAGATTACTACTCCCAATAGTGCTGTCCAGTAATCTGTCTCTTCTCTCCACCTCCTGCATTCATCTGGGAGATGGTGATTCCCTCAAAGATTGATGGGTATATATAGTGTATGTTTCACAGACTGTCATGGGGTGTAGAGGCAGGGTGATAAAGGGGACACTTTTGGTAAGATCTCTAATCTAGATCTGCTTTCTTCAGGATTGATCTTCCCAGGTTGTTTATTCTCAGGAAGCTCCTCTTGTCCAATGTAGCAAGACAGCTTCCTTTTTCCGGGTTGTAGGAAAAAGGTCTATCACCGTAGCAAGTTCTGTCCTCAACAAATGAATGTTCACTATTCTGCATCAAAGTTCGTATAAATAGACACCTGTCTATTGCCATGAGGGAAGAGGGCAGTATAACACGCAGAAGGCCACTGAGGGATATGTACCTATGATGGATCATGATGGCCAACTGCTCTACAATCTAGCTCTCTGCAGCATCTCAGGTCAATAGCTGAACCATGTCTGTTTCATCCTCTGTCATCTTCCCTACCTCCTTGCTACTTTATAGAATGGAAATGGCTGGACCCTCTTATCCCATGGAACTTTCCTTACAAACTGGTCTTGAACTGAAATAGTTTCGTTTACTTTATTGTCATTGCACCTCATACAAATAAATCAAACACCATCTTCAGTGCACATCATGACCATGAAAATAAACACAAACACACACCCTTCACACTCCACACATTGAATTGAAAACCCCCGACACTGCACCAACACTGCACTATACAGTAGAATTCAACAGAGCTACTGCCCTGGGAGAGAAGCTGTTTTTCAACCTATTTGTCCTTGTTTTTATTATTTTGTACCATCTGCCAGATGGTAATAGTTAAAAAAAAAGGGTGCCCAGGATGAGATGGAACTTTGATAATGTTTTGAACTTTCTTAAGGCAGTGGGAGCTATAAAGCTATAAATTGTCTTTCAAACAGAGTGATGAGGTCATTAAACAGATGACTGCTCACCTAATTCCAGATTTCTGAGCTTTTCTTGAGGATGATCATGAGTACAGCTGTTATGTACAAGGCTGTTTTCAAGATATTGTAATGAAGAAACTATCAAAATAGAGAGAATCACATTTCTATAATATAAATATTGACGCAGTGAAATCGATTACTGCAAGGTTAACAAATGAGCCAAGGAACTGGGGTCCAGCAATTGTTCCTCCAAAGTAGAGAAGTAAATAGGGAATCTGAACAGCCTGGTGTTTATACATATGACATAAAAAATGGCTAATATTGAGGATTCAGGTTTGTTTGTTTCCATCCACAGCCTTTTCCTTTTTTCCTTTTGTATGTGTTAAGATTGGAAACTTGAGAAACAACGCCTACTTTTAAAAAATTGCTTTATCCACTCAAAAGCTTTTTCAAAACTGTATCAGGGCTTAAATGATTCTTCTTCCCATAATATTTAATAGCTCACCATCATGATTTGGTGGTCTTCGTTTGGCTTTAAGAGCGTTGAAAAGAGAAGAAACAAGAACAGATTAATTGTTTATTAGTTATTGGCTGTGATAGCTGAACTGGATCTCTATCACCAGGACAGTTATCTCTCTGAATATTAGGCAAAAAAAAAAAAAATAGTGGTTTGGGGATAATAACGTTTATGTCCTGCTGGTGGATTCCCATTTGTTGGCTACAGCCGGAAGTAGAATGAGAACCAAACTGGATTTTTGCCTGGAGGCAATTACAATGTTCTTACATAATGTAGAAAAGTGAATGCCAGAATTTACAGAATTTGCCTTGGCACTTGCCCAGCCCTTGGCAGCTGTCATCAAAGAAAAACTAGGTTTCAGGATGAGAATGCTTTATCTGTTTTAGTAAATTCAAGCGTTCTTCTGCGGTCTGTGTGAAAAACCCAAAACCGAAGCATATAATCAATGTTGAAAAAAACTAGTTTTTTATTTTTTTTTTAAATCACAAGGTTGTGATTGAAAGAGAGAGAAAAAAAGATACTTGAAGGAATATGGGCTGTGTTACTCATTGCCATCCAATCTGTATTTATTTCACAAGGGTGGAGCAGTGACATTGGCTTTCATTTGAAGATCGGGGGGAAAACTTGCGAAAGTTCAGAATTCAATTAATAGAATATAATTTTCCAAAACCCCTTCTGGCGAGCTCCTAAAAGGATAGAAGTCAAGTCTCCTTTGAACCAAACTGTCATCCATGTTATTTTGATGACAACGGTACAGATGTAATTGCCCTTAGCTTTATTATTTGAATACTAGGGCCTGCTTTTAACAAAATGAAATTCAAAGTAGAAAAAAGTAAGGTTTTACACTTAGGCAAGAAAAAAAACCAAATGTACAGGTGCAGACTAGTTGAAATTTGACTCAACAGCAGTTAAGTGTGCGAAGAATCTCAATCACAGTCCTAGATGGACAATCACTGAAATATGTGCCAGCACTCTGTGGCAGCAGCCAAGAGAGTCAATGCAATCCTAGGCTGCTTTAACAGAGGGACAGAATTGAGATCATGAAAAGGGATACTATAGAATGCCTTGGTAAGACCACACATGGAATATTGTGTCCAGTTTTGGCGATCACAATATAAAAAAGATATTGAAACTCTGGAAATAGTGCAGAGAAGAGCAACAAAGATGATTGTAGGTGGGGTGCTGAAGGTTATAACGTATGAAGAACAGTTGCAGGAATTGGGTAGTCTAGTGAAAAGAAGAAACGGGGGGTAGGAGTGGTATGCTACTGGTTCTGCCTGGTTCCATAGAACTGGTGGCGAAACCGATTCTGTGTTTGCTGCTGTTTGGCCCACCTGCCTGCCCGGGCCCTTACCTGTCCTTTATTTCCTGCTTTTTCAACCTCAGCTGCTTTGCGCAGCATTGCTGCATTTGAAAAAGCAGGGAAAAGAGGTTTTTCAAATGCTGTGCACCTGCGTGCAGCACTTTTCAGCTGTCTGGGCAGCACAGCAGATGTCTTTTTTTATATGTGCATGCAGCACGCGTCAGGCGCCCATCCGCATGAAGTGGCATGCGTGCACAAAACATAGTCACTGAACCGGTAGTAACACCGGTTGAATCCCACCCCTGATGAGTGGTGACATAATAGCAGTGTTCTAATATTTGAGAGGCTGCCACTAAGAAGAGGGAGTCAACCTGTTTCCACCAGAAGGCAAGACAACAAGCAATGGATAAAAACTGAACAAAGAGAGAAACAACCTAGAACGAAGGAGAAATTATATTAAGAACAGGGGTGGGATTCCACCAGTTTGCACCTATTCGCTAGAACCGGTTGTTAACATTCTAAGCAGTTTGGAGAACCGTTTGTTAGAATAAATTACTTGCCTAATCCTGTAAGGAAGGCAGGAAGGAAACATTCTGGTGTTGCTTACAGAAACTGCCTCTCCATTAACCCTTATTACATTCTTGGCAGGACTAGACTTCCTGTCTCAGGAACTTCCCTGGAGTTTTTTTCCCCTCCTTTACTGGTTCTTTGCTTGTGTGGAGTGACCATTCAAAGTTACAATGGCACTGAAAAAAGTGAGTTATGACCATTTTTCACACTTACGACTGTTGCAACATCCCCATAGTCATGAGAGGCCAGGCGAGGAGATGCGTGCCTCGATGTGAGTGATATTGAGTTGGCCAGACCCAGCCAATAACATGACCACCAAGCCATGTCCACCCAGTCACATGACCACCTAAGCCACCCCCACAGAACCGGTTGTTAAAAAATTTGAATCCCACCCCGATGAAGAACAATTAACAGGTGGAAAAACTTGCTTTCAGAAGTTGTGAGTGCTCCAACACTGGAGGCTTTTAAGCAAAGAATGGACAACCATTTGTCTAAAATATATAGGGTCTCCTGCTTGAGCAGGGCTTGGATTAGAAGACCTCCAAGTTCCCTTCCAACTCTTCTGTTTTGTATTCTATTCTGAGAGATATTTTTTTTCAGTTAATTAGTTATATCATTATTCCCTGGTTGTTCTCATGACCCAAGTACTAACTAGGACTAGGTCCACTAAACTTCTTAATCCAGAGAAGGTTTTCTAAAAAAGAAATAATTCTTTGTACGTACAATACTGGAGTGTTATTAAAAGTTTGAAAGATAACATCTGTAGTTTTTAATTAGATATTTTATGGCAAAATTTCAGGCTAACTAATACAGTGGAAGGTTACCGTATGTGACAATTGGTTGAAGTTGACAGGCAGAGATGATAACATTCATCATAATGGTCTGTGACAAATACCGGAGATGTTACATAGTAGTAAATATTTTCTAGTAACTTGCCACTTGTGAAACCCCAGTTTCTGTGCGATAGATCTTGATCTAGCATCGTTGAATTTATTATTTTTAACCTAGTATGATGTCAGTTCCAAAATACAGTTTATAATTTAATTCAATGTGTTAATCTAGCCATATCACAATTGTAAAGGAGGACTTTGTACTTGATACATCAATGTATTGCAAATAAATAAATAAATATAAATAAATAAATTTTAAAAAATGCTTTAATTTTATTTTATTAGTTATTGGACATCTCGGTCAAGTGGACAGTCCAGCAATCTCTTCCTCCAAAGTATCTCCATTATGATCCTATCACCTCCCGTCAGCTGATGTGTGACCAATGTCCTCCAGGAACCTATGTCAAACAGCACTGTACAGCCTCAGCAAAGACAGAGTGTGCTCATTGTCCAGATCAATCTTATGCAGATGAATGGAACAATAACGAACGATGTCACTACTGCAATGTGATATGCAAGGAACTGCAATATGAAAAGATCAAATGTACCAGCACCGGAAACCGTGTGTGTGAGTGTGTAGAAGGACGGTACCTCAACATTGAATTCTGTTTGAGGCACACAGCATGTCCTCCCGGATTTGGCGTTGTTCAAAAAGGTAGGTATGTTCTTCTTTTCAAGAGATGATTTGAAGATTGCTCAACCATCAAAAGCTGTTTCAGGGTCACTTCGGGTGAGTAAAAAAAAAAAATCTCTTCCGGGCAATTAGATGGAAAAGTTACTGCTCTCAGCCAGCCATGTGTTATGATAAAAGAGTAAAGCCTGGTTTAATCCTATCCTAAAGATAAAAACAAAACAAAAACATAGACTGATCTAACTGAGGCAAAAATTATTGAAAAGACAGTATGCTAGAATGGCTAGCAATTGGAGTGAAGGTCACGCAAAGCGAATAACCACACAGGATGAACACATATATTAACTGCATTTGATTTTATTATATTTTAAACACAGTACAATTATTCTGTTTCTATTAATCGAAGAATAGCATAGTACAAAGAATAAGCAAATAGGATGGCAGCCATGACAGAAATCTTTTGGAAATCCAACTAGGAGCCTAAAAATTATCCAAGTAATGCCACAAGATTTAGCATGTCTAGCAACATGGGGATGTTATTTGGTTAGGTAAGGAAATGTCTGCAAGAAAACAATCAAGCTCAGAGAGCACCAAGGACCCAACCTTTTATTAATATTGGTACAGGTAGGAATAAATGAACCAGAATGATTAGGAAACTGGAGACTAAAAAAGAAATTGGGCTTGGCTAGTCTAGTGAAGAGAAGGACCAGGGGAGACATGATAGCAGTCTTCCAATATTTGAGGGGCTGCCACAGAGAGGAAGGGGTCAAGCTATTTTCCAAGGCACCCAAAAGTCAGACAAGGAATAAGGGACGAAAGCTGATCAAGGAGAGATTCAACTTAAAAATAAGGAAAAAAATTTCTGACAGTGAGAACAATGGAGCAGCTCACCTTTGGAAGCTATGGGAGCTTTATCACTGGAGGCTTCCAAGAAGAGATTGGACTGCCATTTTTCAGAAATTGTATAGGGTCCCCTGCTTGGATGGGGGTTGGACTAGATGACCTACAAGATCCCTTCCAACTCTGTTAATCTGTATCTGAAATAACTTAAAGGCATCTGAGGCAGGAGATACGATCAGATGAAAGCAATGTTGTGAGAACAACATCAAAAAGAAGTTTCTAGGACATACTTAAGTAGCGGTTAGATGTAAGTAAGAAAAAGCTCTTACTAAGCTTACTGTTTTTGCCATCTGCTTGGAACTGTAAAAACAAACATCCACCCAGCTTTGAACACTTCCTATCATGAACATGAACATGATGGGTAGTGTATTTCTTGTGAGAACTTGCAGGAACCATCTCCTCAGACTGTTACCAAAAGAATGTTGCTGGCAGCTGAACAAAATATTCTTCTTGTGTGATAATGACTAATCTAACAGTGGTTGCAAATTGCATTCCACTGAGTAACATGATGGAGTGCCCTCTTTCATGGGAAAATTATTTGAGATGCAATCTTTATGGGTGATAACTAATAACATATTTTCATTGGGAAGAATGCTATTCCAGGGCCTTGGCAAACAGTGCTAATTGATATAGCATTAGGAGAATAATTAAAACAGTATTAGGGCACCAGTGAAAGTCATCATACCTGAATGGGCATAATTGCATCACAAATGATCCTTGTAGGAGGAAAAACAACAACCTCAAAGCTATAAGTAGTTCTCTTGAAAGAAAAATTGGCAGTATCCTGAATTTCAAAGTCAGAATTAAGACCATATTTAACGCATTTTGAAAGGGATGTTGATGGGGAAGGAAAAATGTAATCTGTCACTGAATTGACACATTTCCAAATTCAGACTGAAGTTTAGCGTGAATATGGTCTGCATTTAAAACACCCTGTACAAATTGTTGTCCAGAGCTAATAAACATCTTACAATAGCTCATCCTGTACTACTTCTCTCATTTATTGTAGTTGTTCTCCTGTGTTTATTGAACAGACTTTTCATTTAAAGTGTGATGCATCTCCTAACACTGACGGAAACAAATAGAGTAGCTAGTACATAAAGAGTATTTCCTATACTGACAAAGATGTAAGCATTATTAGAATTCAAATTTGACATGCAAAAAACAAACCCAACTTATGTTTCAAATAGAGTATTTTGTTTAAGGTATAGAACATAGAAAAATCCAGATATGCTTACATGAAAGTGTTATACTTTCCATATAACATATTGGTTTGTATTGCATTTTAAATCATGGTTATTTATCCTCTCCTATTTTTTTAATTATAATTGAAAACTGCTGATCAGCAATAGCTTCCATGTATTCATTATTGCTGTATCTGCCTCAAGAAATCATTTTAGCAAGTTATATTTATGAACATAATATGATAGTTTTAAATAGCCTCATTCATATATAACTGGCAAGTTTTGGAAAGCAACCAAGTTTTGGACATACTAAGTAAACATGTATCTTCAAGTGAATCTTGACTCTTGGCTGTTTGGACAAATCTATGCTATTTTCATGGCAACATTTTTGGAAATAGCTTTTTGGAAATCCTCTAGGAGTGAAGAGAGTGACTGGCCCAAAGTCACCTAGCTGGCCTTGTATTTAAAGCAGTACTAGAATTTATGGTCTCCCAGTTTCTAGTAGTATACATAGAGGAAGAGTGAGAAGAAAGAAGCACCTTAAGATATTGGCCTCATTTTCAGAGTGCTGAGGCAAAATGGGGAGAAGGTTGTGAAAAATATTCTTTCTTTGAAGCTAATCTACATAACTTCTTGCAAGTTTTATGCCTCCTAATCCATTTGACCCTTTCCAGTCTGGACCCATATTTTAATGAAAAGTGCTTCCATATGTGGAGAGCCAGGATAGTAATTCTGATCCCACATGGAGGCCATTGTAGTTATCCTGGTGAAAAGTGAATATGTTGCAGTGTTGGAGCATCAAATGAAAGATAGAATGGGTTTGCCTAGATCAGGGCTGTCACACCCCAAGCCCACGGGCCAGATGTGTCATACGCTGGCCACGTCCACATCTGGTTTAGCAAAGGGAGGAAAAGTTTGACACCCCTGGCCTGGATAGAAGATCACAGGATGAAGAAAAGACCACAGTATTGGGGGCATTTTTGATTTAGCTGACCAAGCAAAAGTTCTTCTTTAAAGGGAGGTTTCAGCTATTACTTTAAATCTGTAAAGAATCAGCCTGCCCCATAAAAGGCCCCAGGGATTCCACAAAATTAAACCATCTCCAGTTTTTAGTTTTGTGGGTGAGGACTAAACTTTGTCTCAATCTATGCTTCACAGGACCTAAAAAGCCTAAACAAGATTGGAAGATATAGCATGTGTGACACCTGCAACAATATGTTGCCACAGAATCTGTTTCTTACCTAATAATGTTTATGTCGATAATATTTCCCACTGCAAGTTCCATCTGAGCATAGTGACTATAACAGCCTTTGTTCCCAACTCCAAATTTAATTTACTTTTGCAAATATTTTAATTTAAAAGAGCACACAAAAAACAATTGCTCTGAAAAACAACCTGATTATCCTGGGAGGAAAAAACCCAGTATATAGTATCTGACATGTTAGTTTGCAATATCTTTTATTTTATCTTGGAAAATTTCATAGTTATCTAGTCACCTGAAAGTAGAATCAATATATTAACTTTACAGAGCTACCTTAACAAATTATGACTTGCCTTTAAAAGTCTGTGGAAATTAGCGTTTCGAAGTAGGTTAAGTTACCTAATTCTATCCTTTGGTCAAAGATAAGAATGCAAATAATTATACATCATTCTTAGCAAGGATATTTTTGTATAAAAAAACAACATATATGTATACAAGTTAGTTTGGAAAAAAATAACCATTTTCTTTGGTTTATTGCACAAATGGAAATTTGCTCAGAACAAGCTTAAATCTATCTAATCAAGTTGGAAGCCCCAAAGCCATCTATGAAAGAGTGACCATGAATTATAAAACACCAGCTGGTTAATAAACTCTCCTTTTTCTGGTTCCAAATTGTGTAAGAGATTAGGGTTATTAAGCATCCACAGGCTATAATGTAGGGTTGACTTGCTCCATGAAACTCATGCAGGAATAGTTTTAAAAGCCAGATTCAAGGAGAATAATATTTGTTGTCTGCTGAATGATACCATAGAATTGATTTCAGTGTCCAGAATGAAAAGGGGAGAATTCATTAACATTGTTTAGGGACTGTTTTATCAATGGTGTAATCGGTGGGGACAAAAGCACCAGTTTCTTCATCAGCCCTTTCGATAGCTGCTATTCTCTTTGTATTTGACCACAGGAATAGGCAATAACAATCTGCCATTTTGAATTTCCCACAGTTCCATCAACTTTCTGACATAAAGCGGTAGAATAGTAAAATAACAGTCTCTTTTTTTGCATATTACTTCCTATCAGTACTCTGGAAACACATTATGGTTCAGCAGGCATTCTGGCTCATTTAGAGAATTGCTGAATATAGATAATTAGGAAATGTCAAGCTAGAGATCCATGCTAGTTCATTGTCTCAAGCCAGTCAGCGATGCTCCTGCTAATTTTATTCTTGGGGGGCGGGGGAGGGGGGAATCCGCTGATCAACTACAGTTTTGGAATTTAGGAATTAGGTGGGCTATCTAGTAACCATTCAGCATCATCTGAATTTCTTCTTCTTCCTTCCCTCCTCCCACTCCCTCCTCTTCCTACTTCCTCTTTTCCAAAAGTTATTCATGAGAATATATGGCAATATATGGCACCTGTCTCCCAGTTTTTAAAGAAGCCATGCTTTTTCCCAGGATCATGTGGAAGCTGTATAAGACAGTTGGGAAATCATGGGAAAAGACACAGTTGCTTTAATTAGTTGCACTTTTGATTTTATATAAGCTGCTATATTCCACAGTAGCTTTTCTTAATCATTGTTGAAGTGCCTAATGTTTATGATAGATGAAATAGATGTAGATAGATAGATAGATAGATAGATAGATAGATAGATAGATAGATAGATAGATAGATAGATATAGGTAGATTGGTAGATGGATGGATGGTAGATGGATGGATGGTAGATGGATGGATGGTAGGAAGATAGATAGATGTAGTTTCTGGTTGAGTCAGACTAGTTTTATATGAATCCTTCATCTGGCTGAATGTTTCATTTAAAAGCTATGTAGGTGAAAAATACTGTTCTTCCTATAATAGGATTTCTTTGTTTCTCATTTAACATGGACAAAATACAAATAATATCTTCTGTCACCTTTTGAAGTGAAATAGCTCCTTTCTTTGGGGGTTTTCTGAATTATTATTTTTTTTTTTACAAAACCAAAAGATCAGAGTGAGATTTAAAACATTAATCTCCCAAAATATGCTGGGCAGCAGTCTTTCCTCTTTCAAAGAAAATCAGATTGTTTTTCATTTCTGTCCTTGGCGTTGTTGCCATTGTTGAATGGGAAATTCTTGAAGTGCCATAAACAAAGTGATTGATAAATGGTTTTAAAAATAAATCATCTCTTTCCTCTTCTGCAGGTACCCCTGAAAGCGACACTGTTTGCGAGAGATGTCCAGAAGGATATTTCTCTAAAGAAACATCATCCAAAGCTGCTTGTAAAATGCACACTAACTGCAGCGCCCTGAGTCTCAGATTGGTGCAGAAGGGAGACTCCACACATGACAATGTGTGCCAGGGAGCAGACAATGATGAACTGGATCAGCAATGTGGAATCGGTGTGTATATAATACCCCGAAACAAAATACAGGTAGTCCTCGAGTTACGACCGCAATGGAGCCCAAAATTTATGTTGCTAAGTAAAATATTTGCTATAAGTGAGCTTGCCCTCTTTTATGACTTTCCTTGCCACTGTTGTAGTGGTGGTATTCACATCTTTTAACCACCGGTTCTGTGGGCGTGGCTTGGTGGGCATGACTTGGTGGGCATGGCAGGGGAAGGATACTGCAAAATCCCCATTCCTTCCCCACCCCACAAACCTACTTTCCAGCTCTGTTCTCCTGTGCAGAGCAACAAAAGAAGACCTAGCCAATCAGCTGGGACTTGGGAGGCAGAGAATAGATGGGGACAGGGCCAGACAGAGGTGGTATTTACCAGTTCTCTCTACACAAAATTTCTACTACTAGTTCTCCAGAACCTGTCAGAAGTGGCTGAGTACCACCTCTGCATGGTTGTTAACAGATTCGTTGCATTGGTTAAGTTAGTAACATGGTTGTTAAATGAATCTGGCTTTCCCAGTGATTTTTCTTGTCATAAGGTCACAAAAGCTGATCACATGACCCTCAGGACACCACAAGCGTCATAAATATGAACCGGCTGCCAAACATCTGAATTTTGATCATGTGACCATGGGGCATGCTGCAACGGTCGTAAGTGTGAAAAATAGTCACCGTTGTAACTTTGAGCAGTCACCAAATGAACTGTTGTAAGTTGAGGACTGCCTGTAATGGAAATTCCTCATGAGTTTACAGCTGATGTGCAATTAGAATTACAGTGAGAATTTATTTAGTCTTGATTTTATAGATTATACCTACCGGACTAATATGCAGATGGGAAAGTTATTTGCCTAATGGAAGGATTCTCCTATGGAAGAGATAGAATGGATTTATTCCTTATTGTCTGAGAGGACAGAAGCAAAATCAATGGGTTGAATCTATATGAAAATACTTTCAGACTAAATATCAGGAGGAACTTTTTGACTGTATAAGGAATAAGGAAGGAATAGAATGTTGTATGAACTAGGCAAATATGGGTAGTCCTTGACTCATTGAGTGACCATTCAAAGTTACAACATCATTGAAAATGGGCAGTCATGACTATTTTTCACACTTACAACCGTTGCAGTGTCCCAATGAACATGGGATCAAAATCCAGATGCTTGTCAATTGGTTCGAATTTACGACGGTTGCAGTGTCCTGAATCGTGGGTTCACCTTTTGCAATCTTATGACAAAAGTAAAGTCAATGAGAAAGCCAGATCTCACCATGTTACTAACTCAACAACTGCAGCGATTCATTTAACATTGTGACAAGAAAGGCTGTAAAATGAGGCAAAATTCATTTCACAACTGTCTCACGTAGCAACAGAAATTTGGGGCTATCCTTTGGTTGAAGTTTCAGACCAGAATCTGGAATGTCATCTATCAAAGATATTCCAGTGGATCCTGCTTTCAATGGGTGATTGAACTAAATGACCTCTTCCAAATTTAGGATTCTATGAAACAAGTAACTATGAAATTGATACGGATCACAAACACATCTTTTCAATTCAAAATAGCGTTGGCATTTTCTCCATTCTGTTGGCCTCATTGTCTTTGTCTTTAAAAGTATCATTGTGTAAGAACGGGCAATACTCTCTGGCTTGTTTGCAGCCTGGAATGACACCTTCTCTTTGTTGGGGTGATCTGTGAATCTCCTGCTGAGCAGACGTAAAGCCCCACTTCCTCCAGGGAAGCAACACAGTGCATGCAGCTTCTCTGTTTGAAGTGAGTGCCATCCCTGCTTCAAAAGGATAATTTATGCACTTTGCCCTCCAAAGGAAACATTCTGTTAACATTTGCAAAGTGTGAAGTTCAAAATAAATCCCATTCTTTTTCAGTAGGGTCCAATCCCTGTTGGTCTTCATAGGATTACAGCTTTAGAAAAGTATAGTACTGTACTTTCTCACATCAGTTTTTGACAGTCACCCCAAATAACAATAGCACTTAGACTTATATATCACTTCACAGAGCTTCACAACCTCTCTAAGCGGTTTACAGAGTCAGGATATTGCTCCCAACAATTTTGGGTCCTCATTTTACCAACCTTGGAAGGATCAAAGGCTGAGTCAACCTTCAGCCTGGTGAGATTCGAAATGCCAAATTGCAGTCGGCCGGCAGTCAGCATAAGTAGCCTATAGTACTGCACTCTAACCACTGTGCTGCTGTGGCTCAAAGGTTAATGTCCCAATTTTAAAGTCAGTATCTGTATGGTTTTAGATGTCACCTTGTGTGAAGAAGCATTCTTCAGGTCCATCGTGCCCAGAAAACTATCTTCCACCTGGCTGAATACCCTCATGGATAGTCTGCCTGGCGAGAAGATCAATCTTGAAAACAGAGAAAGAATTAAACAGAAGAGTAGCCTGCAAGATCAGACCTTTCAGCTACTGAAGTTATGGAAAGAGCAAAATAAGGACCACAGTACAGTCAAGAATATTGTCCAAGGTACGTACTAAAGAAAAGCAAGGGATTATGTTTACCCACTGGGTCAGTTTATGTAAGATATTTGTTCCTGAGTATAGGTTAAATCCCCACAGCAGTCAAGACAATCAGTTGAAGGTGGCCATTGTGATTTTCACCTCAGTAATCAAAGCAGCTTCTAAGTGCATAAGCCATGTGGACACATATTGTATCTTTTAGTTAGGCACTGGAGAACTGCGTGTATGCAAGTAGGAGACCAAGGGCAAAGCAACAGATAATTGGGAAGTTTCCCCCTTTCTCTTTTCTTCTTTGTTTTTCGTGCTGAGTAGGTTGAGGGGATTTTCTCTGGCTGCAGTATCTATAGCAGCCTGGAGCAAAATAAGAACTGCCATTCCTTATCTTTAGCATTTGAAGTCAGTGGATGTGATTACAATCACCTTAAAACTGCTTTGAAGGTTGGGGTTTTCAAATAAAAGCCCTTTTTTATTTGAAATCAGCTTTCTGTGGCCTTTCCACTTACTCCTAAGCATTAAATAAAGATGACGTGGCCACATCTTCCTCCCTGTCATTTCTCCATGAAATTGCTTTCATCTCTCATCCTTAGGACAGGCTAAAGTTATCATTAGGCTTGTTGGCATTAAAACAGAGTTTCCTCCCTTACTGGGATATCATCCAAAGCAACCTCAAGTTGGGTAAAAGCAGTTCGGTTGTGATCAGGAGGAAAGGCATTAAAAAGGCAAAATCATGACAAAGGGGAGAGAAAATTTTCTATAGGTATAGATTTCTAGAGCCAGTTTGGTTAGTACAGGGGTCCCCATATTTGGCAACTTTAAGACTTGTGGACTTCAACTCCCAGAATTCTCTAGCCAGGTATGCTGGGCTGGAGAATTCTGGGAGTTGAAGTCCACTGGTCTCAAAGTTGCCAAGTTTTGAGACCTCTGGGTTAGTGATTAAAGCATTTCATTTCATTTTGTACCCAGCCATTTTGTGAAATGGTTAAAGGCATAAGCTAAAAACCAGGAGCCTGTGAGATCTAGTCCATCTGAGGCGCAAAGCCAGCTGGGCCAGTCACTCTCTCTTAGCCCTTGGAAGCAGGAAATGGCAAACCACTTCTGCAATCTTGCCAAGACAACTGCAAGGAGTTCTTCAGGCAGTTACCAAGAGTCAACAATGACTTGAAAACACACACACACACATTATTTTCTGACAACTTAATTTCACTTTAGCAGTGAGGAAAAGCCACTGTGTCTTTTTTAGTGTTTTCAAGTTAATCTTGACTTTTGACGACTATATAGACAAGTCTATAACAGGGTTTCTTTAGTAATATTTTTGGGAAGTGATTTGTCATTTTCTTCTTCCTTGAGAAGAAGCTGAGAGAGAGAGGAATTGGTACAGCCAACTGGTTTTGTGCCTGGCAGGACTAGAACTCCCAGGGTCCTGGCTTCTAGCCTAGGCCTTTAACCATTTCACAAAATGGCTGGGTACAAAATGAAAACTCTTTTAGAGAAATCTGGGATTATGCTATCTGTATGAAATCTAATTGACCCAGATGCCATTGTGTCCATAAACTCAGATTTCATTGGTTTTAATTTGTAGGGTAGTTTTCAAGAAAGTATTGACAAAAAGAAGGGCTTTAAGCCTATCAGCAAAGGAGATAGGTTCAATCATATTTTTGTGACTTTAATGAAGAGAGATCTAAACAAGTTTAATTCTTTCTTTCTTTTTAGGAATCAGTCTTTGTGAAAACAGTGTTTTAAAGCACATTGACCACCTCAACATCACCCTTGAGCATCTCAATATCCTGATGGAAAATTTGCCAGGGAAAAATGTGGGCAGAGAAGAAACGGAACAGATTTTTAGGATGTGCAAATCCACAGAGCCAATTCTGAAGCTCTTGAATTTGTGGAGGATAAAAAATAAAGACCAAGACACCATCAAGAGCTTGATGTTTGGACTGAAGCATCTGAAATCATACCGTTTCCCCAAAACAACCATTCAAGGTTTTCGGAAAGTGGTGAAATTCCTCCACAGCCTCACAATGCATAAATTGTACCAGAACCTTTTCTTAGAAATGGTGGGAAACCAAGTCCATTTGGTAAAAATGAGACGTGGGTAGTTTTAAGTTCTCTGATCTTTCATTTGCCACTTGCTGCTAGCAATAATTAAATGGGGGAGGGGAATGTTTTCCTATAAGATAATGCTTATTTATATTTATATGACTGACTGGGATAGCTTAGACTATCTTAGAACTTTTGTTGTTGTTTTGTAATATTAAAATGCTTACCTGGACTCCGACTCCATCCAAGAATTCCAGTGAATTCCATGGACATAGAGAGAAATAATAGCAAAAAAAAAAAAGGCACCCCAATTTGCTATTTATATTAATTTGAAATCTAAATTGTGGCATGTATTTATTAACTTCATTGGTAACTATTGGAGATTAAGTGCTGAAGCAGATGACCACTTGTTATAGAATCATAGAACTGGAAGATACCTTAGAGGTCGTCTAGTCCAACCCCCTGCCCAAGGCAGGAGTCCTTATACCATCCCGGACAAACAATTTCATTGTTTAAACATTTATGTTCCACTGTGTATTAATGGCCCTAAAACTTTATTTCCCAGCCCTTCCGAGTCTTTAGTGTGGTGTCATTGAAACATTCAATATCAAAATCAATAATTTTTCTCCTCAATTTCAGGCCAAGAAAAATAATGCTCGCCATGCATTCGGATGTGCTTTATGCATCTTAAATGCAAAATCCTTCCTCCCCTTATCCCTACTTATATGACATCATGGTGTTATCTTAGTGGCTTTTGTTGTCCTTGGCTATGGATTATAAGAGGGGTGAGTCTTGGCTAGAAAAAAAATACTAGGCTCCCACAAATGCAAATCCACCATAGAGGAAAAGCATAGTTCCATTTGCATAAAGAGGCCAGTAGCGATTCATCTTCTACTATCAGAATATTATTTCTCAAACCTATCAGCCTTAATGATGCATGGAAGGGCTGAAAAATTCTAGGAGTTGGAGTCCATGCAATTTAAAGTCGACAAGTTCTAGTGTTTTTCAAACATGGCAACCTTAAGATGTATGGACTTCAACTCCCATAATTCCCCAGCCCACCCATACATCTTAAAGCTCACAAGTTTGAGAAACACCATTCTACTCATTTCTCCACTATGTTTCAAGCTACTCCTTATTTACATCTCTGTCATGGAGCACATACCAGACTCCAAAATAAGTACTCATTTCACGCACAAAAACAAAAATACCTCCCCCCCCCTTTTTTTTTTTGCTTCCCATAACTATATAGAAATGATTGCTATAGTTTCAATTCAATAGGTCCAAAATATCTAAATTCTGTCTTAGTGGTTAGTTCCATATTTCTCCATTTTTGCTACTGTGGTTTTTAGATGGCAGAAATTGAAGTTCCCAATATTCCAAGCCTGCAGGTGTCAAATTGGCCAAGCTAAATTGGTCTATTTTTCAGTGTTCCTACCAGTTCAGTCCCAAATCTTCTGCCACATTCATTTCTCTTCAATGAACTTGAGTTACTATAGTGAAACAAAATGTTTTTGCTACTTTCTCCCACCCAGGGGAAATCTTTTTTTGTGTGTAAAAAAATTAAGTAACATATCCTTTCTTTCTCCCTCCAAGCCCCTGAATCATTCATCTTTCTTTTCTTTTACGAAAAGCAGAAATTCTACCATCTAAAGCCATTCCTGCCCCCCTAATTCAAGTGGCATTGATTTGGATCCATACATGATAGGCTTGAAGCTTGCTCTAAACCAGTGGTTACAATAATTGTTTCTTGCAAGAAAAAAAAGGCGTAGTTGTTTTGTTTCCTTTTGCAATTTAATCTTGAATGTACGAAGGAATCTTAAATTTGAATTATAAATTGGTTGCAGAACTTCAGTGATGTTGTCAGAACAACCAGGCAGTCTAATCTTTTGCATTGTCTGTTGGCTGGCTTCTAAGGTTGATAAAACTTCCAAGTCGAAAGCTTTTCATATGTTTTCACCCTCCAATTTACAGAGGGGAAATGAATAGAATGTGTACTGTTTATTTTCAAGCTAAAAGGGATGGGGAGATATTTATATGTTATGTTTTGTAGTAAACCTTTCTGTCATTCTTCCTTTGTGAATTTTTAAAGATTATTTCTTAGGTGGTGTCTGTATAGAATGTGATATCTTTTAGAAATAATTTCCAGGAAAAGAAAAGAAAAAAGAAACATGTTGCAAGTAGATCATTAAGAAGCTGTACATTTTGTTTTAGAACATGAATGTACCCTATTTAAAAGATGAGTTTTCAAGATGGATTTTTGATCTTGTTTTATAAAGCTATTTTTTTCATTTAAAATATGTGGCTCTTCGATTCTTTTGTCTCACAGTCCCTACAAACTCTGTTCTGGCTACTTCAGAAGTCAAGAGGTAGAGAAACCATCATATTACATGGGCATGATCTCTACACCGTGGTGGCTGAATATGATTTTAGTTCTTCCCACAGCCAAATATTGACGACAATCAGGATTTCCAGCCATCTGGAGAAGTTTAATCTGTTTCAGCAGAATATGGTGTCCAACTCCCTTTAACCTTTTTGCCTTATAAAAATCCCTCCAGTTTTAAAAATTGATAATGATTTTATAGATATAAAACAATGTTCCTCAAGTTAGACAACTTTCAGATAGATATACTTCAGGTATTTTTAGCAATATTTAATGTTGGGTGAGGAATTCCATAAAGTGACATTCATATATTTAGGATATACCCTGGTTGGAAAACATTGGTCTAAAAATATGAAGATATAGTGTTAGATTGTACTGACTTTACTCATGTACCATGCTAATCCATGGTTAACTGACTCATGGTTGACTTAATACAAGTTTGGATTCATACAACATTAACTTTACTGAATGTGTTTGTATGATGCATTCTGCTAAAGATTAGCTACCATATTTTAATGTACTGCTGTATAAATTTAGCCTTTGGATCACAATCTGGTTTTCTCATGCTCCATATTAGTTTGGACAATGCCTATTGAACTTAAATTTTGACAATGTTCTCAAGGAGGCTCTTTCTATCTAGAGTTAGCTCAAAGTGTTTTCTAACTACTGGTAGCTGCCTAGATTTTAAAAAGAAGTTTTCCTATCACCTGATATCAGATTACTTAGCGGCAAACTAAATTTGTGACCTTTAGAACAAATATATTTTTAAGGGTAATTACGATGCCTTTCAATATAAGCAAAAACCAGCTAAGCATGCAAGTATTCTAAAAGCAATTCAGAGCCCTGTTGGGTTGGAGGAACACATAATTACAGATAATCAGAGTTGGAAGGGACCTTGTAGGTCATCTAGTCCAACCCCCCACCCAAGCAGGAGACCCTATTTCTGAAAATGGCAGTCCAATCTCTTCTTGAAAGTCTCAAGTAATGATGCGGCCACAATTTCTGAGATCAAGCTGTTCCATTGGTTGATTATTCAGAAAGTTTCAGAAAGTTTCTCCTTATTTCCAGGTTAAATCTCTCCTTGTTCAGTTTCCATCCATTATTCCTCGCCTGGCCTTCTGATGCTTTAGAAAATAGCTTGACCCCTTCTGCTCTATGGCAGCCCCTCAAATATTGGAAGATGCTATCATGTCTGCCCTGGTCCTTCTCTTCACTAGACTACCCATGCCCAGTTCCTGTAATCGTTCTTCATATATTATGATAGATAATATAGTGAAATAATACAATACATGCAAATATCACAAATTGTCCAGGTTAGGAGTATTTGATGGCCACCACAATTATGAAACTGGACCGACTAAGGAAACTACATAGTGTACAAATTCAGAAGCATGAGAACATACAGTGTAAGACCACCTTATAGTGAATATCCTTCTAGGGCAATATTGTCAATTCTGCTTTTGTTTCATACTAGGGAACCTGTGATCCAGTGGGTCATCAATTTCAGTTTAACATTATTCAGGAAATCATGTTTCACGGATATTTACTTACCTAAACAGATCAGCAGAATAACCATAGGTGAGAGGGTGGGAAGTAACAGTTGGGGGCAGAAGCAATTTCCGACTTCCTGCTGGCTTCCCTAGTGACTTTGCTTTTGCAAAGGTTCTCGGGAGAAAGTCAATGGGGAATCTAACAAAGAAAAATACAAGTTGCTCAGGTAAGCCTTCCTCCTCTGGGCACTCTACTCAAATAATCGGTGCTTATGTTGCATTGGCCACCCCTGCACACCATCTCCAATATGCATCACACCCCCATGCATACTGTCTGACTGTGTTACACCCTTGTGAACCGTCCTTAACATATGCCATGCTCTCAACCCCCCCAACACACACTGCCTCCCCAAATCTGGCAGTAGCTACTTATCTTTTGGCCTGAGACTTGCAATTTCTTGCTGGTTTCTCCATTGACTTTGCTTATGGAAAACTGCTAGGGAATATTGACAATCACTATCAAGTTTAGATTTACTGCTAGCTTCCCCATTGACTTATGAGAAGCTGTCAGGGAGTGTCAGACATGCCAATCACATCACTAGCAATGGGATTATGTTGAAGTGGCCACAACAGTTCAATTTTTTAATCTCACAGGAGTAATATGCCATAGATTTTGGACATATTCTGTAGGTTGGCCCATTTGAGGTACTTTGGTTCAAAAACCATTATCCTGTGATGTATCATTTTGCCCAATTGAAGATTACAAATAGAAAAACACAAGAGTTTTAGTAGTATCTAGGCAGTACTCAAACAAAATTTTCATTATAGCTCAATATATTATATTATATTTCATTATAGCTCAACATATTCATTATAGCTTAATATAAACCGTGGCTTGCACAACAAAATATTTGAGTTCACATAAACGTGTTTGGAGTTGCATTAATACAACAGCTGTTAACAATTTCTCAGGGTTTCATACTGGAGATTTTTTGAACCCTACTTGGAGATGCTATATATTTAATCTAGGACACACCATACCATGGACATAGAGATACTGATCTTTGAAGCAGTCTGTGTATATAGACTGGGGAGAATTATGGTCTGCTGCATTTAGCAAGTGGTAAATGTTAACGTTAGGAGAATATGCAAGATTATTATTTTACTTTCCTTTAGTTGGCAATCTAAATACAGAGAATTCTGATCTAAGCAACAGTTAGGAATTCCAAGTGTTGTAGCCTAAAATAGCAAGACTAAAACTCTGTATCTCTCTGCTACCATATGCTAGTCATTTAGATTTTTACAGCTAAAATTTGCCATTCCGTGTTAGCTGGTACTCCAGGATATTATATCCAATACTCTAAGCCACACCCAGGTTAAAAAAATAACATCACAATTTCTATGGTCACCCAACATGCTATGCCTAAAATACTGTAATAAATCATCTTATGGCTTGGTTTTCCTACCTATAGATCAAACTACAAATTATTTAGCAGTCAATGTAGCTGAATCCAGCATGTTGTGTGAAACCAGCCCATGTTTTAATCCTAATCTTCTTGTCGGCATATTATTTCGTCAGTTTAACGATGAGAAAAAGAAAGTATGCTGTGTTACCCACAATATTCTTTTGCCACTAGCTATTTTTCCAAGTCAGGTTTTAGATGAGAATTTTGAATAGTTAATTGTTTAAAATTGGGGTTTCATCAAAATACATAGGCCACAGCTACCGCTTTTCATCTAAACATATAGTCAAGCTATATTTAATGTCTATCAAAGGACATTTCTTTGGAATTAAAATGATTGGATTTTGTTTGTTATTTACCCACACAACTCTATTTTTTCACTGGTGAAATAGTCCAGAACTGCATATTGCTTCTCACAAACCTGCATTTTCGATTTCTGTGGCTCTCTTGTAATGCTAATGAAGGTGAGAGCTGTTACAAAGGAACATAAGCTGAATTGTATAACCTCTTCCA
Source organism: Pseudonaja textilis (assembly GCF_049901715.1). NCBI lineage: Eukaryota > Metazoa > Chordata > Lepidosauria > Squamata > Elapidae > Pseudonaja > Pseudonaja textilis. The sequence continues at coordinate 184,576,206 of NC_141992.1, read as the reverse complement.
TATTTGCCTTATCTTTTACTACAAGGGCCTTCTTTTCTCACTGCTAGTTATCTCCACACAAAAGCTGAGTGGCTGACTTCCAGCTTGGGAGTCATTAACTTTGCGAGTCTCCTTGGTAATTCTTTTACAGTCTTACCTTTTAAAAGAAGCATCTCTGTGCAATGAGAATCGATCTGATGGCTGGACCCAATTTTAAAATTTATTAGAGTCTTTTTTCATAGTGTAGAGATGGGATTTTGAGCCGGAAGCTCAACGTTCCTGCCCTTGTCCTCTCCTGAAATTCTGCTTTAGAGCTTCCTGCTTACAATCCCACATGTAAGCCCCGTAAAAAACATCCTCAACATCCTCCTCCAACATCAGCTCCATAAATAGTGATTTTTTTTCAGGTGGTTGGCGATGGTAACTGCTTGCCAGCTGAAGACAATGAAAATTAAAACATTGCCATCATTCATTGGGCCTTTTGCTGCTAATGTTTGACCAGATGTAATTTATGCTTGCTCATCTTTGCGATCATGGATGCCACCCCATTTATTCTATTTTACGCCATATTTAGTGATTTACCATATTTATGCTGTAGATGCCATATTTAACATATGACATCTATGGCATTCTATCTGCAATTTGTGGATATCTTATTGTTCAAGTGAGGTCATGCAATCACTGATATATAAATACAAGTTTAAGTAAAGTGTCAGCAAATGTACATATAAAAGAGCTATGTGGACAATATACTATGTGAGATAAAATATTAAATTAAGAAAAAACCATAATGAAATCACCATAATATGTCACACTAGAGTCACAACGGGATAGATATTATAATTCAACATCTAGGAAGCTAACCATGTAACTGATTATGAAGTGGCTATGATGAGATCATCCCGGGTGCCTTGAAGTTTCCTGAGGAGAGATTCTTGAACTATATGTGTTATCGTTTGTTCTGGTGTTCCACAGTCACATTGTGGACTTTTGGGCATTCCCCACTTAAACAGCTTTGCCTTAGTTCTGCCTTAATACCAACCCATTAACTTCCAACCCAGTCAGCTTTTGTATAAGGAATGAGAAACTACTCTTACCCCTCTTGTCCTTTGGTGGGAAATAGTGTCAAGCACCAACTATCGGGTAAGGGTGAGACAAGCTTTGTGCTGTGAAAATATTGTAGTATAGGGGTGTCAAACTCAAGGCCCGGGGGCTGAATTCGGCCCGTGGGGTGTTTAGATCTGGCTAGGGGTGGGCTTCAAAAATTTTAGCAAAGGGTTCTCTGCCCGGTTGCTGGGTGGGTATGGCCATGGTGGGCATGGCCTAGTTAGTCTCCTGCACCACGGTGGGATGGGGAGCGTTTTTGCCCTCCTCGGGCTACAGAGGCTTTCCTTGAGCTTCCAGGAGGGCAAAAACAGCCTCCCTGGGCTCCGGAAGGTCTCTGGAAGCCAGAAACGGGCTCATTTCCAGCCACCCTGAACTTCTGGGAGGCCCGTTTTTCACTCTCCCCGAGACTCCATGTGCACCTTGCACTTACCTGCATCCAAAACGGGCCATATGGGGATTCATGAGAGGGGAGGGGCAGGGTGGGCAGGGCCAGCCAGGAGTGGGATTTGGGGGTTCTCTGAACTGCACAGAATTATAGCTAGGGGCTCTCCCAAGCCCCTGCGAACCCCCAGCAGCCCACCCCTGGATCTGGCCCACGGGGTTGCCCTGGAAATAGTAAAGGACCAGCCTGTGGCGCCTCTGCCAGTGAAAACGGAGCTTGCGAGGGCTGTGCATGCCCCACCACTGAGTTCCATTTTCACTGGTAGAGGCTTGCAGGAGGCTGTTGCATCTGAAAACGGAACTTGGGAGCCTGTTTTCCCTGCCAGAGCACTCAGGCCACTACAGCCCCCCCCCAACACAAGTGACATCATGCTGTCCATGCCCACTCTGGTCCCTCAAGGTCAAACACAACCCTGATGCGACCCTCAATGAAATCAAGTTTGACACCTGTTCTATATTAACATACTCCAAACCCTGAATCCTGATTGGTCCACACGGACCGCAATCTGATTGGGCAACTAAATGGCCATGATTGGTGCACTAAGAATCAATCGTGATTGGCTGAGCCGATCGCGGGAGATTCAAAGCGCTGTCATTGGCTGCCGAGCCGCGAGCAACCGCTATATGAAGGGCTGCCGCGGATCGCAGGTCTTGTACAGAACTGTATACTGAATAAAGAGCTGAATGTTTACTTTTGGTCTCGTGTCTCTGTGGGGACTGATCTACCCGATCTAACAACACCCCTGCTGTAGTACCTCAGCACTTAACTGCTTCAAAATGCATTGAATTTGGTATTTGATGTGTTTTGAAGCAGAAATCTTGTCCCGTCACTTGTCTTTCTTCTGGTAGTCGCCATGTAAGGAAGAACTACCTGGCATTGACTCCCTCATGACTTGCTATTTCTTCTGGCAGGCCCCATGGTAAGTCATATGGTTTTCTCAGTACCCATCAGTTTTAGTGTGTCTTCTGGAATGAATTGCTGACAAGGATTGAAGTACCTCACTGAGGTACACCTCACTGAGACAAAGGAACAAACTTGTCTGGTCTTGATGAGTCCTAGAGCTTCTCTTTGTCTCCTCTGTCCCTTGAAGAGGATGAGGCTACTGCAGCAGAGGTACAAAACAAAATGAAGCCATGGGACCACTGCTCTTTCTTTTAGAGAGAGTGGGGCATGCTCTTATATGAAGCAGCTTTGAGGGGTGCTTTGCTTGAATCTTCATCAAAGTAAAGCTGTATCATCACAAAACCTTCACTGGCTTTTCGGCTAGTATTTATTTATTTTATTTATTTGTTTTGTTTGTCAATCAAATCCTCTTGCTGTCTCAGTGAATCTGAACTATGTGGATATCTCATTCCTCAAGTGAGGTTTCTGAATTTTTCCTCCACCTAATGGCTCTCTTAAATTTGCTGATTTAGGAGTTTTCCAAGACATCGCTGAATCCATTCAGTTTATCTCAATTGTAAGCTTAGTCTTGGGAAAAGTGACAAATATAAAAAGCCATCTGTATCTGGCTTAATCTAGGAGGCATCACGCATTATAGATGGTTCAAGAAATCTTTCTGAAAGCTTTAATAAAATCCATATTGATTCATTGTCACAAAGCATTAAACTTGTTTCCTCCTCTTCATCCCAAATAGCCAGTCTTCCCAGTCTTCAGGGAGCTATTAAACACTGCCTAGCAGAAAGATAGATCTCTTAAGACTGGAGTGACATTTATTGAAGAAGAGTTGGGAGGAGGAAAGTGTTGAAAAAAATGTTCCTCTGGCTTTCATCTTTCCTTTCAATTACTGGAAATGGCATAAAGTGTCTCAAGGGTGCAGGGTGAGAAACAGCAGCAAACAGCCAGAATGAAGGATCAACCCACCATTCTGCTTAGAAATGCAGAGAATGACCATCACTTAGCAGTAAATCCCATGCTTTTCATCAACCATTTCCAGCTTGACACCTCTAGATTTGCAGGACTTCAGCTCCTGTCACCCTGGCCAAAACATTGATTCCCTATCCAGTTCAAGGTGAAGGACCCAAAGTTGGTGGCATTGTAGGGATATTGAAGTTGCCTGTAGACAGCAAACCGATCAGGTTCACCCGTCTTCTCTGGCTGTGCTCATTCTTCAAATTGGTTCTTTATTACAATTCAATTTCCTGGATGGTAGTCATTTTTATTTGATTAATTTTATTCAAATTATAGTCTTTCTTACACAGAGGGGCATGTTATCTCAAGAAGTGTTTCCATTTGGGAAAGATAATTTCGGGAAACAAGGGTAATGTGTGAGCAATCATCCTAATTTAAGCAATTGAGCAAATTATGAGTCATGTTGACCCTTTATCAACATGGACATAACAAGGGCACAGTGGTTATAAATGCTCATCGCGACATTCTTCTTTTCTTTTGAAAGATATTATGCTCAAGGTCAATCAAGAAATGATGTACAGAGTGACAGATGCCCATTTTATTATCTATACCTTTTGACAATAAAATGGCATGCACTGCCAAATAATTACACTTAAAGCATGTTATCTCCACCTCTTTAGAGTGGAGCATTTAGCTCAGAGTCTAAGATTACCTAAACCCACAGATGGAGTGGGTTTATACTCTTGTTTGATTTTGGAAGCTTTAGTTGTTGGCTCGTAAGAGTTCCAAAACAGGTCTACTAAAGCCTAATGTCAGCGTTTCAGGAAACCTCCACTCCAAACAATAACTCCGAGACAAACATCTTCTCAAAAGTTCTGTTTTATTTGGATACTAAACTGGTACATCTGGGGAATCTTGAATCTGAAAGTTTTCCTTGCAATAAGTAAAAACTACAAATCTACCCTCTGCACCAATCATCGCATGACATGCCCCAATCACCATCTGTCCCAACCTGAGACGTCCCCCTCACCCAGGTGCAGAAATAACATGGCCTTGACTTAGCAGAAGAATGCTATTATGTCTAACCACATCCACTCCAAGAAATTCCCCCTCCCATTTTCCCAGGCTCAAGAATGTGGCAGTGTGGAAGTGCCTGGTGTCAATATGGATTCCAAAGCTGACATCTAATACAAGGGGCTTGTCAGTAGACCCAGAAGAGCATTTACCTGCTCCTACTCCTGATCAGCCCATCCCAGGTCTGAATATTCTCATGTGCATTCTTGATAAGATAAGATGTAAGATGATATATGATAAAGATAAACTTTATTGTTACTTTTTTTCTGTGAACACACCGACACACATTAGAAAAATGAAAATCTTTTTTTGTGTAAAAAGTTTTTTATTTTTATATTTCAAAAACGTCTCTTTAGTGAACAGAATGATTCCAGGTTTTCACATTTCCATACAAATATGACCTTGGTTACATATTCATCTTTCACATTTAATTTCATATCATATCATTACATTTCATATTTTCTGTAAATTTTCTCAGATATTCTTATATTCTTCAGACTTATTTTATATATTTTCTATTTATATTTCAACTTATTTTGTTACGATAAATAATTCTTGTATCTTCATATTCATTATACTTTATAGTTTTATCTGTCACATTTGCAATTTCATCGCATATTCTTATTTCATTATTCCAGAAATTCCATCTTAATTCTAATAATTCAAAAAACTTCCCCTTTAATTTCTAATTTGAGTGTACCACCCTTTTGTCTTATACATCATTTAGTTAACTCCTCTATAATTCATAGTAATAATTTATCACAACATAGTCACTTTTTAATTATCACCTTAAAACTTAGTAACAATAATCTAATTAAAAAATGAAATTCTGATGCACACTCCAAGAGACTTGGTATTCAGCCTCTTCTGTCCAGTGAATTGGTAGCAGAAATTTTGAGTAGTTAGGAGAACTGGCAAATACCACCTCTGACTGGCCCCACCCCCATCTATTCTATGGCTCACAAGTCCCAGCTGATCAGCTGGGTCTTCTTTGGTTGCCCTGCATGGGAGAATGGAGCTGGAAAGCAGGTTAGTGGGGTGGGGAGGGAATGGAGATTTTACAGTATGGTTCCCCTGGAGTGGAGTGGAAATGGGGATTTTATAGTATCCTTCCCCTGCCACGGCAACCAAGCCACACCCACCAAGCCATGCCACACCCACCAAACCACACTACACCCACCAAACCACGCCCACAGAACTGGTAGAAAAAAAAATTGAATACCACCCCTGCCCTGTATTATGGGGATGGGGAACTCACTCTATTTTCTTTATATAGCATAACCTATTTGATCAACGTCTACAATATCTACTCCCTTTTCATTCATTCAGGATGTTTTTAGATTTCTTTCCACCGAACATGCACAAATGATGAGGCAGGAACATAGCTTCTAACTTCTGGCTCCTTCACATTTGATCTAGCCACCTCTCCTCTTTTCTCCTCCTCCCTTGCTCTGTAGAATGCCTGGAACTTTACTGGTGTTGCTTGCCTTGCAGTAGTTTGTTAGTGACCATTCAAAGTTACAACGGAACTGAAAAAAAGTGACTTATGATCATTTCTCACACTTATAACTGTTGCAGCATCCTCATGGTCACATGCTCAGAATTCAGATGCTTGACAATTTGTTCCTATTTATGATGGTTGCAGTGTCCCAGGGTCACGTGATCAGCTTTTGCGACCTGGCAAGCAAAATCAAAAGGGAAGTCAGATTCTGGTTCAACCATGTTATTAACTCAACAACTGTAATGGTTCGCCTTGTTCTGACCAAGTCTTCCCGAGTTGTAATTAAGCATACGCTTAGTTAAAACATTTTATTTCAACACTGGGAATTATGTTCGTTCCCATCCTGTAATGAATCTCAAACAGTCACTCGAGATAAGCACCCACCTTTCTTTCCTTTGAATTGCTGCCAACAACTAAAGTGCCAAATGAACAACAAAAAACAAAACAAAAACTGAAGTACAAAGTCCACACAGAGCTTCAAGGATTAATCCAAACAGAACAAACGACTTTGTTTCCTACAAAGGTTTCTTCACCTTTGCCTTTCCTTTATACTTTATGGGAGGGGCAATCACCTCCAAGCCTTACTCTTGAGTCACCCCTTTTGTCTCAGCTGCCCTTGCCTTCTAGCAGCTCTGCGCACACGCACACTGGGAACAGGCTCCCCTTGTTCCTCTGCCTTGCTGCTGCCAGACTCCAGAGGCTCCAGAGCCATCACCCCACTCCCAGATGGTCTTGGCCCCATCTCTGCATCAGACACAGGACCCTCATCCAAATCATCTCCAGACTCCCAGACTGGTCCCCGTTCTTCCCCACTGTCCAATTCCGCTGCTGTCTGCACAGGCTGCCAGCAAACCACAACACACCTAACAACCGTGGCAAGAAAGATCATAAGATGTCATCAAATGGGGCAAAATTCACATAACAGCTGTCTTGCTTGACAATAGAATTTTGGGCTCAGTTCAGTGATAGGATTCGGCCAGTTTGCACCATGTTGGGAGAACCGATTGTTAACACAACTGGCTCAGTTGTGGTCAGTGGGGAAGCCAGTTTCCCTTAACAACCATGCTGCTAACTTAAGTCCTGCAGAGATTCACTTAACAACGGTGGCAAGAAAGATTGTTAAAATGGGGCAAAATTAACAAACTTCTCACTTAGCAATGTAGATTTTAGGCCCAATTGTGGTCATAAGTCAAGGAATACCTGTACTTAAGTGAGAAAACTGGGCCAAGGATAAGCATAACAACTCTGAAAAGAAAAAAAGCGACCCTGCAGATCTGTATCTGTTCTGCTTGCAACCGAGCAGAATTAATTTAGTCAATTGCAGGTTGTCCCGGGAAAGAATCAGACCTCCAGAGTTATTAGTCTGCTTTCCCTTGTCTCAAAATGATGTTCAGGTAATTCATCAGGTTATTTTTAAGCTCTGCTTTTTATGAAACAGACACACCAAAGTTCAGGAGGAGTTCAGAAGGGCATTTTCTTTACTTGTTAGCTATTCTGGTTTGTGAGGATCTGCTTGAACCAGTCTGGGGGGAAAATGGATTTCCTGTTACACACCCACTGCTACTATTATCGCAGCAGTGTCTAGTCCTCATGGGCAAAGGGTTCCTAAATATAGGGACGCTGACATATATATAAGTAGATTGAGGCATTATTTTTAAGCTTAACACACTTTTCCCAGGAGAGGGAACTTGCCAAATTTGAATGAATGCCATGTTCTCTAATCATCTGGAGTCATTCTAACCTTATATATTGAAATAATTTATTTTTTGTGAGGAAGAGTTATGGCCCTGTTTATTTTTCTTGTTTCTTTAAATATTTCCTAAATATAGTATTACCAGATGCTTCAGTATTCCCAGAAAATGCATTATTTACTCCTAGGTATACAATTGAGCATAAAGTTTTGAACAACTTCTTCTTCTTCTTCTTCTTCTTCTTCTTCTTCTTCTTCTTCTTCTTCTTCTTCTTCTTCTTCTTCTTCTTCTTCTTCTTCTTCTTCTTCTTCTTCTTCTTCTTCTTCTCCTCCTCCTCCTCCTCCTCCTCCTCCTCCTCCTCCTCCTCCTCCTCCTCCATCAGCCAGCTTCTTCAGCATAGATGAGAAGCAAAACATCTTCAAAGAAAAACTAAGAAAGTCCAGTTGCCTCCTGAAAAAGCACCTTTGGGACAAGCCTGACCTGGATGACTGAGAATCTCTACAGACTTTTAGCTATACAATTTGGGATGAACACCCTTTGAATGGTGGGGGAGTAGGAATGGATTTCCAGAAAAAAAAAAGTGCAGACTACAGGAACCAGATGATCCTTGAGGACACAAATAAACCTCCAAGCGCTTCAACGACCCTCTAAAAGGATGCAAATGACCAGCAAGTGCAAGAAATATAAACCCTTCCATTCCCCACCATCCAGCCAGAGCTGAAGAAGCTTCTTGGATGAGAAGCGAAATGTCTTCAGAAAAAAAACAAGAAAGTCCAGTTGCCTCCTGGAAAAGCACCTTTGGGTCATCATTATTGATTATTAGAATTGGAACTTGCCCTTCTTATTTTATAAATAACTCAGGGTGGCAAACATACCTGATAGCCCTTCCTCCTCCTATTTCCCCCACAATGTGCTTCATGTCATAGAGCCTGAAGTTAAACCCTAACTGAGCCTTGGAGTTTCAGCCTGCTTGCAAAGTTACTATGCTTGACTCTATTTCTGAAGTTCCTGTGAGCATCGAGACGGTTGTTTTTCCTCCTAGCTGGAAGAGACTTGCTGTTCATCCTAATTGTGTCTCTATTCCTCTGCCACTGCAAAGATTGAAATGTCAGCTATTGTTGCTAAACAATTACTGGTTCTGATTGTCTCTTCTGATCATCTAATTTAATTCACACTTGGGATCCTGGATAGATTTCTAATAAAGCTTGCACTCCTCAGTGATAATTGAAGTGGGATTTATAGGTTGCTTCTGCTTTTGCATCTGATGCACAGACTTCTTTAAGAACAAGACAATGAGGACCTCAAGTTGTTGTCTGACTTAGAATTGATGTTTATAAAGGTCAGCCCAAGATCAATTGGGTGAACTACATAAGGATAGAATCAAGTGGTCCTGTGCCAGAAATAACAGAATAACAGAGTTGGAGTGGTGTTTTACTCCAACTCCTTCCTCAAACTGGAGACCCTATAGGTTAAAGGCTGCCGCTTTAAGCATAAGCACCTGCTGCCCCAGCCCTCCGAAAGCATCTCCAAGTGGAGCGGCTATGGCTGGAGTGAGGGGTGCTCAAGGTCCCGTTGCAATTGCATGCCACCCCCCTCCTCCCCCCTTTCTTCCTTTTCCCGCCACCCGCTGCTGACTGGAGCTCGCCAGATCACAGTTCTTCCCAGACCAGATGTGTGTGTGTGTGTGTGTTTGTGATGGCTGCGGCGGGGGGGTGCTGCCATCTGTCAGAAATGGTGTAGGGTCTCCCGCTCGGGCGGGGGGTTGGACTACATGACCTACAGGGTCCCTTCCAATTCTAATGATCTGTTATCTGGACTACAGGTTATAAAAAAAATCTGCCCTCCCTTACAGTGGTGCGTTTCAAACATTTTTACCACCGGTTCGGTGGGTGTGGTTTGGTGGGTGCGCTTTGTGTGTGCGCACACACACTTTGCATGTGTGGGCGCACCAACTGTGCGCTTTGTGCTGGTGCAGAAGCTTTCTGACTCGCCTCCTGCAATCCTGCACTTTCCCTGTCGCTTCAGCAGCTGCCGCGCAGCAGTCTGCTGTGCCATGCAAAGTGGCTGCGCTTCAAAATCAAGGAATATGAGAACCCGGGCGGGTGGGCCCAACAGCAGGGCACTGGAGAGAACTAGTCCAGTCTCTGCTGCTCATTGGTGCTACCGGCTTGGCAGAACCAGGCCAAACCGGTAGAATACCTCCACTATTTCCTTACTAACACCTCCAACTGACCAAGCTTAAATCCTCTACCTTTCTGAACCTGATTAAATGATCTCCAGTTCACAAGAACTTACACCTTTTAATAAAAGCGTGGAAAGGTACTATTAGATTCCTGATTTTTGTCTAGCATAGGCTACCATGGGCCTCCTTTCATAAGATGGGAGAGGAGAACTTTTTCATCTGCTGAATGGGATGACTTCACCATCTCCCTTTCTCTGCTCCTGCCTCTCTCTCTCTCTCTCTCTCTCCCCCCCCCTTCTCTCTCTCACTCACACACACACACAGACAATTCAAGCAGCTTGCTTTTCTTGTGGTTTGGATGTCAAATTAAATCATGATGTTTGGGGTTTATGGTCAGGCCCAGCTCTTGTGGTAATCGAGAAGAAGAAGAAGAAGAAGAAAAAAGAAAAGAGGGGAGGGGGGAAGGAAAGGAAAATATGGAAATCCTGCTGATGATATGGAAGGATCACTGTGTAATTGAGTATTGAATCATAAAAACGTAGGCACAGGATACAAGAAGCTCAAAGGGTCACGTTAGGCACAGGGTAAATGGTTAATCGCTGGAGAATTACAGATGACATCACAGTGGGGGGAAAAAACTAAAAATAAACATTGCTGATGTAACGGTTCATTAGGGATGCTCCTCAATACTATACAGGCTGCTCTCTTGTATTAATTAAGGAAAAGAATATAACTTGTTTCTACTTGGAAATACTTCTGGACTTGGTGCTTGAGATAGGGAAAAAAAATGAAACTTTCACTTTGGGTTTTGCTGATTAGATAGGTTTGTTGTTGACTATAAATGGCTAGTACTGTATATATTACTATAGAAACACCAAAAAGTTGAGGCTGTATGTTATTACCTTATTCTACTGCACTAAAATGAGCTGTAGGTCAATGCTTTTCTTTCTTTTTCTCCTTTCCCCCTAAACCTTTTCCTCTTTCCTTTTTCCTCCCCAACTTTCCCATTATTTTCATTTTTCTTTGCAGTTTATATTTTGATAAACTGATACACATTTTAAAAGGTAAAAATACCATGGGCATTCCTGGTCAAAGCTTTTCACGCTAGACACCATCATGTTGACCAAATTCTAACAGAACAGAATAACAGAATTGGAAGGGACCTTGGAGATCTTCTAGTCCAACCCCCTATACCATTTCAACAAATGGCTGTCCAATCTCTTCTTAAAAACTTCCAGTGTTGGAGCACCCACAACTTCTAGAGGCAAGTTGTTCCACTGATTAATTATTATGTCATTCTCTTCCATCATGTTTATTTTTAAAATGGATTACTAATTTAATACACATTACTAATTTTCCAGAACAGTGGAAAAACAAGGAGCAGGTGAAAATATTTTTTTTACACCTTCACTGAAACTTCATTGGTTTCCAGTGTACTACTAAGCTCAAGTGCTGTGCACAAATATTGATTGCACCAGATTTTTCTATAGTTAGTATATATCTAACCATATATGAAGACTATTGTCTTTGCGGGTCTCCATTCTTTGAAATGAGGCAAGGTTTTTACCACTCTCTTCTTAGGGAGAACTGGGTTAGTAGAAAATTCTTCTAAGGATCATTACTATCCTATTTGTTGTTTAGTTTAAATGAATCTACACTAATCCTGATGTTGATTGATGGCAGTAATCCAACCTTAGAATTATCTGCCTCTGAGATCTTATTTATTGTATCTGTTAAGGATTTGTTGATTGTCTATCACACCTGAGCAATAAAAAAGAAAATGCTGACATTTCTACTGGCCAGAATGCCTTGAGATGATGCTACACCTGGGCATTCTAGAAAAATAAATAAAATGTGATTGCAGAAATAAAACTGTTGAACTGACATCAGTAGGAGTGAAGTCACAAAGCAACACAAAGCACAAGATGAAAATGAGTGTGAATGCACTGGATGGATATTTGATTAATGAATGCCATGGCCATTCATGCCTTAGGAGAATATGAAATAAGAATATGAAATTATCGAAAAGTGTTAATAATTCACATGTCTGCTTGCTTTTTGCTCATCTATTTCTTCTGACAGTTCTGCCAAGCTGAAAAGAGAGGCCACATAGCTGAGCAATCAGCCTTTAAAAAATCTCGTTTTATTTCATAAGCATATAATTTTGTTCACTAAAACAAGAGAGTAAAGCTGTCATCAAGTCGCTGTTTCTTGGCTGAAGTCAACATGGTATTCTTACTTGATGGATCAACATGATGTCCTTTAAAAGTTCATTCTGTTCCAGCTGCTACAGTAATGTTTATCTTGAGCACCTAATTATAGAGTCTAACCTGCATCTGGAGAGCTGGTTTGATGTTATTATAGTGTCCCAGAGACAAAACAAAAATATTGGTTTAAACTTATCCATTGAACAAGGAATGGGGGACTCTTTTAAACTGATGATTGATGAAAACTCAGGAATTAGAGTTAATTACTTTCCTCTACTCTATCCATAGAACACTAAGGCCCGATTATCAATTTCTAATGGAAATTGCTTGGTCACCAAGATATCAGAATTTAATGAAGCAACAAGCCATTTTTGGACTGAGTAATGAATGTTCTTTAGAAATTTTTAAATGAATGGAGAATGGTCTATTTATTAGGCATATGAAGAGCTTTCCTTATGGCTGTTTCATAAGTTAGGTAAGTCCTGAAAAAAATCGATGTAACTCTAGTGTAACTCTAATTTCTGAAATCATGTTAAATTGTAGGAGTTCTGGAACTCAAAGTCCATAAGAGAAGAAGGAATTCAGAGTTTGATAATACTTTCATATTACAGCCTAATGAATTATGATAATGGCAGAATTACAGTAGAGATGGATTTTAAGGAAAATTAAATATCAATATAAATAAATGGATGTAGGATGAAATATTCTGCTGATGATATGGTTATCTATTCCAGATGGCCTAGACATTGATCTTTAAATATAGATCATTTAACATGTATATTTTATTGTGTTTTACTAATCTAGGTGAGATGTTAACATACAGTATATTGTTAGTCCGTATATAAAACAAACCTACTGATGACATGAATTGCTCAGAAATGTGACTGGAGACTTTAGAGTCAGATGTTTAATGGTTAAGTATCTCTTTTTTTTAAAAAGTATACACGCACATATACATATATACATGTTACAAAATGAATCTACTTACTACCAAACTACCTTCCATCGAGGACCTGTATACTGCATTAGTCAAAAAGAGGGCTGTGAAAATATTTACAGATCCCTCACAATCCGGATATAAATTGTTTCAAGTCCTACCCTTAAAATGACACTATAGAGCCCTGCACACCTGAACAAGTAGGCACAAGGACAGTTTTTCCCCAAATGCCATCACTCTGCTAAACAAATAATTCCCTCAACACTATTCAACTATTTACAAAGTCTGCACTACTATTACTGTTAATTTTCTCATCACTCCTTATCACTCATCCCATCCCACTTGTGACTGTATGACTGTAACTTTGCCACTTGTATCCTTATGATTTATATTGATTGTTTCCTAATATGATTTGATTGCTTACTGTACCTTATGACTATTATTAAGTGTTGTACCTTATAATTCTGGACTCTTGACAAATGTATCTTTTCTTTTGTGTATGCTGAGAGCATTTGCACCAAGACAAATTTCTTGTGTGTCCAATCACACTTGGCCAATAATGAATTCTATTCTATTCTATTCTATTCTATTCTATTCTATTCTATTCTATTCTATTCTATTCTATTCTATTCTACTTGATTTAATTGTTTATGAGTTTAAGATGTAAGAATGATGGGAGGTTCTGAAAATGGGATGGGATCATTTCTTGGCGCTATCAAGAGTACATCAAAGACTGAGGTGGAGAGCAATCTCATTCATTCATAAATAAACAAAGTCTTGGGAAAGAGAGATTTAATCTCCTGTTGCTTCTCACATGTTCACATTGAACACACTGTCCATTTGGTTTCTCTTCCTTCCCAGTCCAGGTAAAACCAAAGTTGATACAGCTCTGATCGTATCTCCTTTGCTGACCCACACATGCAGAATGTGAACAGAATGGGAGTGACTCACCATGATTGCATCATTACTGCAGGCAAGTTAGAAATGTTATCATAATTGGGACCAGGTAGGGATTTGTGTGTGTGTGTGTGTGCGCGCGCGTGCATGTGGCAAGGGAAAGCCAGCCAATCATATCCTGTGTGCAGCAGCTGCAAATACTGGTGATAACAAGCATGGGTTATGCACAGCCAGTGAGAGGGAAAGAAGAAAAACAACATCAAGGCATGGTTGGCTGTATCCAACACCAGTACAATTCCTTTTGTTGCGTTAGTCCTGCATGCAACACGCTCAACTCTTCCCCAAGCTCAGAAGTTCCATGGAGTTTAGCTCAAAAAACCCCTATTATAAAATTAATTAGCCTCTCAAAATAATGGACTGGAAGTGGGTGTAAGAAAAAGATCTATGAAGCTTTCTTTAAAAAAAAAATTAAGGTCAGAACCACCTACAGATTATAGACATACAACATTCAGCACTGACCAATAGATCATAAAAGTATCGTATGTAAAAAGTATGTAGAATAAACAGGATTAAAAACTAAATGGCATTCATACAATATCAAGCCAAGTCAACAGCATTTCCCCTTGCTGGGATGAGGTCTTCCTCTGCGCGTGTTGAAGGACATTGTATGCACCATAGCATATGCTACATGGATTGTTCTTCTCTCCAATCACACAGAGTATCTTCTACAGAGAAGCCCAATTTTCTTAGATTGTCCTTTGATCTTCCTATCCTTGCACACAGTCAATCAATTCAATAGAGCTGGAAGGGACCTTGGAGATCTTCTAGTCCACCCCCTGCTCAAGCAGGAGACCTTATACCATTTCAGATAAGTGACTGTCCAGTCTCTCCTTAAAAATCCTCCAGTGATGGAGCATCCACAACTTCTGAAGGCAAGCTCTTCCAGTGGTTAATTGTTCTCATTGTTAGGAAGTCTCTCCTTAATTCCAGGTTGCTTTTCCCTTGATTAGTGTCTATCCGTTGTTGATTAGTGTCCATCGTTTCTTGTTTTACCTTCTGATGCTTTGGAAAATATACCTATCAATCTATTTAGCAATTTTCGTACAGGCCAAGGTCATTCCTGACCAGATGTCAGGCAGTCGTGTGATTGTGTCCAATTGCACAATTGCTCCTTTTTCTCCTTCCATAGTTCCAGGGCAATCTGTGAAGGCCAGCTGTTAGGAGGGGCAGAAGTTTTGAGGGAGAAGCTGCTTGGAACAAACTGAAAAGAGTAAATTCTACTGTTATAAAATGGAGGTAAGGCATACATGGGAATAAATGACAGCCTTAATTAAAGTTTCAACATTAAGTAAGATCCAAGTTGAAGATGAGTGACATTCCCATGATTGTTTAATCTATTTATGGATAAATGCATAAGGAATGTTTGTGGTGATACTAGAGTTGTGTTGGTTGGGGACCTGTATATATGTGTACTTTGGCAGACAGGTGAGTGAGATGCTATTAGCTGAGAATGTGCAAGATTTGCAGTAAATGTTAGATAGATTAGGTAATGTAATGAGGAGCATGGATCTGAAAACTGATTTATCAGTTTTCAATGTGTTGCATTTCAGTGGAAAAATGGAGTATGTAAATGATTGTTATGCATAAATACAAGTGGTTCGCAACTTTTAACCACAATTGAGCTCAAAGTTTATGTTGCCAATGTAATTTATGTTGTTAAGTGAGTTTTGCCCCATTGTATGACTTTTCTTGCCCCGGTTGTTAAGTGAATCACTGCAGTTGTTAAATTAGTAACATGGTTGTTAAGTGAATCTGATTTCCCCACTGACTTTGCTTGTCAGAAGGTTGCAAAAGGTAACCACTGCAACTGTCATAAATGTGAGTCAGTTGTCGAGCATCTGAATGTAAATCACTTGACCATGGGGATGCTGCAATATTGTAAGTGGAAAAAATGGTCATAAGTCACTTTTTAAAATGCGGGTGTAACATTGAACGGTCACTAGGCAAACTTGTAAGTTGAGGACTAGCTATAACTAGAGCACGTAGGTGAATTTGTACTTGTTGAATGATTACTACGGATGTGCAAATGTTGATTGAAAGTTAGTGGGTGGGTAGCATTTGGTAGGTCATGAGGAATGTTTGTTGAAAGAAGTGAAAGCAGGTGTACTGTAAGAGTGTGCTTCTTCCACTTTGTTATATGGGAAAGTTGGCTACTCAGGAGAAACACACAGGCAGAACTGGTAGCATCCCACCCCTGTAACTGGGTATACTTTGAGATACTGGGTTGTAAAACAAAGAAGAGAGGGTTGAGAATGAAGGGGTGTTGGATGAAGGGGAATTCAAGAGAAATAGGAGTGAATAATACTAAAGAAATATACAAAAATGTTTCATTTTACAGAGACCATGAAGAATAAATCATAACACAAATAAAGAATGGAATAATTTATGGGCCAAGAAAAAGAGACAGCTCAGGAAAGTTATGATCGGATCTATGAGACGCTTTGAGACAGACGAGAAGTTTGAAGAACAAAAGGTCGCATATAAAGTGGTGTATGGCTATTGTGGAAGTAAGAATGGTTTACAAAGATAGAAATGTATGTAGAGGTGTACTGGATGATGTTAATGAAATTAATTTTAGCCATGTTAATATTTCTGACTCCTTTTCTGTTTTGTATTGTATTGCCTACCTAAAAAGTGACCTTATGATACACATCTATGTATTTATGAAGGTATTACTGAGATGTAGGAGAAAAGGTAGATTACTTAATAAACTAAAGGTGCTAACTAACCCAATGTCCTTTGTCTAGGAAATATGAGCATTGTCTTATACATTATAGAGAGCCACTTTGTTGTAATGGTTAAGGCAAAGAAGAACCCTCTCTTTGTTTTACAACCCAGTATCTCATAGTATACCCAGTTGTACTCAGTACAGCTTCAGTATCTCATTTCCACTGCAGGCAACCTTCTTTTGTGTTTCTCCTGAGAAACCAGGAGACCATGAATTCGAGTCCTATCTTGAGAATAAAGCCAATTAGGTGACCTTGGGCCAATGCATCTCTCTCATCCCGAGGGACCAGGTAAACCACTTCTGAAAACTCACCAAGACAACTGCAGGGGTTTCTCCAGGAAGTTGCCAGGAGTTAACACTTACTCAAAGGTGCACACATTGTTCATTATATACAGGTATCTGAAGAGCAATATATTGGAGAAAGATACCCAGTACAGGCTATGCTATTTGGCAATAATATAATGAGGAATTAAGGAAGACATTTTCTTAGGATGACCATTGTTATATGATTCTGCCCCGGTGGTATTATTCTACTGGTTCGCCCCATTTCTGGCATACCAGTAGTGCCGAAGATCCGCTGAGACTGAACCAAGCCACACCCCCACCGAACCAATGGTAAACCTCTTTGAAACACACCACTGTCCTGTCCCCCAAAAAGGCAAAGGTGGGATGGAGATTCTAACATATTGTCAGACAAGAGAGGTCACACTATATTCTCTTTTAATCTTAACTAAGGTCTTGTCTTATCAATGACTTCATTTAGAGAGCTCTCCTCTGCAGTGTAAGAGTTGCAGTTCAGTAGAGGTTGCAGAGATATGCTAGACAAATTTCTCACAAATAGTTGTTCCAGGAGAATTAATAACATTTCTGTTGAATTCCTGCATTCTTAAAGCCTTATTTTGAAAGTTTGGGGTTAACTAGTGGACTATCTCCAGTGGTGGGGTTCAAATAATTTAACAACTAGTTCTCTGCCCTAATGATTTCTTCCAACAACCAGTTCACCAAACTGCTCAGAAAGTTAACAACCGGTTCTCCTGAACTGATGAAAACGGGCTTAACCCCCCACTGATCTTCAGCTCTTCCCTCAATGGATTGTGACCTTCCTTTTTTGGATAGCCTTTGCTTTGCCTTCCTTGAACCCTGAAATCATATTCTGATCCTCTATAGAACATTAGATGAAGGAATGAAGAATTTCCAGCTAAGAAATCTTTAAAAAAAAAAAGTCACCTTATGTTAAAAGCAAAATTAGTCCTCATGTTCACCTGACTATTATAAAGACGATGGGAGCAAGGATGACTTTTTAAATTTATTTTGGCAACGGTAAAAGGAAATGGGCAGATAAAACAAACTCTTTAATTCGTGGGCCTTTACTCATAGGTTTCCCGTCAAGCATGGTTTCCTCTTTATTTAGAATCAATACTAAGTAAGGAAAGTATAAATATATAAATCGAAAGCTCTTTTTCTGTGGGCGTTTGGTGGCCAAAGTAAATGGCCTGAGGTTTGGAAAGGCCGTGTGCATTCATTTTGCATTTGCTCAAAGGTTCATGAGAGATTTTTTTTTTTAAAGTTTCATATTATCCCTAGTAGAATATATTTCAGGATTATTGAAGGAAGAATGACTTTTAAAATTGGAAGTGCAATTTATAAAAGGAGTGATGGATTATGGCAGAAACTCTACAAATCGCACATATGCATTCAGTTAGGGTTCAGCAAAATCCACTATTCTTTGACCCAAAGGTGCTTTTTCAAAAAGCAACTGGAGTTTGTTTTTCCTTGAAGATGTTTCGCTTCTGAAGAACTGAAGAAGCTTCTTGGATGAGAAGGGAGGCATCTTCAAAAAAACAAACAAACAAAGGAAGTCCAGTTGCCCCTTGAAAAAGCACTTTTGGAACAAACATGACCTAGATCAGGGGTCTTCAACCTTGGCAACTTTAAGACTTGTGGACTTCAACTCTCAGAATTCCTCAGCCAGCTGGCTGAGGAATTCTGAGAGTTGAAGTCCACAAGTCTTAAAGTTGCCAAGGTTGGAGACCCCTGACCTAGATGACAGAGAATCTCCATAGACACCATTCTTTGAGTTTCCTGTGTCTGTAGTTCATCCTTGCCAATTGTTGGAGGATAAGAACATGTGTAGTATGATGTTCTTCAACAACTAGGTATCATCCAGGTGTGTTGGGACCATCATTCTAAGAATGTCCAGCTGACAATCTGAACTCATCAAGAGGGTACCAGCTTGAGAAAGTCTGTTATAAGTACACCAGTCAATTCATTTTAGTTGCCAGGGAAGAGGGAGATCCCACATCTGCCTTGGTAAAATCACACTTGTCATATTGCATCCAGTTTTGTTTGCCACAATATAAAAAAATATGTTGAGACTCTGGAAAGAGTGCAGAAAAGAGCAACAAAGATGATTGGGGGGGGAATGGGGTGGAAATTAAAACATATGAAGAACAATTACAAGAATGGGGTATGTCTAGTATATTGAAAAGAAGGATTGGGGTGGAATGATAGCAGTGTTCCTGTATTTGAGGGGCTGCCACAAAGAAGAGTGGCTCAACCTAATTTCCAAAGCACCAGAAGGCAAGACAAGAAGCAATGGATAGAAACTAATCAAGGAGAGAAGCAACCTAGAACTAAGGAGAAATTTCCTGACAGTGAGAACAATTAACCTGTGGGATGATTTGTCTTCAAAAGTTGCGGGTGCTCCATCAATGGAGGTTTTAAAGAAGAGATTGAACAGCCATTGCTTGACCAGGGAATTGGACTAGAAGACCTCCAAGGTCCCTTCGAATTCTGTTGTTCTATTATTCAGCTAGAATAATGACATGGTTGCAAGTTCAGCTTCACTTACAAGCTATTCCAATGGAGAACCGCATACTTTGCTCTTACATGCAGTTTGCAGTCTGCAGTGTGATAGGCAAGGGCTAGGACAGAAGACCACATGATTTTCTGGATGCAGAATTATGAAGACAATAAATAAATAAATCACAACTGCAAAGGATAGTAGGAAGTAACACACTTAAGATTTATTAATGCTACTGCTGCTTTGCTATCAATGATCTGAGGCACAACAGCCACTAGGGGTGACATTGAATTGAATTCTTTATTGTCATTGTACGTATATACACAGTATACACATACAACGAAATTCACATAACACCCAGAGACCAGACTCAGCATGCACACACACACAACAATCCCCAAACACCTCCCCACCCACCAAAATTCCCCGACTCCTAAAAACACACAAGCATCCACACAACAGACCAAGTAATACTGTCCAACAGGTCACTGATGGTGGTTCTTAAGCTCATTGTTAAGTGCAATTTATAGCTCTGGGATAAAAAATGTTCAGAAACATGTGGTTCAAGTTTTATTTGTTCTGTATCTTCTGCCAGAAGGCAACAGTTCATAAAGATTGTAAGCAGGATGGGAAGAGTCTTTGAGAACGTTGTGCAACTTCCTTAAACAGCGAGATGCGAAGATGTCATCCAGGGCTGGTAGCTGTAGCCCAATGATATTCTGGACAGTTTTAATGATTCTCTGTAGAGCTTTTTTATCCGCTACAGAGCTGCTCCCGTACCATACAAGAATGCCGTATGACAGGACACTCTCAATGATTCTGTGGTAGTAGAACAGAAGTAGATGCTGAGATAGATTTATCTTCCTGAGCATTCTCAGGAAATACAGCCTCTTCTGGGCCTTCTTTACAAGCATGTTAGCATTCATAGTCCATGAGAGGTCCTCCGAGATATAAGTGCCCAGAAATTTAAAACTACCAACCCTCTCCACCTCCTCGCCATGTATGTACAATGGTAAATGTACATCTCTCTTCCTCCTGAAGTCAGTTATAAGTTCTTTAGTTTTTTTGGTGTTAAGTGTAAGATTATTTTATTTACACCACAGTGTCAGCCCTCATTAATAAGAACAATGAGTCTACTTATAGAAAGGAAGTCCTTTATATAAGCAGACTCATTGTTCTTATTAATGAGCCCCACCACTGTCGTGTCATGCACAAGTTTAATAATTGTGTTGGTGTTATACAATGGGGTGCAGTCATGTGGGTACAAAGACATGATAACAGTGTTCCAATATCTCAGGGGCTGCCACAAAGAAGAGGGAGTCAAGCTACTTTCCAAAGCACCTGAGAGAAGCAATGGATAGAAACTAATCAAGGAGAGAAACAACCTAGAACTAAGAAGAAATTTCCTAACAGTTAGAACAATTAATCAGTGGAACAACTTGCCTCCAGAAGCTGTGAATGCTCCAACACTGGAAGTTTTTCAAGAAGAGATTGGACAACCATCTGTCTGAAGTGCTGTAGGGTTTATTGCTTAAGTAGGGGATTGGACTAGGAGACCTCCAAGGTCCCTTCCAACTCTGTTATTTTATTTTTATTTTATTTTATTTTATTTTATTTTATTTTATTATTTTATTTTATTTTATTTTATTTTATTTTATTTTATTTTATTTTATTTTATTTTATTATTTTATTTTATTTTATTTTATTTTATTTTATTTTATTTTATTTTATTTTATTTTATTTTATCTTATCTTATCTTATCTTATCTTATTATTTTATTTTATTTTATTTTATTTTATTTTATTTTATTTTATTTTATTATTTTATTTTATTTTATTCTACTTGCCATAGGACAACTCGCCATGGCCAACTTGACATGGGACAACTTGCTGCCGGAAGATTCAGCAATTCAATTTAATTATTTAAAATAATTTAAAAAATATTTTAATTTTTGTCGTTCACATTTAATTCTGTCCCTCCCTGTGCATCCTTCCTTTAATAATTCTATTCCACTATTTCTTCAATATTAATGCAGAAGAGCTACTACATTCCATAGTGAGTTATCTCAGGGTGAGTGGGCCATGGTGAGTTGTCTGGTGGTGAGTTGGCCACAGCGAGTTATCCTAGACCCACTTTGATAATGTCATTTTTAAATATAAGACTGATCCAAAGCCTAACTAGCTGAAGTTGCAGATCAGCTTGAACCTGCTTGCCTCCAAATGATACTTGTGTCAGGACATAACTATGAGTGGAAAAAGAAACATACATGTAATCCTCAGCTTACAACCACTTGTTTAATGACCATTTGAAGTAATAAGAGCCCTGAAAAAATGATGTATTATTGGTCGTAGACTTATAACTGTTGCAACGTCCTCACAGTCATGTGTCATGCCCTGTTCAGAGCCGGAATCTGTAGAGGAAGACGAGAAAGACGAGACAGAACTGGAGCAGACAGACATCGAAGGGGAAGTTTCATTGGCTTAGGAGGAGAACGGGGAGGAGCAGGTCCAGTCAGGCCAGGGCCTTTCAGGATTGGGACAGTTTGTAGGCAGGGAGCAAGGGAGGGCAGGATGACCAAGAGAGGCTAAGCAATGAATATGAGAGGCAGAGCTCAGGTGATGAGCAAGGACCACTCCCTCCTGATCCTCAAGCACGGAGAGTGGAGAGAAGGCAAGAACAATGCAGATTGCCCCGACGACTCAGGAAGAGAGTGCCCCACCCCACTTCACAAGGCACCCCTGAGGACTGAGACTTAAGGAGATGCTGTGGGGAAGGGCATTTGTCGGAAACAAATGCCGAATTTCTGGAGTGTTGAGTGCCGACATTTGAACTTTCCTGGATTCCTTGCATTCTTTCTGGATTTCCTTGTTTTGCAGCTGTGGTGCTCATGGCATTGGGCTGACTATTTGCAGCCAGAGGCTGCTTGAGGTGTGTGTGTGTGTGTGTATGATTACTTTGCTCTGGGACTTGCTAGAAATATGGGAAAGTTTGGGGAAATTTGAAGCAATAAAGAGGCGGTTTGAACTGCCAGCTGCCTTGTTTTACCTCTGTGCCGTGCCCCGGGTCATCACATTATGTGATCAAAATTTGGGTGCTGGGCAACCGGCATGTATTTATGATGGTTGCAATGTGCTAAGATCATATGATCATCATTTGCAACCTTCCGAGCCATCTTTTGGCAAGCAAAGCCAGCTTTGCTTAATGACCATGATTCAGTTAATAACTGTGGTGATTCATCTAACAACTGTGGCAAAAGGTTTGTAAAATTAGATACAACTCATTTAATAACCTCCTTGCTTAAAATCAGAAATTCTGGTCCAGATTTTGGTCATCAGTCTAGGATTACCTGTACTCACTTAGCCCAATTGAAGGTAACAAGGGATCATTCTCAGAAAAGGACACTAGAAGGTAACATGTTGGTATTGGAGGGCTGGAGAGGAATTTTCAGGCAGATGGTTGGTGCCCTAAATATTTTCCCCAGTTACTTTTTACTGTGCAGTCAAGATGTTGAAAGGAAAATTTACAATGTTTACATTCATTTGGTGATTCTGAAGTGCACCTATAATTAATAGGACATAAATAAAAAGGCAGGGTAATAACTGGAAATCACATTGCTATAGGTTTCAAAATACTGTACACACGATTCACCCCTCCTATTTTCTCTCAACATGCCTGTCCTTGAATCTGGAGTACTTGGAGTATTCCCATAGTACTTAGTCCATTCAGCACCAGCTGGATTAGCATAAATACCACTGCAGTGTCCCATCCAACAAACACTTCTAGTACAGATATTTTAGCACAATTAAAAGGATCACTTTCTCCAGATCTGCTGAGAGGATAGCTCTACCCGATTCCTACTATTAACTGAAATCGGTCCTTCTTTGTGGATGGATGGATGCATGGCTAGGTGGATGAATGGATGGATGGATGGATATATGGATGAAGGATGGAGGAATGGATGGAAGAATGGAAGGAGGGATGGAGGGAAGGATAAAGAGATGGAATAGTCTTGTTCGTAGCAGTAGCAATAGCACTTAGACTTATATACCACTTCATAGTGCTTCATAGCCCTCTCTAAACGTTTACAGAGTCACATATTGCCCCCAACAATCTGGGTCCTCATTTTACTGACCTTGGAAGGATGGAAGGCTAAGTCAACCTTGAGCCTGGTGAGACTCGACCTGCCAAACTGCTGGCAGCTGGTGATCAGCAGAAGTAGCCTGCAGTACTGCATTCTAATCACTGCACCACCACAGTTCTTAAAGTCATCCTTAAAGTCATCATTTATGCTGTCATAACAGTAACATTTTAATTTTGAAAACTGACGTCGATGTTCTATTTTCCCTTCTTCTTTCTTTCCCTTTTTCAAACAAAGGACTCACACGGAGATAGATTGAGACTGCTCCCAGTGGCATATGCCTTATTATAGGACTCATTTTACAGCGGGCCTTGGGTTGCACTCTCACCTAGAAGATTTCTGGAATTTTGGCCAAGTGTGTACTACAATACAGATTGGGGACAAGCCTGATCAACAAAGGAAAGAAGCTGGTTGTGTGTATTTCTTTCCTCATTGCATCAAGAGCAAAAAAGGTTATCACAAGGAGAAGCTTATTCTCAAAGATTTATAGATTTAATAGCCCCTTTCTGAGTTCTCACCAAACATAACCACCACTCCCTTCATTCTTACTCAACATAAATTATTAGGTGGAAGGTGCCAAATAAAAGAAGGACAATGTAGTTTTCTTTAAGCCATTGGCCACATTACCTAGAGATGATGGAAGGCTTCAAGCTTCCAGAATGGGACAATAGAAAGCACCCAAATCCACACCCAAAGTCCCATAAATGCAGGGGCCCTGATCTAACACTCTCCATCCTTTTATGAGTCACGCCCTTGAGAAAGAAATAGGTCCTTTCATAGTATTTATTTTTCCACAGTCACTTTTCAGGGAGACAAAGGGAGCCATGACACAGTCATCCTTCACCAAAAGGAGACCAACCTAACAATGTTCTAAGCACTAATAGCCACTTGAAAGCATATGGTCAGAATTTCTAAAGGAACTTTAGTTCAAAAGCCAGGACAAAATTGGAGGGTAGCAACAAGAAAAGACATGCAACTATTAGAAAGAAGGCACAGTTGAGAACCATGCTTTTCATCTGGGTTAAAAGGAGAAAAACACACTATGTGTAATGGATGTCACAAAAATAATTTCAAGCCAACAGTTTCCTCCCTTTCTATGGAGTTCAAGGGATGCAGAAAAGCTGAACATTGAAGTATTATGGATAATCACAGCAACACTTTCAGAGGTGTGTTTGTGCCCTGAACAAATGTGAAATTGGCAGAGTACAAGACCCACACAGTCCTTGAGTACATGTCAATAAATATAAGATGAAAGGAACTTGGGATATCCATTCTGAAAGAAAGAAAGAAAACTTAGAAGAGAAGCAAGCTAAGGGAAGACCATCAAGAACTATTTTCGATGGCCACAGAAACTAGGATCAGAAATAATAGTCATAAATTATAGTTATCTAAACTTTGTTTAAATAAAGGGAAAATAATCCTGATGGTAAGAAGTATATAACAGAGGAATGATCTATTTATGGAAGATGTGGGATTTGTGGAAGTTGTGGGTTCTCTCTCTGGAGGTTCAAGAGACTGGAGAGCTATATCTCATAGACTGTTTAATTGATTCTCCTGCACACTGTAGAAGTTTCGATGAGATAACCTTTGTGGTTCTTTCAATCCCACGTTTCTATGATTTTCTATATGCAGCTGAACTGCCCTTATTTTATTCACATTAAATCATCCAGTGAACTTTCGAGGCTAGGAATGGTTCTAAAAGCTGGTAGAGAGTTTATTAAATGTATATGTCATTTGACTCCCAGCAACTCCCAGCAAGCTTAAAAAACAATCAGCCAGACAAAAGCACAAAAGCACAAAAACAGCACAAGACAAAAGAGCAAAGGTGTCAAAGAAAAACAAAGCTGGAGGGGAACACAGAAAAGGAAGAAAGAAGCACCAGTTATCCTTGTCAAAAGCAAAGAGCTACATCTTTAAGTTCTTCAAAATATCACTACGAAGTGGAAGCCATTTGAATATCGGAGAGATCCTTATTCCAGAGGGCAAGTGGTGCTACAGAGAAGGTGCACTGCCAGGATCCTGATAGGTCTCATTCTTTTATTGATGGAACCTGAAGCATACCAACCCTGCCAGATCAAACCAGATAGGCAGATACTATGGTAGCTGCAGGCTGCCTGGATTGCCATACTTCAATTAAATCCTTCAATTAAATACTTTTTAATTGAAGTATTAAATACTTCAATTAAATTAAATCCATACAGTGATTTTTCTCAACTTGTTCATTGCAATTATATGATTGAAACCCTTCCCCTTTTATGTATATGCTGCACATAAAAAAGGCTATTTTGGTCTTATGATCAAAGAAACTGGGAGATCATGAATTCCAGTTCCACCTTAGGCGCAAAAGCCAACTGGATGACTTTGGGCCAATCACCAGGAAACTGTGAGTTCAGTCTTGCCTTAGGCATGAAAACTGGCTGGGTGATTTTCAGGCAATCACCAGGAGACTGTGAATTCTAGTTCTGTCTTATGCATGAAAGCTGGATGGGTGATTTTGGACCAATCAAACAGCAAGTTTTAGTCCTGCCTTAGGCACAAAAGCTGGCTAAGTGTCCTTAGACCAGTCGTTCTCTCTCAGCCAGGGGTGGGATTCAAAAATCCCAACCGGTTGCTGGGTGGGCATGGCCTATCGGAACTTTCGGGAGAGCCATTTTTTGCCCTCCCAAGGGTCCAGAGGCCTCCCCCGAGCCTCTAGGAGGACAAAAATGGCCTCCCCTGGGCTCTGGAGGCCCACCAGAAGCCAGAAACAGGAATGTTTCCAGACTTCCAGAAGGCCCACTTCCCCCCACTTCACAGAGCCTCCGTGCAGACCATGCACTTACCTGCAACGTGTGGAGACTCCTGGGAGGGGAGGGGCAGGGTGGGTGGGGCCAGCTGGTTGGTTGAAATATCAGTTTGGCAAACCAGATGAAAACTTAACATCCAGTTCGGCCAAACCAGTCTGAACCGATACAATCCCACCCCTGGTCTCAGCCCAATTTACTTCACAGGATTATTGTTCTGGGGAAAATAGGAGGAGAATGGTGCATTAGGTATATTTGTTGCCTTGAGTTGTTGTTAAAAAATAATAAAAGTGAGATTTCAAATAGATTGATGATAGATAGATAGATAGATAAATAGATAGATAGATAGATAGATAGGAAGAAAGAAATTGTTATAATCTTGCAATATTAGTCACTATCTTGGATTTTTGACTCCTCCACCCATAGACAACTCTGACTACTTCCTAGACTGAGAAGGAGTTTGTTGAACCAACAGATGGCCTGGTATGTTACTGCAGGGTCGATACAACTGGATACAAACTATTGATGTCCATCATGTAGTTAAATGTTTCTGAGCCTTCTAAAGGTGTTTCTTAAAAAAAAAAATCTGGAGCATTTGTTTCATGCTGGAGACTTTGCTGCTATCGTAATAATTATAATGGGGTGTGCATCTGCAGCAGTAGAAGGAAAGCATTTTTATCAACTCAGAGCCTATCTAGAGAGAAGTCTGGATTGAGATAGTCCCAAATTGGTTGGGGAAGCGGGGGCGGGGTGGTGGTTCAGGGTAGAAACATCCTAGATTGTCTCAGGATATATGTAGTAGGTTAGAAGGTTACAACTTTAGTCTGGTAAGATTCTGTCCATTAAATTCAAGGGAATAAGGAACTGAAGTGAAATGGATCTCACTGTCTTGTTGCTGGGTCAGACAGTAATACAATGTTGCCATCCTATTGGGAGTCATTATTGGCATGCAATGGTTCCTTGGTCAGTGAAGGAAAAGAAACACACATAGACACATACAAACAAAGACCTATTTCCTGCTTCTCTACTTAGAAAACAGCACTAGAGAATGGAACAATGTTGACTTTGGCTGAAGATGCTTGGCTACAAAGTCAATGGGATATTTGGTTGGTGTTGTAGTGATTTTCTTTTCTTTCTTTAATTTCTTGTGTCTGGATACATTTAGTATACTTCTCATTAAAAGAGCATAAATATTAAAAGAAGTATCTTTAGCTATCATAAATTATGCATAGCAAATATTAAATATTTAGCGTGATTAAATTGATCAAATGCCAGCACAATCAAATATCAACCTCTCCAAAACCAGCATACTACACACAAAAAACAAGCCTTACACTTTAAAGGTGTTATTTGGTGTGAAAAAAGAAAGGGAAGGAAAGAAGAGGAAAGGGAAGAAGGAAAGACTTACTACCAATCCAAATAATTAAAGTTATTTAAACTCCAGTCCTGATCTGAGATGGAAACTCATTAAATGAGTACCATAAGTATCTTGTATAAAGTTATAATGATATCATCATTATGCTGTTAATAAGATGTGCATCATTATGTTGTTACTATGTTGTCATTAAGGTTATCATGCCCCCTGCAGATTCTGATGTTGAGTAAATTTATCTATATGTATAAAAGCGAAATACCACTCACGCATCATCACAAAATCTCCAAAACCATAAAGCCTACAAACTTGAAATTTGGCACGGATTTTCTTCTTGGCTTCTAGGTGCTGTCTAAGAAAGGATTTTTCAAAATGACCACCAGAGCATTAGTATTTCCTATATTATTATTAACATGCTCTGATGCTAAAGAGTTCTACTCCCCCACCCACACTCCTGAAAATAAATCTGTTTCAAATGCAAGACACAAGCAGAGGAGAGGAGTTTCAGTTTCAGTTTTACTTTCACAGCACCAAGCAGATTTAGTACAGAACAGTTGAGCTAAGCCACACCCAAGCTCCTTGCTGTCTCCTTCTTGCTCACACAGCAAATACCGTTTGAGTTTCCAAACAGCCCACAACTCTCTCACACACTTTCAAGATGCTAGCCAGATGAATACCAGAAGAATGGATACTGGTAGGCAGAGGCAGAATTTTTTCCCCTTATTTTCCTCCCCAAAAACTAAACTCGACCACATAGTTTCATAGCACAGATTTCGAGCTAGTAAGAATATATAAGCTTGAGATTTAGTTTGGAATAGTAGTTAAGACATCAAGTTAGAAACCAAGAGGCTGTGAGTTGTAGTTCTAGTCTAGTTCTTAGAGTGGACCCAAAGTCAGCTGGATGATTTCAGCCCAGTCCTTCTTTCCACCTTAGGAAGATAGCAATGGTAAATCACTTCTGAAATCTTCTTAAGAAAACTGCAGATTAGATAAATACCATATTTCACAGAGTATTATTTTACTTTAATGCCTTCCTCCAGCAACTGCAATGGGAAGATCACTAGCCAAAGCACTTTTGCCATCCTGCTTTGAGATTTCATACTTGATATGGGAAGTCATATAACAATTGACCAATGAGTAAATAATATCCCATCAAATAACCTCTGAGAGTATGATCTGCATTCAGAATCTTTACTTAATACTTATATTTTCTAATTTAGTTTAGACCATATGATGTACTGTATATATCATTTTGTCATTAATAATAATGCCCCATTACCATAAATCTGCTTTGGAGTCTGACAGTGTCTGGAACATAGAAACTGCTTTCTGTTCTGAAAGGTTTACTTGCAGATCTGGAAGATTTACTTCCAACCAACTAAAGGCCCACACTGGAATGGCTGGTGTAACAGGTTCTGGAAGACATAAGAAACACTGATATACAGAATCATCTAAAAATCCTATTTCTTTTTTACCATATTTAATTTTAGTGGTGCAGAATATTTTTAGAGTCAAAATTCAACTTGTTCTTTCAGTGTCATGTTGAAGACCTCATTCTACCAATAATAAGCATGGGAGAGATGATGCGCCTAGGAGAGGAAGCTGGGGTGATGGACTACAATGAAGCAGCAATTTCTTAGGAAGGAGACAAAAGGCAGCATAGCCTGAAGTGAGACAAGAGACAGAGGAAGAGATTGAGGATAGCCATGTCCTAGAATCTCCCAGGGTGAGGGTAGTAAGGGTTTAATCTGGCAAGATTCTGTCTGTTGTGTGTAAGCAAACAGAGAACTGAACTCTGATTGAATTACTTTTAGGCTTAACCTGATAAAGGATTAGGACAAAGAAGGGGTTTTCTATTTTCTAAAGCAGGGGGTCGCCAACCTTTTGGACCTCAGGGACCACCAAACTCATAATTTTAGATCCCAGGGACCACTAACTGGTTCTGTAGGCATGGTCTTATTTGTGGGTGTGGCTTGGTGGTCATGTGACTGGCTGGGCATGGCTTGTATGTAAATATTATAAATATTTAGATAAATATTGAATTTTTTTTTATAAAAAAGAGCAACTTTTACCCCAAATCAGGCAAAGCAGGCAGGCAGATGGAGTTGCTCACAGAATCACAGATTCATTCAGAGATCTATCTATCTGCCATTGGCTACCTCAGTCTGTCACATAAAATTTACTTGCAAGCAAACTCACAAAATTAACTCACAACACACCATGCATGTAAATATTGAATTTTTTATTTTAAAAGAAGAGCAACTTTTACCCCAAACCAGGCAAAGCTGGCAGGCAGATTGAGTTGCTCACAGAATCACAGATTCATTCAGAGATCTATCTATCTGCCATTGGCTAGCTCAGTCTGTCACATAAAATTTACTTGCAAGCAAACTCACAAAATTAACTCACAACACACCATGCATGTAAATATTGAATTTTTTATTTTAAAAAAAGAGCAACTTTTACCCCAAACCAGGCAAATCTGGCAGGCAGATTGAGTTGCTCACAGAATCACAGATTCATTCATAATATTCTGTTTAGCTAACATTCAAAAGAACATTTTGATAGGAACTGTACCCAAGGCTTTCAAGGACTACTGGAAACTCTGGGGCTGAATGTTCTGTACCGCAGATTTAAAGAACATCTGCTGGCATGCTTTATGTTTGGTTCCATGCTTCAATGGCAACATTCCTGCCGAAACAATTCAAATCCTAAATGAGATGTGAATATCTAAAGTGCTGCGCCATTGAAGGAAGAATATTTCCATATAGTTGTTGTGTTGTTGCTGGTATTTTAATACATCATATTTATTAAAATGTTACTATATTATGTTTACTGCTGTCTCTCGCCCAGCCCACCACCTGTTGGGCTGTACAAGCATCAAACATCCCATTAAAATTGAAGCATTCCTAAGCCATGCCATCAGATCTCATTGCAAGCTTACATAACAAAGAGATTTCCAAACCCATGAGTAGGCAGCCAAACCCAGGCCACTTCCTATATCAAATGGGACCTTTGCATAATCAAATAACTAGCTGTGCCTTCATGTTTGCTGTCCTTTTCCATGGGAATACAATCTGAACTTTGACTTGAACTGTATAATCATGGTGTCCATAGGTGCCATTTATATCTACAAGGATGTGGTGCATTCTGTGATATTCATTTCAGGCTTGTTGCAACAACCTGAGAAAACTTGTTTATCATCTGAAAGTGGTTAAATTGAGGATGTTTATAAGATCTGTACTTCCTCCTTAACCCATCTTCCATCTCTTCTAGGCAACTTTCTCGTATTTTTTATGTGTTATGATTTTATGACTGTGTTTAAAATTTCCTTGGTAAGGCTACGTCGTTTGAGAAGACCCAGGGGACTGGAGACTAAGGCATATGAAGAACTATTGCCGGAACTGGGCTTGGCTAGTCTAGTAAAGAGAAGGACCAGGGGAGACATGATAGCAGTCTTCCAATATTTGAGGGGCTGCCACAGAGAGGAGGAAGGGGTCAAGCTATTTTCCAAGGCACCTGAAGGCCAGACAAGGAATAATGGATGGAAATTGATCAAGGAGAGGTTTAACCTGGAAATAAGGAGAAACTTTCTGACAGTGAGAACAATCAACCAATGGAACAGAAATTGCCCTTGGAAGTTGTGGGAGCACCATCGCTTGAGACTTTCAAGAAGAGATTGGACTGCCATTTGTCAGAAATGGTGTAGGGTCTCCCGCTTGAGTGGGGGGGGGGTTGGACTAGATGACCTATAAGGACCCTTCCAACTCTGATTATCTGTTATCTTTTACCAAGTTTTCAATTTTTGCTGGTTCATATATTTAGTACTAAACAATCATTAGATGGCAGCTAATAATTATTTTTTTGTATGCTATTTTACTTCCAGCTAGTGGTTATCTTGATTTTGCACCCTGGAACTGGGATCCCTAGTAAAGTTTATTAAGAAAGTTACATGTCCCAGGAATAATTTTTATAAATGGAGAGCAGAAAGAAGAAAATACTATGTTCCTTTGGTGAAAAGCAGATTGGGGAAAAACAAGAATCTAAGTATCAGTGTTCAATTATGGAAAGCACAGCAAATATAAAAATGAAGCTCTAAACGCCTCTCCAAGAATGTCAATATACATTAGCGCAAACAGTCAAGAAATCTGAAGTTGCATCTTGAAAGTCCTACAATGATGGATTTGGTTCAGTAAATAGATGGGATTTTATATGGGTGGTTAATTTCTCTGAATTTCTTTAGAGGAAAGATAAATTCTTACTTTCAGACTGAAGGATCTAAGACTGAATGTAATTATACAAGAGAGAGCTGTGCAAACTGTGGAAAGAAGTATGTCAAAATGTAATGCATATGTAGATACACTGGAGAGTCTGAAAAGCACCTCCAAACAGGGTATTTTTCTGGCTTATGGACATTGTGAGGACCCATTCATTTATTTGTTCTTGCTGCTGCCACTAATCAAAAGAGATTTCATATTTTTCTAGGATTTCTCCCACACCATTAACTTCCCAACATCAACAAAAAACTATAGATAAGAAGGCCACATGATAAGCTCCCAATGCCTGTAAACATATGTATATTGATGTGTGGAGCTGAGTGCAGGTGTATCAGATTTTGTATTGGCTGGAGCTGCATGTAAAGCCAATAAATGCATGTATGATCAGTCTTTAGCCATAGTGTTTTCTAGTTTTTCTAGATGTCTGAGTAGTATCTAAATATCAGAAAATCAACAATGATCCTTCCTAGATCTTGTAATAGTGTCTAGAAACTATGTGCATCTAAATGCAGACTATATCCTGGTAAAACCAAGTAGCTGCAAGTATTTGGACTACTTGGGTCTGAAGATGTTCCATCTTTAATCCTGAACATCTTCCCACCCCGGGACTTGTGTACAGTTTGGCAATCTCCTTGGTCCCACAGTTTTTGTGTCAAAAACAAATGGCAGCTGTGGTCAAGAAAACCTTCACACAAATTCATCTTGTACACAATCACACCCCTACCTGAACCAAAGGCCCTGAGCCAGTCACTCATGACTTCACTTTTGAATGACCGAGGTGTGAAATACACAGAACTGCCCTTGAAAACCATTTGGAAGTAGCAGTTGGGGCAGGAGGGCACATCACAGGTATTTATGGACATTCCATATTATGCCTATGTAACACCACTGCTCCATAAGCTCCTCTGGTTGCCAGCTGGCTTCCAGGTACAACTCAAGGTGCTGATTACCCTTAATAAAGTTCTTCATGATGATGATATTATTCATTCAGCCATATCTGACTCTTCTTGATTCTATGGTCAGGGTCTCTCCAGATCTTCCAATTTTGCACTACTTCTTTGAGTTTTTCTATACTGTGGCTGGTGTCAGCTTTGATGGTGTCCGGCCACCACATTCTTTGACTGCCTGGTTTCCTTTTACTACGAACTCTTCCAAAAATAACTGCTTTCTTCAGAGAATTCCCCCCGCATGACATAGCCAAAGTAAGTGAGACACAGTTTTGGGATTTTGCCTTCTAGTGACATGTCTGGTGTTATGCACTCCAGTACTAGAGCTGGAAATGACTTGCTTATTAGTCACCTTTGTTGTCCAAGGGATATGCAGGAGCCTTCTCTAGCACCACAGTTATAGGACCTACTTATCTGAGATCTTCTGTGGTCCCTATTCATCCCTTATGGCCAAGCAGAGTTTACATGCTCTGGTTCCCATTGATTGAACAATGTCACTTAATGGAGCCCAGGAAGTGACCCTTCTCCATTATAGTATCTCCGGTACAATATCTCCACAGTGATTTGTATGAGCCCAATTGACTTTATTTAAATGAGCCTCATAAAATCCGGATTTCCCCCAAGATTTTAGGGGTAGAGTGGCTAGTTGAACCCCTTGTAATAATGATATTTGTTGATTAGAAATTGAATTATTTTTCCCTGGCTGTTTGGTGTCTTAAATTGTTTATTATGGACACAAATAAATAAAGAAAAGGGCAATTTCTAAGAGAAGCCCGTATTTATTTATTTTTTAAAAAAAACTTTAAGATATGGAGTTTGAAGCAGTAAGAGTAGGAACATACTGAATCTCCAGTTTCTCACTCAACCCCATTTTAAGCCATACTTTTCTCAGAAGAGGACGATAAAGAAAAATCTAATCCACACATAATTTTTTCAAGACTTTCAAAAAAACCTCTTATGGGGGGAGAAAATGGTAAACCGATAGGCAGATTTTAATTCAGTGTTCTTCTAAACAGGACGATGGCCAGAGGTGGTATTCGGCAGGTTCTGACCAGTTTTAGAAAACCGGCAGCAGAATTTTTGTGTAGTTCAGAGAACCGGCAAATACCACTTCTGACTGGATATTTTAGACTATCTTTCCCCTGCCACACCACCAAGCCACGGCCACAGACCAGGTAGTAAATTTTTTTGAATCCCACCACTGATGGTGGTGCTTCTTCTCTCTCAAACCCATATTTGCTTCAATAGGGTGCAGAATAGACGAGGATAAAAATGAAGGGTCTGTGTTTTTAAATTAAGGGGAGGGAAAGTGAAGCTAACCTTTCCTTCTCATTACCTGTCTTCCTCCTCCTCTCTTCCAACGGCACCTTCTTTCACCTTTAGGTATAACCCAGAAAGAGCTGAAAAGTAGACAGCAGTGGATGAGAAGAGACATATTACTCTCAACCGTGTGTCCAAATGACTTTATCGGACTTTCATTTTTCATTTGCCTGTAGCGGGCAAACCTATGTTTAAACAAGTGGATATATGCCCTTCATATATTTTCTGTGAATGGATGGTCTGGAGATACGGAAACTGCTACTGAGCTTCACTGCTTTAGAAGAAAGGATAATGGGAGTATGCTCTATCACTGCCATCTACCGGCCGGTTTATATTATTGTTGTCCAACAGATGCTGAATTTTTCACTGAGTGTGGGTTTCTGTAAAAATACCACCATTCATGCTCATTGTACAATTTGCAATGCCCCCACATTTGTTGAACCAACAGTACCCAATGGGAATCTTCCTAAAAGGTCTCAATGAAGGTAGAACATACTTGGGAAGCCCAGAAGGATGATTATTAAGAAGGTGGGAGTTGAATAACAGCTGAGAGAGGAATAAAATCAACCTTAGGGGTCCTCCTCAGGGCAACATTTTGTTGCCGTTTGATGCTGAGCCAAATAATAATATTCAGGACTACAGTATAAAGCTAATGCTATATATATATATTTGTTTGTTGAAGAAAATCAGCTTCTGAACTTAGAGTGAAGAAATTATACGAGCCAGGAAATGCTTTCCCTTTTTCTCTGTCTTTCTTCATCTAATTCACCTACCCTAAGAACTATTTCTCCTGTGGAGGCTTGAAATGTATTTTCACTAAGATCTAAAGTTCGGAAACAATGGCTTGAAGAAAGACTTAAGCATGCAATTTCTCCTCTCCTTGGCCAGCCTTGAATTTAATACACCCAGAGATGCTTTTCTATAGAGAGCAGAGAGAAAAGAAATTGTTAAGTTGTGTGTCAGGAAAAATGTGCTGCTGGCTTAGAATGAAGGTAAATAGGTCCATTGTAACATTTTCCTGAGAACCAAAGGCAATTTTTGCCAGAGAAAGACCTGGTTAGCTTGTCAAAATGAAATATTTAATTCAAAGTGATCAAAAGAACACAACCTTATAGGAAGGAATACAGACTTAGAACTATAACTGAGTCTTGATCTAAAGTCATGATGACTGTAAAGCAAGACATTAGATGATTGCACCTGATTTTACAATCTTTTTTTCAGTGGCTGTTGTGTGAACCCAGCAGTCGTAAAGAGAACACTGGTCATAAAACAAACACTGCAGTCACTAAGGGAGCCCGTTGTTTGCTGTGGACCATTTTTTGCTAAAAACTAGAAGTAAATCCAGTCACATGAACACAAAAATACAAATCTCTATTCAGATTAACAGTGTTCTTGTCATTATTAATACATACATCTCCTTTTATACATAAACATCAACTCTTATTTCTAGCCTCCACCCAATTGTACCACCTATCGTAATAGTCCGAATCATCTTTGCCTCTTAATTCCATTGTGAATTTATCCAGTTCCACACAATCCATTATTTTTTGTGTCAAGTCTTCTTCAGGTGGTATCTTTTCCTTCTTCCATCCCTGTGCGAAGACTATTCTCGCTGCAGTTATGATAAGTATAATGATGTATCGGATGACCTTGCTCAGTTTTCTCCAAGGATCATTTCTATCTAGAAGTTTAAGTGCTGTCAGGTCTGACACAAGAGTGCAGAATGCACTCCTTTTATAGAAGTAATCCTCATGTTACAACAAGGAGAGAAGCAACCTAGACCGAAGGAGAAATTTCCTGACAGTTAGAACAATTAATCAATGGAACAACCTGCCTCCAGCAAATGTGGGTGAGCCTGAAACCCTGTCCCCTTTGTATGTGTGTGAATGTTGCATACATGGTCAAAGGAGCAGGACTTCATTTGCAAAGGTGCAACTATCACAGGAGTGTGTCTGAGGTGTACTGACCATCAA
The DNA here is from genome assembly GCF_049901715.1 of Pseudonaja textilis. NCBI lineage: Eukaryota > Metazoa > Chordata > Lepidosauria > Squamata > Elapidae > Pseudonaja > Pseudonaja textilis. The sequence goes on along the minus strand of NC_141992.1, from coordinate 184,539,937 downwards.
AACTTCACATCCAGGTTGTAAATCACCTTTTCCAGGTAGGTCATAACTTTGACCTGTTACTAAGTGACTGTTTGTAAACGAAAGACTATCTGTAGCCCTTATTCAAGATCTGGTTCTCTCTGAATTTTTAAATGCATTTTAACATACCCTTAAGGAATATAGTTTGTAAAAGTCTCTACAAAAATGTGCTACTTCTTTGACAATTTTCCAATAATGGGGAAAATTTGCATCAACTGGGGACAAACAGGCACATTTGGAGAAATGTGCATCAAAAGAGACTTACCACTGTTTTTTATACATAGGGGAATGACAAGGCCTGTCATGCAGTACTCTGACTTTCATGCCTGATTTTTCAATATCTTAATTTTTTTTCTTCCTCCTTGAACTGTCAGCTCTTTCATTTGATGTATTGTTCAGAAATGAAACAAGTAGATGAGAATAGTTTTAGGTGAGTTGCATTTCCATGGAGGCCATGGATTGGAAAAATATTGACATCTTAACAAATTTAGACTAGCAAGTCAATATTGCATGTTGCACTTTTAACGATAGGAAGAGTTCAGGTGGAAAAGTTTATAAAAATAAAATCTATTGAGAGACTTCTAAAAAAAGGCCCCTACATCAATCATATTTCTTCTTCTGTCCTGGCTCTTTTTTTTTTTTTTTTTGCTGAGGCGAGGTTGACCTTCAACAAGTTATTAGTCCTGTGTGGGATATGTCATAAGATGCAAACAGAATATACACTAAGGAAAAGAAAAGAACAAAGGGAAAGAAAGAAAATGATCAGATAAACACAAAGTTTATTGATTGAAAAACATGGTAGCGTTTCCGTACAAGTCCAAGCAAAGTACTTATAGCAAGTTTCCACTATACTCTAGAAATCAGTAATAGGAAATATTTAATATTTCATAGGATCTCAGTTGCAACATAGTCATTGCAATGCTGGAAACAACGCCAGGAATTATTATATTACTAGGAATGGTTTTTATTTTTTTATTTTTCTTTTAAAGACCCTGTAATCCCTTGTATCTGAGTGGCCACTGGGCGACTGACTGGAGCTGAGCATTTACTGGCTGGATGCCCTCCCCTGACTCCTATGCAGAGCTCACAGCAGATATTTTCTTTTTGTACTCAGAGAGAGAACTATCTGCTGCTACCTAGGATTGAAATCACAGCCTCCTGATTGTGAGGCAAGAGTTCCACCTCTAGGTCACCACCCTGTTCAGGAATAGTCTCTATATCTTGTCTCATCCTATCACTTTAGCCCATAACCGAGTGATTTATCAGAACTGCTAGTCCAGAGCATCAAAGAACTACATAATTCCTTCATTGAACAACTCCTTGTTTGTCAGGTGCTGTAATTGCCACCCTCATGTCACTATAGAACCAACAAAGAAAATCTCTACAAAATGTTCTATCGTTGGCACCTAGCACCAACAAGATTGGCCCAAAATCTACCCAAATTGGAACCCAATATGTTGGAAAGGCAAAAAGACATCAGGAACATTCTTTCATATGTGGTGGTCATGTTCTACGGCAAAAAAAAAAATGGTAATAAAATAAGGATCTGGCTGCAAGAAATAAAAGCCTGAAATGTTCTTACTAGGGATAATTAGAAGGGATTACAAGAAAGATATTGAATATATAATAATACACATATTGACAGCAGCTATAATAACATATGCCCAAAATTGGAAATCAGAGAGTAGTCCCACAGATGATATGATTATAAAAAAACATGGATTGTGCAGAAATGAATAAACTTACAATGGGATTGCAGGAGAAGGAAGAAAAAGAATATTATACGGTCTAGGAAAAATGGTATGTTTGGTTAGATAACAGGAATAAAAGACAATGCAAAATGTAAATGTAAATTATATGTGTTTGTGTGTATGTGTGTATGTGTGTAGATGAATACGGAAAAGTCAATGCCACAAATTACTGCAAAAATTGTAAATATGATTTGTTTTTAAAAGTGTAAAATGTAATAAAAATTTATTTTTTGAAAAAAAGAACCAACTTTGGAGTGATCAGCAGTCCTCAGCAGAACAGCTTTCAAACCGCTTGGGTGGGTAGGAGCTGGACTCATCCCGTTGAGCAGCACTCATGTCTTGAACCCAGACCGTCAGCTTTCTAGCTAAGAAGTGTCTTTTTTATGTATAATTTTATTCAGAAACTTCATAAATTTCATAAATTCATAAATTTTATTCTTTAATCCCCTGAGCCATCCCTCCCCCTTTCACCAATTTAAGCATGCTTAATTCCAGTTGTAGCTCTTTCTACAATGGAAGTATGGGCTTGTTTTGCAAACGATGCTGTTTGTCTAAGTGCACAGAATCCCTCAAGACAAAAAAGAAAAAAAATCTCAATACTAGTTATCTGAAATGGAGGGAGGATTCTGGGGATGAGGCCAAAAGTGCCAATTAGTGCCTATAGTGTGGTAATCATTTCTCTGACATTGTGTAACTCCATCCCTCTAAATTGCCTATGGGTCATTGATGCCATTCACTGACATTTATTTTAAAGTGCTCCCCACTCCCCCAACAGCTTAACAAGACACAAAGTGAATTCAAATAATAAGGATTGTCAGAGAATTCATAATTTTCTACCTTTGGGGTACACAGCACCAGGACTATTTAGTATTCAGGGGATGTTTGTGCTGGGCTGTCCTGGTATTTTTCTAATGTGTTGCTTCCAACAATCTCGACAAACCCAGAAACTGAGGCTCCATGGAGGGTGTAAAATCAGACACAAAACTACTGAATGGTCATCTTCTCTACTTCTGTGGGAGGTAAATTGAGGAATAAGTGGAAAGGTTTACAGGGAAGAGCAATAGCAAGAACTTTTTAGGGTTATATACTGCCCCATACTGCTTTCCAGCCCTCTCTGGGCAGTTTATAATATAGAAGCATTATTTGCATATTGCCCGCAATAATCTGGGTCCTCATTTTCCTGACCTCGGAAGGATGGAAGTGCTGAGTCAACCTTGAACACTATCAGGATCAAACTGCAGGCTGTGGGCAGAGTTTGCCTGCAGTACTGTAGTTTAACCACTGCATCACCAGAGCTCCATTTATGACAACAATCAACAACCACTGAGTTTCAAGCCCCCTCCACCTTTTTCCTCTGCACATTTCTTTTTTTTCTTTTTGTATTTTTTTAGTTTGCATTAGTTTTTCTTTTCATTTTTAAGTGTTAATGAAATTATTAGAAAAAGAATCTAGCTGAAGGCATGCTCTTTTGTGCATGTTCTTTTTTGGTGCCATGTACTTTCATTCTTTTTATGTTCCCAAACTCATTACCCCAGCCCACTTTTGGACCAAAAATCACTGAGCCTCTTCTGATCTCAAATAAATGTTGCCATCAGGAAGTTCTTCCTAGCATCTAATTAAAATCTTCCTTCTTATAATGTATGATCTGGAGCAATAGAATGCAAATGTATTGTATCATCAGCTCTCTAAATATAGAAAGTGAAATTGACTATCATATTTTAGCTTAATGGTTTCTGTCCAGTTACTACATTGTGTCCCCAAAGGCTCCTATCTATGATCCCTAAAAACAAAATAATTTCTGGCTGACATTTCTGACAGAAAGGACTGCCGGTTTGAAACAGGGGTCAAAGAGGCCATCTGTTATGTCCTGAGGACTCAAGGAGTTCTCACTCAGGTCCACTCACTTTGTGTGGGCGTTATTCCCCCATTCCCATTGGTCAGTTCTCCCCAGCAGCCAGCTATAAAAGCAGGCTGCGGGGTCCAACTGGCTGCTGATTGCTGCGAGCCAGTTCCAGGCTTGGCAAGCACGGTCAGCCCTTTATTTGTAAAATAAAGTACTGTTGCACTCATGCTCTGGTTCAGCCTCTCATTGCTCAAACTTAACACTGGCGGCGAGGATGGGATGGCTACCAGAAGCACCTTGCAACCGCTGAGTCACTAGCCACCGATCTACAGCCCAGAAGAGCGATCGGCTGGCAACAAGGAAAGCGCTGATCCGCAGCCAGAGAGCGGTCAGCTAGCGAAAGCAGCGATCAAAAGAGCAAACGCAGATCCGCAGCCAGAAAGCGGTCTGAGTCAAATAGTTAGAGCGTCTGTAGCCGCTTGTTAGCCTCGCTACGGGGAAAGTGAGCGCTGTGAGCACAGCCGCTCTGCATTTGGCGCGAAATTCAAAGCGGGTGTCATTTGAATTTCGAGCCAGGTAGGAATCACAGCACAGCGCTGTGAGAGTCACTAACGCCCACTTTTTTGGCGCGAATCAAGACACCTCCAACGGCTAGCAGCCAACGTGGTAACCCAGAGAGAGAGAAAGAGGGTAGCAAAAAACCTCTCCAGAGCTGATATCACTAGTAACTCACGAAGTTCGTAGTCCCAGAGAGATTTCTCCCGCAGGTAGCCCAGCCGTTCCAGCACCATGAGTTCCAATCCAGTATTCCCGGCGTTTAAACCAGACGAAGAGAAGTGGGAATCGTTATAAGAACCGTTTCAATCATTACATCGATGCGGTCGGCCTGTCGGATGCGGGAGAGCATCGGAAAAATCCTATTTCCTAATTTACTGCGGAGCCACCGTTTACGATACCGCTGCAGCACTCGTGGCGCCGAGAGAATTAAAAAGCGTTCCGTGGTCCGAGTTGCTTGAGATCCTCACAAACCACTACGCTCCCAGGCCTTCACAAATCGCCAGGAGGTTCACGTTCCGAATGAGGAAGCAATCAAGTAAGGAGACCATCAACCAATATATGGCTGCCCTCAGAACAGCAGCCCTGCACTGCGGAGTTTGGAACATACCTGGAGGACATGCTCCTCGATCAGTTGGTTTGTGGGGTCAAGGATCTCAACCTACAGGCGACTGCTAGCTAAAAGACCTCAACCTCGCGCATGAAGCGACTAGAGGAGAGCCCTAGCAGCCGAGCTAGCAACGAACTCAGCCACCGAAATTCAGGGCCCAAGCACCAAGCTAGCAGCGTTCCCAGTCCATTCCGAAGAGGTGGAAGCGGAGGAAGGCCACAACGATGAGAGCGATGTCCATCGCCTCACCAATGACAGACGGTCGCAGGTAGGGCCAAACAAGAATACACCGGTCCACCCAAGCACATCACCCTGTGCCTAGCCTGTGGGGATCACATCAAGGCCACCTGCAAGTTTAAAGGAGCCGTTTGCAACAACTGCCATAAGAGGGGCACATTGCGAGAGTCTGCCAAGCCCCCAAAGCGCTGCACAAAGACCCCCGTCCTCGCACTCGGGACCACAGAGGCAAGTATTAAACTGTCGCACGCACCGCCTTGCCAGGCGTACTTGCCACGCTGTTAGTAAAATTTCTCTCTCCGTTTCCCTAGAAGGTAAACCGTGCCACATGGAGGTTGACACAGGGTCAGCGCTCTCAATAATCTCGTGGAACACCCTCAAGAGACTCCACCCCAGCCTATCTACTACCCGGCTTCAGAGATGCCAGTTCGGTCTGAAGGACTACCAGGGAAGGCCATTCCCGTGATCGGCAGAGGCAGAAGTTCTTTGTCAGTTTTAGAGCTTTTAAAGGCCACCTACCTCTAGTGGTAGTTAACGGCAATCTACCCACCTTATTGGGGCTCGATTGGTTTCCCCACCTCGGCCTAGGGTTAACAGGAGTCCATGCTGTCTCAACCTCAGACACTGACTCCTTATTCGCTGACTACACAGATGTGTTCAGCGAGGAGCTGGGGTGTTATAATGGAACCCCCATCTCGTTCACCGTTGACCCCCAGGCAGTCCCAATCAGATTAAAACCACGTAGAGTTCCATTTGCTATTCGACCAAAACTAGGCGCTGAATTGGATAAACTACTAAAACAAGGGGTCATTGAGCCAACAGATTTACGCCAAGTGGAGACGCCCATTGTCACACCCCTCAAAAAAGATGGTAGCCTGAGAATTTGCTCGGACTACAAGACAACAATCAATAAATATTTACAAGTTAGCGCCTACCCCGTGCCCGTCATTCAGCACTTATTGCACACATTCGAACCGGGCAGTATTTTTGCTAAATTGGACATGTCTCAAGCATATCAACAGTTCCCTGTTGATAACCAAACAGCGGAACTTCAGACCATCGTCACTCACAGGGGTGCCTTCCGATGCAAGCGTCTCCAATTTGGCGTAAGTGTTGCCCGGGTATTTTCAATCCCTCATGGAGCGGATTTTACAGGGCCTCCCTGGTGTAGTACCCTACTTCGGCGACATCTTGGTCTCGGCCAGGGACAGACCCCAACTCTTCCAGAGAGTGCGAGCAGTGTTAGAGAGGTTCAGACAGCATGGCCTCAAGTTAAAAAAAAAGAAAAATGCGCCATTGCCACTAGACAGGTGGACTTTCTGGGTTATAAAATTGATGCCTCTGGCATTCACCCCCTGAGTCCAAGGTCAGGGCGATCCACAAGCTCCACACCGACCTCCAAAACGGAGCTACAAGCTTTCTTGGGGCTCCTAAACTTTATGCATCCTTTTTGCCCCATAAAGCCTCAGTAGCCGAACCCTACACAGATTACTAGACAAAAAGTCACCGTGGCACTGGGGGCACAAAGAAGACCAGGCGTTTAACGCCGTCAAATCACTACTTACGTCAGAGGCAGTGCTCATCCAATTCGACCCCAACCTCCCTTTAGTACTGGCAGCAGACGCATCCCTTTTTGGAATTGGGGCGGTCCTTAGTCACCGACTTCGCCAATGGCGCCGAGGCCCCATCGCCTTTTCTCCAGGACGCTCTCGGCCACGGAGCGAAATTACAGCCAAATAGACAAGGAAGCCCTAGCAGCTGTTGCAGCCGTGAAAAAGTTTCACGAATTCCTTTTGGCCACTTCTTGAACTGGTCACCGACCATAAGCCCCTCCTGGGCCTACTGGCGGCGACAAACAGACACCTCAAGTCCTCTCCCCTCGGATGACAAGGTGGACGCTTTTCCTAGCGGCCTACTCATACAAACTTATCCACCGCCCGGGCAAAACTCTATCACGCTGACGCACTCAGTCGCTGCCCTTACCCGCTCCGGCTGAAGACCCAGCTCCTGTCAATGCCATTTTTGAAATCACCCAACTGGACCTGCCCATCACCGCCTTGACATCGCCGCCAAAACCAAGGCAGACCAAACGCTCGCCCAGGTGCTCGACTGGGTGAGGAGGGGTGGCCGGGAGGCAATGTTGATAACAAATTGCACCCTTTAAGACTGCATGCAGGAGCTGTCCAGTTTGCAGGGTTGTCTACTGTGGGGCACTCGGTGGTCATCCCGACCTCGCTGCGTGCCGAGTCCTGGGCGTTGCCCAGAGGACACCCGGCATTGTGAGAATGAAGGCGTTGGCACGCAGCTACGTGTGGTGGCGGGTCTAGGCGAGGACATTGTCAATTGGGTAAGTTCCTGCAGCATTTGCCAGGAATCCCGTCCTGCTCCCCCCATCGCCACCCCTACCAGATGGGAGCGCCAGCGCCCCTTGGTCTAGAATCCATATCGATCTGGCCGGCCCGTGCATGGAAAGATGTTCCTAGTGGTCGTGGGCGCTTATTCCAGGAGTGGATAGACGTGGCGCAGCTATCCACGACCACCACACTAGCAATCACCAATGTGTTAACGCGCCTGTTCGTTACCCATGGACTACCCGACTCCTTGGTCTCCGATAATGGCCCACAGTTCGCATCAGTAGAATTCAGCCGTTTTGCAGCCAACCTAGGCATTCGCCACATTTTCACAGCCCCATTTCACCCTGCGAGTAATGGGTTGGCTGAAAGGGCCGTCAGGACCACCAAAGAGGCCCTCGCTAGGTTTGGCAGAGATGACTGGCACCACAAACTCTCACGGTTCCTGATGAGCCAGCACTCAACCCCCTGTGCAGTCACCAATAAGTCCCCAGCGGAACTTCTGATGGGCCGGCGCCTGAGGACTGTATTAGATAGACTGCACCCACAATACTGCCCTGACTCTCCCCTCGCTTCCACTTCGGGGTTAGACATTTTATGTTACAGGACCCGATATTCGCAGGAATTTCGCTGAGGACCCACTTTGGATTCGGGCGAGGTCATCGCCGTCACCGGGCCGAGATCATATAGAGTCAGGCTGGAGGATGGTCGCGTCTGGAGGAGACACATAGACCAACTCAGAAGGCGCCTCAGCAACCTCGCAAACAAGAATCCAGAGTCTCCAGTCGAAGGGGGAACCGTCCCATCCGCCACCCAGCCACCGCACCCAGTGACCAGTCTGCGCCAGCGGCTCGTTCCAGTCAGCCCAAACTCGGACAACAGCGCCCAGAGAGTTGATCAACCGGATCCAACCCACGAGAGTTTGACTCCAGAAACCAACCGGTGGGTTTCGAGGATGCCCAGTCCAGAGAGAGTGTTGGCGACACTATGCCAGCTCAACCGTCACAGACTGATACCGAACAGTCAGACAATGTTCCCGAGTTGCGCCGCTCGGGCGTCAAACACAAACCCCCATCTACCTCAAGGACTATGCGTGTTCGCATCTGGGGGAAGGGGTGTTATGTCCTGAGGACTCAAGGAGTTCTCACTCAGGTCCACTCACTTTGTGTGGGCGTTATTCCCCCCATTCCCATTGGTCAGTTCTCCCCAGCAGCCAGCTATAAAAGCAGGCTGCGGGGTCCAACAACTGCTGATTGCTGCGAGCCAGTTCCAGGCTTGCAAGCACGGTCAGCCCTTTATTTGTAAAATAAAGTACTGTTGCACTCATGCTCTGGTTCAGCCTCTCATTGCTCAAACTTAACACCATCTATTTCAAAATTGATCAGCCCGCTCTCAACAGAGGGCGAGGGATATGATATCATCTATCTCCAGTCTACAACAGTTCTTTCAGCAGTTCCAAGAAGCAGTTCTACAGCCATTTGCACTATTCAGGTAAGGACACAGATAAACCTTCAAATGGCCTCAATGACTCTCTAAAAGAATGCAAATGACCAGCTATCAGCAAGGAGTATAAATCCTTCCATTCCCCACCATCCAGGTAGAGCTGAAGGAGCTTCTTGGATGAGAAGTGAAACGTCTTCAAAGAAAAACAAGAAACTCTGATTGCCTCTTGAAAAAGCACCTTTGAGATATCAAAAAGACAGAATGCAAAGAACAAAAGAAGAGGGGGAGGGGAGGGGACGGAAGAGCAGAAGCATAATACTGGATAGCTCTTCTTAACAGGCATGAAATAGTTCTGAGTAAGGAACAATTTAACAGAGCTGATTTTTCAAGAGAGCTGATGAAATAGATGCCTCTCATCCATTTGAGATGCAGCTTGAGGGACTGCCACAGGAAGACATAAATCTCCAGTGTTCTGTCATTCATAGGAAGCGAAATCTGTATCGTGCTACCCTTGGGACTTCTCACCGCCTGGAAAAATGGTGTATGAGTAAAAATGTAACTTTAGAGAAACAATTTCTAGACACCTGTGAGTTCCCAGACAATTTGCCCAAAGGGAGTGATAGTTTGTTCTCTTTGGTTATTCCTGATCCTGGGCATTTTGTGCAATACACACTTCGATGATCCTTTGGCTCTGACAAATGTCCAACTTTGTTAGTGTTTGGAACCAGCTTGGGTGTACTTTATGGTCTTTGAATTGAATAGCTTTAATTGTAGTCGTGTCGACTTTCCATGAAAGGAAAATGGAGTATTTTCTTGTATGATTATTTGGAAAAGCTTGGTGCTTTTGTTAGAATTACCAAAGCAAAAATCTTCTGGGTGGAAACATGGTGGATTAACATGTCTCCATGAAACAGTGAGGATTTCCTAGAGGCAAAGACCGACAGCAAGGAGAGGGCATGAGATTACCCACATAAGCTGTGGGCTGTGGGGATGTGGCACCTGTGGCAGGTTCTCATGAGGAACCTTTGCAAAAAGAAAACATCATGCTTATAGCTATATTTAATGCACTTTCTAAACTATGTTTAAATGGAGTAAGTGTAAAGTTTAGAGAGACTTTCAGAACAAGGGAGCACCTAAATCTACCTGGATGAGTGTACCTTTGATGCATGAAATATTAAAGCAAAAAATAAAGTCACTCTGAATTAGATGGACATTCTCTAAATTTGATGAAGGAAGGAAGGAAGAAAGGAAGGAAGGAAAGAAGAAAGAAAGGAAGGAAGGAAGGAAGGAAGGAAGGAAGGAAGGAAGGAAGGAAGGAAGGAAGGAAGGAATTCTTAAGATTTTAAAAAGAATTAAATGCTAAAATCTTGCCAGGATTTTGGTGTAAGCAAGTTTTTTAAAAAGGGACTAAAGGGACAGTTAATTTGGAATATTGCCTCATTTAAAGTGTTTTTTTAATTAAATAAACAGATAATATGTATCTCCATGGGAATGGAGAATGTTTAAATTTGTTGAGGAAGCTGACTGGCTGAGTGTTAAACAAAGAGATAAGTCAAAAAAGAAAAGAAATATTAAGTTGTGAGAAAATCATGTGCTTACAAAAGTATGGAATGTTGATAGAGACATGGAAATGGAAAATATATTTTTATTTCGCACTAATGCACTATTCTTTTGTGGATTATACATTTGAAATACAGAAGAATGATTATTATTAAAGGGAGTGATGTATAAGTGGGGTTGTTAGATCAGACCAGAAGAATATATTTGTTTATTATGGAGACATTCACAGAGGAGGAAATTATTTCGTTGTTACCAAGGCAGAATCTGTTACCTGAGCAGACATTTTGGAATAAAAATAGAAACTATAAAATAAAATAAATGCATAAATAAATACACATTGGGAAGAAATTAAATATCAAAAGGTAATTAATATCAGAAGATCCCAAGCATAGCTGTTAGGAATATGTACACCAATTAGTTGGGTTGGCAATATATAAACCAACAATGTATGTTTGTAGCTTTAAGACAAAATCACTGTATTGATTTATATTATATTCCGATTGGTTGATTATATTGCAAATTACCATAAGAGGGAGCTAGAGATCATAGCTTACTCTCTCTGACATTCTGTCTCTCTGACATTCTGTTGCTATCTAAGATTCTCTGTTTTATTTATGCTGTGCTTATACTTTGATATCCTTGTTTACTGTAAATGACAAAGGCAACTAGTAAGAAGACTTTGCAATTGGATATTATTTGGACTGTTAAACGTATATGACCTGGACCGTTTATTGGACTGTGCTATTTCTTAAAGTTAACTTTAACTCAATTTAGTGTATCTGTGTGTGTGGCTGGATAATTATTCATAACTATTCTCATAAACATTTCCATGTGCATATCCTTGTTACTCAAGGGTTATTCTGTACATATCATAACAATAGCTATCCCCATTACTGATAAATAGATGTATAGCAGATACACCATTTCATAATATTTGATATATTTCTTTTTTTCTTCTAGTACTTTGTTGTTAAAGAGCTTCTGATTCATCATAAACACTAATTCCCTAAGAGGAATCTTGTTCCATTGTACATCACTTAATTTCCATAGTGAGATCCATGCCACAGTGAAACCTATGGAAATTACTTGATTTGACCAACTGCATGATTCTCATTCCCATGCCTAAAATTAGACTACTGTGACTCTGTCAATCATTTGAGAAACTTCATTCATCTCAAGATGAAATATTTTGACAGGCAGTGTGTTCATAGAGGAAACCTATTTGGTCTCTATTTGTGATGGTTGTGATTTTTATCCTCAGATAGATAAATGGAAAACAGGTAACTCACACTTCATAGTGATTCGGCAGGATATGAACAGAATGGCTCCAGAACCTAAAAACTACAGTAATTTCAATTCCTTTCTTTTTCCAGTGGTGCAATTTAAATAAACTTTTCCCTATGAGGTCCACTGAAGCATTTCCCTCTTGCCAGATCTTTCTAATCAATAGTCTCTTTGAGGGGTCCTTGGTTCTCTCTGAGTGTAGTTGTTTTCTTGCAGACATTTCTTATATGATAATGAAATGTCTGCAAGAAAGCAACCAAGCTCAGAGAGCACCAAGGACCCCTCATATCATTCCTGAGCTACAAATATTCCCCTTTATAAATGATTTCTTTTACTTGCCCTAGAAAATCCAGAATGTGGTGGGAAATGAGTGAAACAAAAAGGAAGCCAAACCAAAGTATCACCTCAAAACATTTCCAGAAACATGGCTTGAGAAAGTCCAGATGGCCAGGCTAATCAGAGGAACCCCCTGGCTTGCTGGCAAAATTTAATACATATATTTTTCTTTAAATCTAAGCATTTTATTTCTTCCTTCCCTTGTTGGCAGGGTATTTCATTTTATCTTTGGATTGCAATCTGTCCTCCAGTTTAAATTTTATTTCTGCCAGAGACCATGTGGACACTTTCATCTAACAACTTGGAGGCTAATGGTTATTTGTTTACTTATTCATTCATTAAATGTTCTTTGTGTTTCCACTCTAGATAAGAAGCAGGGGTAAATCCTACATTTAATCTGCTGGGTTATTCAAAAGTTTCTGATCACTCAAAAAGTGGATGGTACGGTCAGGGGTGGGATTCAAATTTTTTTTAACAACCGGTTCTGTGGGCGTGGCTTGGTGGCCATGTGACTGGGTGGACGTGGCTTGGTGGTCATTTTATTGGCTGGGTGTGGCCAACTCAATATCACTCACATCGAGGCACGCATCTTCTCGCCTGGCCTCTCATGACTGTGGGGATGCTGCAACAGTCGTAAGTGTGAAAAATAGTCATAAGTCACTTTTTTCAGTGCCATTGTAACTTTGAACGGTCACTCCACACAAGCAAAGAATCAGCAAAGGAGGGGAAAAAAAACTCCAGAGAAATTCCAGAGACAGGAAGTCTTGTCCTGCCAAGAATGTAATAAGGGTTAACGGAGAGGCAGTTTCTATAAGCAACAGCAGAATGTTTCCTTCCTGCCTTTCTTACAGGATTAGTCCAGTAATTCCTTCTAACAACAGGTTCTCTGAACTGCTTAGAATGTTAACAACCAGTTCTAGCGAATAGGTGTGAACTGGTAGAATCCCACCCCGGGTACGGTATAGTTAACTGTTGTATGCAAGTTGCTTCCTCAGCTATGTGGCTGTGAAGGACCTGCTTGCTTATCAGTTGTTCCTGGGCCCAATTTATTGGACACTGCAGGAGAGAAGGATTTCTAGCTGCACCTAAGCTCTAGAACCACAACCTTTTGGGCAGCAGGAACCAAGTCCATGGAGAGAGGATTTTCTGTGGACCGGAGCAGGCCTGGTTTTGTGTGCTGCCTGCATCCTGTGGATGGGGATTCACTTGTTTGCATGGCCCAGTGTCATGCCCCCATCAGAGACTGAATCTGTGGGGGAAAATGAGCTGGAACAAGAGCCAATAAAGCAGAGTTGGTATTCAGCAGTTTCTGACCAGTTCTGGAGAACCGGCAGTGGAAATTTTGAGTAGCTTGGAGAACCGGAAAATACCACCTCAGACTGGAGATTTTACAGTATCCTTCCCCTGCTATGCCCACCAAGCCACGCCCACAGAACTGGTAGTAAAAAAAAATTGAATCCCACCACTGCAATAGAGATTAAGAGGGTGGCTCCATTGGCCTTGGAGGTAACTGGGGAAGAGCAGAGTGAGTCCGGGCAAGGCTTTTCAGGATTAGAAAGCTTGCAGACAGGAAGAAGCAGGAGAGAGAGAGTTCAAGTGAAGAGCAAGGACCACCCCCTCCTGATCCTAGAGCACAGAGAGAAGAGAGGAGGCGAGACCAACGCAGACTGAGCTGGCTGCAAGGGAGGAGAGTGCCCCATCCTCTTCACAAGGCACACCTAGGGACCGAGATGTAAGGAGGTGCTACTGGGAGGGGTATTTGTCAGGAACAACTGTTGAATCGGGGAGACTTGTGTTCACTTGCTGATGCCTGGAGACTACTGTGCTCTGTCTTGTGAGGCTTTCCTGGTTTGCCTGGCTTATTGGACTTCTTGTTCCTGGTTACTGTTTGACTAAACCTGGCTTATTGGACTGTGGGCCCTGGTTACTCTTTGACTAACCTGGCTTATTGGACTGCTGCCCTGGTTACTATTTGGCTAACCTGGCTTACTGGACTGCTGGCCCTGGTTACTGTTTGACTAACCTGGCGTACTGGACTCTTGGCCCTGGTTACTGTTGGGCTAAACCTGGCTTATTGAACTGCTGGCCCTGGTTACTCTTTGGCTAACCTGGTTTACTGGACTACTCGCAGCCAGAAACTGCTGAAGGTGCATGTGAGAGCTTTGCTCCAGGATTTGTAGTAAACATGGGGATGTTTGGGGGCAAAGTTGGAGCAATAAAGGGGAGTTAGGCCTGTTCTCTGGCTGTGTTGCTTTTGTGCCAAACATGGGGTGGGATTCTACCAGTTGGCACCTATTCGCTAGAACCGGTTGTTGACATTCTAAGCAGTTCCGAGAACCTGTTGTTAAAAGAAATTACTGGCCTAATCCTGTAAGGAAGGCAGGAAGGAAACATTCTGGTGTTGCTTACAGAAACTGCCTCTCCGTTAATCCTTATTACATTCTTGGCAGGACTAGACTTCCTGTCTCTAGAACTTCTCTGGAGTTTTTTTTCCTACTTTGCTTGTGTGGAGTGACCATTTAAAGTTACAATGGCCCTGAAAAAAGTGACATGACCATTTTTCACACTTACGACTGTTGCAGCATCCCCACAGTCATGAGAGGCCAGGCAAGGAAACGCATGCCTCGATGTGAGTGATATGGAGTTGGCCACGCCCAGCCAGTCACATGACCACCAAGCCACGCCCACCCAGTCACATGACCACCAAGCCATGCCCACAGAACCGGTTGTTAAAAAATTTGAATCCCACCCCTGGCCACATCCCAAGTCATCACACCCAGTTTCTGGCATGCCGCAGCCCAATGCCGGCCCATGGACTGGGGGTGAACTCCTCCTCTAGAAGGGCCTCCCTCATAAATTCCATTCTGCTACTTGTCTACTTTTTAGGAAAGAAGGCAACATGTTTCTCTTTAGCCAGATTAATAGCACTAGCATTAACATTTAAAGCACCAGCTTAATAATGGTTTTAAGTCATTTCTAAAAAGAAGTTAAGAGTTTATGTTCAGTAAAGCTCCACGCTGCATGTAAGTGCTTTATAAATAAAATAACACTAATAATGCCACTGACACCAAGTACTGTTCCTACAACGGATACAGAGGCATGGGGTTGCGGCCAAGCCAAACTGGCATGATCAATTCATCAGGGTGCTATGCTGAACTATGATCGCAGCCCCTAGATATTATGGAGAGCTCTGGGAAGATATAAAAAATAGCTTTGTAAGCCACCTCTTTCACTGCAGGTCAGCCATTTCGGGCACAGCCTTTGAAAAACGGCGTCCCTGGTGGAATATTTCAAAAGCAGATGTCATCCGGCATCAGGGAAAATGGGCCATTAACTGGTGAGATCGACTGCCTTTAAAATGCAGGAGTCAAAAGTTTAGCAATGTTACAGGCAGATGATCCACTGGCCAGGCTAATGAAACTTTTCTGCTAAACGTGCAAGAGAGTTGCTCTGGGGGAGAAGGGTTTGGATTAGAAAGCTCCTGGTTCTGCATCAGCCACCAAATGACAACGTTCTTTCTACTTTTTTCCACTAGTCCCAAGCTCAGAACCTCATCTGAATATCAGAGGTGGTATTCAGCAGGTTCTGACCAGTTCTGGAGAACCAGTAGCGGAAATTTTGAATAGTTTGGAGAACCGGCAAATATCACCTCTGACTGGCCCCGCCCCCATCTATTCTCCGCCTCCCGAGTCCCAGCTGATTGGCTGGGTCTTCTTTGGTTGCCCTACACAGGAGAACGGAGCTGGAAAGCAGGTCAGTGGGATGGGGAGGGAATGGGGATTTTGCAGTAACCTTCCTCTGAAATGCCCACCAAGCCACGCCCACCAAGCCATGCCCACAGAACCGGTAGTGAGCACTATGGGGGGGATCAGGAGCTTCCTTGAAGCTCTCTGATTTGTTCAGTTGAAGAACTTCTTCTTCAACCAAATGCTCATGCAGGGAGGAAATGGCCTAAGTGGGTAGCTTTTTCCAGTTTCCAGCCTGTGAGGAACAAAAACACCAGAACACATCCTCTCTAGCAGCCTCTCTACACCCAGATAAGCAGGGATTAACTCCAGACAAATGGTTACGTAGAAAACAATACCCTAATCAAAGAATGACCAAGATGAAAACCACATCCTCACCAACCAAAACTGGTAGAACAAGCTCCTGCATATAAACAGGGAGCAAATCCCACAGTCACGAGAACTGATGGTGTTACCTAGTCAGATAATGAAAC